>NC_084666.1:81365624-81733436 GCF_028389875.1 Rhea pennata | reverse complement strand
GTTAGTGAAGACAAGAAATACATTTTGTTATGTTGAAGGAACAATTCACTCTTTTACCTCAACACAGGTGTATCTCCCAAAGACCTGAACTTGGCCTCTTGCACCTCACTACCTGTCTTCTCCTTCTCCACCTCCTCATTAGAGATGATGCTTTAACCCTGATGAAGCCATCTCAAGTTCACAGAAGGTCCCCATGGGATGGTTGCAAACCTCCACAACTACATGCCCTCAGATGCCTTAGGGTCTGCCTTGTCAGACAAGGGCCAGCATCAGTGAAGCCGGATTTTCACTTAAAAATGGACAACTGTGGACACGCTATGCATGCCACAAATACAGAAGTGTGTTAACGCCTACAATAACATAATCACATTCAGAGAAAAAGCCCTCTCCAAATCACTGCAGCAACACTTCCCAAACGTGGGGTGAACACGGCTTAGAAACTATTCCCTGTGCCAAGGGAGAGAGCTAAATCTCAGCTCTGTAGAACTACGACAGGAAAAACTTTTCAGAGGCAAACAACCCTCAAAACCAACCCTGCTCTATCATGCTATTACTTACCCTGGACTACTCAGATGCTCCCAGCACCACTGTGCAGTCACTACCCCAACCCATCATTTGGGCGTAGCAATCAGAAAGCTGTTGACTGAAGCAGCGATCGGCTTATCGGTAAGGCACAGCCAAAGCACCTGGTCTGTATCACCATCCTCCAAAACACTCTGTCTGCATAAAGATTTGATAGCACCTGTGGGAGAACTATTAATTTCTTCCTCAGGAATATCAGATCAGTGAATTTTCAGGCAATACAGGCATAAAAACAGAAGTTGCATTTTTAGGCAATTCTAAGTAATGACATCACTGGAAAATGTAGCTCAGCACAGTAGCTTTCTTGCTCAGGACTTCAAGCTCCTTTCTGCAGAAAGATCCTTAAACACACTCCACTAACCTGCTCCAGCACAAGGGACCCGCCATGCCAACACTCACCTACTGTGATGGGCCTGCTATCACTAAAGCTGTGCCAATCTCTGCCAGCTCACGAAGTTTACCCCTCACGAAGAGGGAACGGAGAGCAGGAACACGACGGAACGGGGCTGGATTGAAATGACTGCTGCCTGTTGCTTCTCAGCATCTGTACGTACACAATCACACGGACTCTGCCTTCCTGCACGTTTTTCCTTCCTTTTTTTGTATCTGTCAGTTAAACCAAAGATCCAAATGCAAAACGGAGCACTTGGGAAAATTATGTGGGTTTGTGGTACTCCCTGGAGGGCTCTGGGTCTGTGAAGCAATGAATGGATTGTAATGAGACATAAATATAGTACTTTCATCTGTGACAGGATTCTACTCCACTATTCATATAATGTAAAGGCAAACTGCCCATTTTCTCCAGACCAGTAATCTGAAATCTCAAAGAGGGAAAGGAAAATAAGAAGAATTCATTTCTAGACACAAACTAAGCACACAAATATGCAACACAACATACTTAGCAGCAGCTTTGGGAACTTGAAATGCAAAAAACAGGTACAACTGTCTTTTAATTATTCTCAAAAGTATTGTCAGGAAAGCTAGATCACAACAGAAATACCATATTCAGGAGAGGAAACAAGTATGCAGTTGTGTGTATGATTACTCTTCATTTTTGTGACTCCTTTGAAACCCTTTTGCTTTAAGACACACCCTCAAACTCCACAGCAGGTTTTACAAATTACATTCTTACAAAAATCATTGTCCATCCAGGACAGGTGAACTTTTCTTCTTCCGTGTACCTAAGCTACTTCACGTCACAAACAATTTGCTGAGATCGGGCTTGCCTGTTCAGCTACAACATTCCCCTTGCCTGCTTACTGGCTTGCTTCAGCTATTACCATCAGCTACTACTACTTTGACAGCATATTTAATAAGAGATCTTTTGTATCCAAACTGGTAATCAGCTTCCAGGCAGTCTGCTGCACTCTGAGGATGAAAAAAAGTGTCAGTGATACTCCTTTAAAGCAACCTTTGGATAAACCAGCTGGACAATCCCTGATCTGCAGTCACACCCACTGCATGGATCCATTGCACATGGCAAGCTTGCATGGGTTAAATAGAATGACAGCAGACACACTGATGATTTGCAGTAATTACAAAGGCCATCTTCCTGGGCTTTTCTGCTTAAAAAAAAAAAAAAAAAAAAAAAAAAAAAAAAAAAAAAAAAAAAAGATGACCCTTTTCATAGTGCAGGCTGAGAAAAAATCCTGGCATGGTTGCCCTCAGAACAGTCCTAACCCTCTGATAGCCCCATGTAAACTCTTGTTCAGTATCTCTGCACTGTGCTGATCTTAAAAACAAATAAAAAAATGGGATGTCCCACACTTGCTTGTTACTCCATTTGCAAACTATTATTTGCATCAGTTGACCAAAAAGGCCAGAGGACTCCTTCCCTGCCCAGACCACAGGCAGGTAGGGGGCCTTCAAAATAAGACATTTTCAGTTAGTGCCATTCCTCGACAATAGGGACATAGTGCAGGGATTTGGGTACTGAGGAGGAAGAAGAGGGTGTAAGAAAACCCACACAGCAGGCAGCAAGGACTGTTTTTTCCCAAACTTTAGATTGATCCTGTGACATGTACCTATGGAGCATTTTACTTAAAATAACAATAAAGTAGGCGACACAAGCATATATACTGTACCAGTGCACGTACGCTGTGTCAGTGCAATTTGTCTGCACCGAACAGCCCTAATAAGCATACAGCTCAAGAAGAGAGCTGAGCAGACACGTGAATGCCAACATGTTTCCAAGGCTATGACAAAAAAAGATTCCTACTTGATGTTCTCCCCAGCTGTTGCTAAGAAGTTTTGCTATTTTTTTCTGCATTTGCCAAGAGATCTTTCTAGAGAATTTGCATATGGATATTATCCACTTAAAACGGAAAATAAATCATGGCTCAAGTAAGATGATTCTCTGGTACTAATGTAACTAAAGGAAAAGAAAGTAGCATCAGTAAAAAGCAGTGGTGGAGGTATTCAAAAGCAGGTGGCTGCAGTAGCTTTCTTTTTAATTGTGACTGCTCACAGCAGTGTTGAAAATCAGGCTATTTATTTGGGTAGCTCAATCCTGCCAAACAGGCATTTGAGATACATCCAATTATATTTAAAAAAAAATTGTGAGTTTTCATAAGGTTTGTACTTAAGAATTTTCCAGTGTCAATTTTTCTATTAAAAAACCCACTTGCATTAGAATAGCAAAACTAGAATTTCTTTTCAACTGTCAATATTTTCAGTGTCCAGGTAAAGAAAGTTACTCTTTATAAACTAGCTTAAGATGCCCTTCCTCCCTCCTACATTATTGACTTCAATTTCTTGTCCATGCTCATATGTGAATGTAGACTGCAATTCCAACAATAATCCCTCAATTTTCTTAACAAGGACTTCCCAAAGAGCCTAAAGGAGATAGGTATCCAACCCATGGGCATATAATTTGTTAAAGCATCACTGAAGCTCTCAGCCCATACAGAAAAGGGAAACAGCTCTGCAGAAGATGACTTGTGATCCCGCAGAAAGCTACTTTTCCGTGATTTGCAACCAGCAGTTGCTCCCAGGATTGAAACTTACCCAGGATGTGAGCAGTCTGATTGACTCCAAGGCACCTGCTCACAGGTTGAAGTTACAGTAATTATGTTGCTCTTACAGACTCACTCTCAGTTTTGAAGAGTTTTTAAGGTCAGTAGTTTTATCCCCATTGTATAGACTGGGAAATGGAGGTGATGCAACTTAGCCAACCTGACTAGCAGAGCCAGGATGAATACCACGATCAATAAAAGCTACCAGTTATTTCCCCACTTGTAATGTTAATTACTGGAGTCTCATAAGAAAATTTATGAAATAGCATCCATTTCCCTGTGCTCCTTTTCCTCACTAGAGATTCTAGCTAATCATCATTCAGCCTTCGTGCCATCGCATGAAAGATAACTATAGAGAGAAGAAAAAGAGTATTTATACAGCTAAGGAAAGATTTACATAGCTGGTTTCTTAGGAGCTTTTACCATGTACTGGATCAAAAATCAATTTTAAAAAACTGTCTAAATAAATACATATTTCCTTTATAGACTGTAATAGCTCATTCAGAGCCTGATGGTACAGTGAGAAAACAAAATTCACTCTCAGACACTAATGCAGGGAGTTCCTACTCATCTGCAGGTGTGCAGGACTATTCACCTACATTACGACTTTCCAGCAGGGGGTTTGGATGCTTATCCAAGACTGACCGCTGGCAGCAGGAGCCAGGATCGCCTCACTGCAACCTTAGACCTACCTGGGATACCTCGTCCTTTGCTTTGCCCTCCCCAGCCTGGGGCTAGCCGAGAACCGCATGCTGATTTTCAGTTTAAATGACCAGTGCGCATTGTAGTTTTAGCACTGTTTACACACACTTTGCTTGGTATTTTATCTGTTATTATTTGGAATGAATAAATACCTAAATCACCCAAAACAGGCTACGGGTCAATCTCTTTCTCAGCACCAAGGGTTTCTTTCGGCCGGCCTAACAAGATGATCCAATCATCAGACTTCAAATTTGTTTCTGTAGCAGAAGGGCAATATTTATCTTAGATTTAAATCATCTTCCATTTTCACATGACAAGATTCAGTTTCATATTAAAAATGATCTTGCTTCAGGCCTTCACGCTTCTGGGCACTGCAAAGAGAGTAGGCAGAGCTGTGACTGTGTAATCTTGGCATGGTTTTCATTTTCCATTCCCTTTACTGGCCACTAGTGGGATATTACAAATATTACAGTTTTGGCAGAGCCAGTTCTGTAAGAGATTTCTATCTCCTTTTGCTTAATTATTATTTGGCTGGGATTTTTTGCTGATTATCTTTAAATGAAATGCTGGGGGAGCAGGATTTCTTTGAGTCTTTTGGTCTCTGAAGTACTCAGGATGTTTTATTGGTTTTTTGGGGGTTTTGGGTTTTTTTTTTTTTGTCTGTTGCAGATATATCCAAATAGAGTCCATTGTACATTTTACTAAATTTCCCAACAAAATTCTCTGTTTTATGCTTGCAAACCTCCATGTCTTCAGTCTCCTCTGATTGCCACCCCAGAGTCAAGACATTTTGTCACTCTAGACCAAGCACAGCCAACCTCAGAGCCAACAAGATGAGACAGACAATAACCTGTTTGGGAATCAATACAAGGTTCAGCACTCTGTAATAACGATGTGTTATTAACCAATGTAACTCAGTTTTCGTTCTTTAAGTAAACTACCAACTACTCTGGGCTGTTCTGCACAGCCATCCCCCCACAGCTTTCATGTAAACCAATTGTAAATGGAGCCAGTTACCACTTTTAGCCATTATTTGCTTACTTGGAAGCATGGGGATATTCTTTGTTGTTTGTTTTATTTTACAGCTTTTTCATGGACAGCTTTCTGATGCCTTATAATGCCAATGATCCATGGCTGCCTAATAGTAAATGCTGCTTGTGGAGGGCCTGTCACCTAAATTTATGCACCTCTGTGGGTTTAAAAAATGACACCAAAACTTCATTTAGCTAATACATTTGCCAGAGTGTTGTTTATCCTCTTTTTGTACTTTCTGTTGACTACAGATGGTGTAGGAAAACCCAAAATAAGGCCTCGTGCATTCTAAAACAAGAGGCATGTATTAAAACGTTTAGAGTGACAAGTGCCAACAGCAAATGCAAGTCAAGTGCATTTTCCACCAGTTCCTCTCTCTTTTGCTGCCCAGTGAGCACCTTATATCTAAAATTCTACTTTTAGTATTGCATCTGTGTGATAAAATAAGCATTACACAAACTGTTACAGAAAGTCGGCAGAAACACACATTCCAGTTGTAATACGCGGTTAGAAATTGGTGTTTTGGAAGCCATCTCATGAAGATTTCATTTGTACCCACTGGAGTTAATTTTGTAGGTAGATTCAAGCAATATTTTATCTGGTTAGAATTAGAAGTTTCTGGCAGTAACTTTTCAGCTTACTGTCTTGGCTTGGGTCTCTCCGACTATGCATTTTTCACTTCTACATTGAGCAATATTTAGTAGGGCAGTTTTCTCTCTGTGACTCAGTTACAGTTCCAAATAGGTTGAAAAGTCTTAGTAGCAGTTAGTAGGTTGTAACATTGGATTACCACTAGCAGTTTCTTATACAAGAAAAACAATCTGGAAAACAGCACACTGAAAATGATTTCGTAAGATCTAGCTTTCCATCTGTTAGCATACATTTTTCCAAAGTTATGACTACTTTTGTTCATTACATGCTATCTCGCTCCCTCAGGAATTTCTTTCCTTTCCTCCTTTTTTTTCCCCAAAGGTAGAAAATTTTTACACAATGCAAAATGTGTCAATGCACTGTATAATCATGACGCATCAAGCGGATCACTAGCAAACAGTACTTGCAGAAAACCTGGGAGTTTAATTGAAGGAAGAATTAAACACAGGATGGGAGTTAGGGAACATGGAACACTCTAGACAAGTGAGACCAGATCATTATGGTGAAAGGCTGATAAAAGCCTGTAGCTCATGGCTAAGGCCCAGGGTGGGCACTAAAAACGTGATTTCTACTCATGAATCTCACAGACTAGCCCAGAGTGTAACTTGCATCTCTCTGCATCTGAGAGAATTCCTGAATATACAAATTTTCAAAATGCCAGGTGGAGACTGCTTTTAAGATGATGTTGGAGCTAAGATTTGAAATTACTGCAGATTACAGCAGTTCCTCAAAGGAGTAAAGAGTCCCCACCAATACTCCACACATTACAAGATCACTGAAAAGGACAACTGCAGCATTGACACAAGGTGGCTCTGCAGGGGAAAGGAGAGCTGAGGGGGACTAATTTCTTCCAAGAATTTAAATTCTGGACCTAGACTAGGATGTGACAAAATATTTCCTTATTAAAGTTAAGATCTCTATGTACTATTACTGTATTCATATTATCATAGCAGAGGTTAAGAACAGACTATCCTAAGGACGGTTTTCAATTGCTGACACCATTTCTGGGCTTGGAACTGTACTTGCAGTCAAACTTCCAGGAACATGACTGCACTTCCTGTCCTGTTCTGCTCCACTCTCAGCTGCAACTGAATTTCTGCTGGGCTTTTAAATACCCTTCAGGTTAGCCTTGGCTGGGAACCTGGAAGCTGAGAGCAATTCATACAGTAACCGCTCCTGGAGAACATCTCATACCTGGCTCTGTAGCACATGGTTCCCATTGCTGTTGGAATAGGCTACAGAAGTAGCTGAATCCCCCAACTAGAGATGATGAAAACAGGGCTGAAAGGGATGTGAAAGTTGGTCTAGTCCATTAAGCTGCTCCAACTCATTCCTAATAGATGTGTCAGCCTCTTCTTAAAACCTCCCATAATAAAAATTGTCTTAACTCCACAACAGACTCTATACGAAGTGCTCTGTGCTCACTAACTCAAAAATAAGCCTAGCATGAGAACCCTTCTTTCCTTTACATACATAGATTCTTTTGCTAGCAACTTGATCCACAAGAACAAAAATCACATCTCATCTCCAATGAGAAAGAGGGAAAAATTAAATTTCCATTTTTTTTTAACAACTTAGCACCTTCTTTAACCTGTGCTATGTGTCAAGTAAAACGAGATTTAAATTGATCAACTGTATTAATTTTTTTTTTTAATGGAGAACATCAGTATTGCCATATTCAACCATTCATCTCAGAAAGAAATGGTCTGGTACTGGTTTTGCTTCTTCCCCAGCGGGACATTCTGTGAGCGGAGAGGCATCTAGGCTTTCACTGATTACGGAGCAGAGAAATGAAAATGAATTTGCATGTGAAGCTAACCTAGGATATGCTGGTTTATTGCCACTGTTTAACAAGGATGAAGAGCAATATCTACTCTGGTACAAACGTACACAAGGCACTACATGTTGGGATTTAAGGGTCCTCTCTCAACCTGCTGAAGCCCAGTCATGAGAGATGATGTACAACAAAGGGGAGATTTTACATCAGTAACAAAATTCCTCTCTTACAGGGGTCTCAATACTCCTGAATCAAAGCACTTCTTACCTTTGAAAGGACTTTAACTGATATTTCTGCTGCAATGTAGGGAAGGACAATTAACCTCAACGCACAGGCATGGAAGTGAAATCTGGTCTGGCTAAGAGCCACGGGGCACAGTCACACAGGCAAATGCAAGCTGCTCCCCTCACCTCCACAGGATTCCTGCTAACTGGCTCACCACAAGAAAGACTCTGCTACCAGTCAGTCAAAACACAAAATTCAAGAGGGAATTTAAAAGCAACATGGGGTGCTTTACTTCACAGCAATTTATTCTGTCATGGCATGTTCTCAGTTCTTTGTTCAAGTTGCTCATTTGTAACAATTCAAAAGTAGGAGGAAAAGCATGGGCAGTTTTGAGAGTTGCAGGTACATAAAACATGGCCTGACACAACTGATCCAGCATCTTCCAGAATGTCCTTGTCATGCTCTTCTCTCACCATAGGCCTGCTCCCAAAACTCACTGATGGCCACGCTGCCCAGTTGCTCATGGCTTTCATCTTAGTGACATCCTCCACTGGTCTGTGCTATTTGTGCAGTTAGCATTCATGTCAGCATTTGCTCAGGTGTGGAGAGAGAGTAGCAGGGTAGGCTTGCTATTGATTTAGTCGGCATTAAATCCTGGAAAATGCTTGCATAAAGTTCATTATTTAGTTTCTCTGACACAGATTTGTCCATTAAAGAACAGTGTTGCAGTTCCAGAGGTGCTGCAGTAAATGCAGATCATCAAGCACTCTCTTAGCTCACTGACACCATCTCTCCAATTCCAGAAATGCCTCCTGGAGGAGAGCAAGCCTCAAAAAGTACTGTCCCTCCTGCCAGCAGTAAGGTTCAGGGAAGGAGGAGGTGGTACAGATAGACTAGAGGAGGCAACTGGTGCAAGCAGACAAGAGAACAGTAACAAAAATTAATGTTTACCTGATCACGTAAGGTTTACATTTTGATGCCTCAGCTTTCTTACTGGAGAAGAACAATGGCTACTTCCTACCCTGCCTCCAGGTGTCCATGGAGCTTTTACAGTCTGCTTAACTTCATTTTTGCCTGTGCTAGAGACACTAGGCCAACTAGGTGCCCAGACACCTGCCATCTGGGACTGAGGCTGCACTAATCACATACATCCAACTTCAGGCAGGACCTGCGGCTAAGTATCACATGCCTCTCCTTTTTATGATGCACAACGCAATTATCTCCAAAGAAAACATCATACCTTCATGGATACCTTCATGGACTGGGAAAGAAAGGGGGGTGCCTCCCCAACCCCAATGTTCATGATTGTATCGAAGGCACATATTTGCACTGTCTCATTTAAAGTCCAGAATTTACATGCCAAAGTTACTAGACTAATCAGTCTAAACTAATCTAGCCTTGGCCCCTGAAGTCAGCAGAAAATGCCTCGTGCTCCTGAGCACAGGACTGTATTCACTGTCATGCCATCAACTGGCAGAGCTGACAAGTCCCTTCATCTCACTGCTCTGCTTCCTTCAACTTTACTTGGTAGGGGGGAGTCCCTGTTGTGAAGGCCTTACAAGCTACATAATCAGAGAAACAAAACAAAACAAAACAACCAAACCAGAGGCAAGGACACGGATTAATTATGTGAATGAGAGAGAACTTGCATGCCCTGATTTGGATGTTCACACACAGCATGAGGGTGGATGTCCCCAAAACAGAGCCTCTGAGCCTCTTACTGATGGCATTCAAGGACTCTTCAGATCTCAGTGGGATCTTACAGTATTTTTGCCTATGGAACACAACATTAGGGCCCAGCAGATGAACACTGCTGTAAGGTTTATCACTTGGGGCCATACCTGTTAAGTAGCTTTCTATCAGCAAAACTTTGCAAACCCCAGGCTCAGTGGACCAGTATGGGCTAATGACATGAGCCAAGCTACTTGGTAGGTGAACAGTTTGACTCAACACTGCAAACAAGTATGAACAGAGTTTGAGTCCTTTCTCCTCATTTTTTTCCTTTCTCCTATATCACTGCTCATACAGTAGGCTTACAGAAAATACAGTAGACTAACACTTGAGCATGTTTTGAGGTGAGTGTGCAGTCAGCAATTAGTAAATTATTCCATAGACCCTTTCAAAGGTACTTTCTGCAAACCACAAACTTCTGAACTATATAGCCCAAAATGCTGATAGAAGCAGTACTGTTTCAAATGCCTGCATGACAGAACCACACAATCACCTGGCCAGGGAGAAGCAGCCACATTCTGCAACATTTTTGAGCAACAGTGTTCCAAACGCTGGACAAACTTTGTCCCAACTCCATGAGAAGGGGGAAAAGAAAAAGGCAGCAAACATTTATCACATGCATTTGAGTAAATATCCTGAGAGCAGAGATCAGAGATTTTTGCAAGCAGAAAAAGAATTGATTCTCTGAATAAATTATTCATAGCAAATTATTCACTCAACTCCAATAAATAGAAATAGCCTCTCTCTGCTTTCTTCTGAGCCAAAAATTCCTTAATATTCCACAAAAGCCAGCAGGAAATATTAGAGATATTATTTACATTCAAATAGAATGGATTATTCACGGGCTGCTGAAAACAATCACTTCAAACAAGTGATGCATCGTACTGTCAAGAACTGGATTTTCAGAAGGGCACAACACCCAGCTACTCCCACTGAGAGCAGTAGTCTAGTGCAAATCCAGCCAATTCATGGACATGCCTAAATAAAACCTGGTGGTTTCAGAAACATGTCGCTGGCTTCCCTTCTCATGCACTACACACACCACCTTACATGGGCCGGTCCACACTACCACACATTTTCTCTTGAATTTTACTATCAGTAATGTGACAAAGATGACCTGCAGCATCTTCAAATACAGTAGAGTGAGTATAAGGAGAAATCCCTGTATTCTTCCTGTTCTTCCAGCTTCTTTTTCAAACTCCCCAAAGAGGGCAATGCAGCCTTCTCTAGACAGACCAAATGCTGGCAAGGGCAAAGCAGCAAGACCAGAAGAACTGACTCTGTGATTTTAATAAAGCCATCAGGCTTGACACATAGTATCTTCTGTTTTTCTCTTCTCCTCCATCTCAAGCAGGATAGAGGGATTATGCAGATGAGTCACTATATTGTGTCTGGCTCAGAAACACTGTCCTGTATGCTTGGCAAATCCCGAATTCATTTCTATATCCCTGAATGCCCACAGCTATGTACTTTCTTGGTGTGAAATGCACCTTAACAAAGCTGTTTAGCAGATTCGCTAAATGGTTCTGGCAGGCAAAAATGTTTCTAGTAGAAAGGAGAATGTACTCTCATACCCCTTCCTCACTCTCAAATCTTTGAAGTTTTATTTAGGATGTATGTAAAAAAAAATAAGGCACTTAAGGGCTCATGGGCTCTTAAAGCTACACTGCTCCTTTCATGCAAGCAAAGTAATGCCATCCAGCTGTAAAACCTCTTCTAGCCATCCCAGCTAAAGAACAAGCCATCACAAGTCTTTCACTGCTAATCTATCCCTACATATATTCACACTTTAGGAAGGGCAAAGAAAAAGGAGGGAAGCTTTCAACAGAGCAGCCCCATTCAGTTACACAGAAGCCAGGTGAGGCCCTTCGTTCTCTTCCCACAAGCCACACACTCAGGAAAGACAGCATCGTTCGCCTGTCGTTAGGACAAGTAACACAACCTCACACACACATGCACACACTAGTATCATAAAGAGGTGTGGTCTGGAAGCCAGGAAGTCTGCTGGCACTCTGCAGGGCTGAGTCTTAGTACTATCACTACTGCTAGGAGCAAGTCATATCACTGTTCGCACTACCGCTTCTCCTTCTGCAAATCTCCAGGACCAAGAACTGATTTTCTTGGATACATTTATAAGCAGTCCTGCTCCCCCAACACCCACTCACTGCAGCGCTCCCCCAGCCTCTGGGAGATTCCTCACGTTCCTCTGCAGAAACACACACGATAAGCAATAACATGGAAGACCATAATGATGTTCTCTAGCATAATTTTCTTTGCTGACTGTACTCTCCAAAGGTTGGATAAAATACATGTTGATCTCAAGTCTTCAAATTATATCAAAAACGACAAATCTGTAGCTTAACTTCTGCTTTCCGTGGAACAGTTGCACCAAAAAGGATGACACCTATTAGCCCACTATGCTATTACTACAAAACCGTAGGAATAGCTCGACGCTATCTGCTTTCTTTGGTACTGAGCCTCACAGCGGCCCTTCTGTCCTGGCCCTAGGACCTTGCCTTTCCATGCAATGAGATGTATGGAGCTGAGGTTTATTTCATGATAATTTCCACTACTAAAGGGCAGCCATAGGAATGCATGCCCCACTGATCTTTTTAAAGTTGGGTTACGTCCTACTGTAACATAAGTGTTAACGAAGCAAAAGCTTGGGCCAGATCAAACCTAGATACACTAGATTTCCCTTATCTCAAAGTATCTCAATTCCTTTCCTGCACTGGGAGTACCAGCGCTGATTACAATGAATCATGACTGCGTGGACTGCTAAAAGATAGTCATTGTAATTTGATTGTTGGTCTGATATCTATTCTTCCTCTTTTGTATGTGCTTAGAGGGAGAAGAATACAGAGTAATAACACTTCAAAACAAAAAGAGCTTTAAATACTATGCTGAACGCCTCACCTTGTCTTCCATGTTTTGTTAGTATTTTAAGAATGAATTGGCAGATTTGACAAGACAGGTATCAAAAGAATTCGAAACAATGCCAAAGCAATAGGATCTAATCAAGACAGACTGTACAGTCGGCTTAGGTGGAAGAACAAGCCGTGCAGAGGTGGGCTGCATACTAAAACTCAGACAGGCAGGCAGTCATCGGAGGTTTCTTCCCTGATTTCAGGGAAACGGTGATCTATGTTGTGAATCTCTTTGAAAAATCCACAAAATAACTCCTGCTCCCATCTTTCTTTTCCTTTCCAAGCAACCCACCTGCAATTTTTCCTCCCTCAGAGCTTGATTAGCTCCACTGACCTTGTGTGTGGGCAGGCCCAAAGTTGTGGCTGAGAGCATGTCTTTATCATGCAAAGCGTGAAGGCAAAGACCAGTTGCTATAATACATCTGAAAAATGGAAGGCTTTTTTACAGCACACTGCCTCAAGAGGCTTGGTCCAATTAGAATATCATTGAAGATCAGTTTTAATTTAGTGTCTATTTATGCCTACTTGGCCTAATAAATTAATTTAGTTACTGAGCAAACAAAACCACAGGACTCGGAAGGTGAACAGATCTATAATCTGTTAGATGGTTTCTTGAGAGGATGCCTTCAACCACAAGCTGAACAAGAAACTCTAATGATTTGGCCCATGACTATCTCAGATAGTATCCCTTGCTTATGCTGGAGTCTAGATTTATTCTTTATCAGTTTCCCTGCTGATTGAGAGAAAGGTGACAAGCAAATAGTAAACAGAGATGGTAGTAAATAGAGACTGATCAACAGCAAATAGTGATAAACCCAGTTATCTTGTTTGTTCACAGCAGCAGGGCTCTGATTCAGGAAAGCGCTTGGGCATACGTGTGAGCACACAAGTGTTCTCTTTTCATATTTCTGTATTTTATTAGTTATTTTCCTTACAGTTTTTTCATCAAAACATAGTTCCCCATCTGGGGAAGAGGAAGAGGTCTCTCCCCAGCCCATTCACCTGCTGGCTCTCTATCTGGAGCCCCATGCCTGCCATCCAGGAGGAGAATTCGTATTAGCCCCCTTCAGTGGATGCCTGATGTGGGGAGCAGGCACAAGATCTGAGGAGAAAATAGGGTAGATGAATATGCTTCTTGGATGAAGTCACTAGGGGAAGAAAACTGGGCAACAGTAGGACCACATGCATCAGATCCGTTCCTCTCAGTAACCATGTCTGAGCAAAGACTAAGATTTAATCAACTCCTACATTTTGCTCCAGAGGGATCTCAATCAAAGACTGGGTACCCACGACACGCAGAGCAGAGATGAAACGAGAAAAGCTAAGCAAAATAGTAAGACTCTCTATCCCATTACATATCTGATCATCACTCAAAGGAACAGTATGGCTTTTACCCCTCTCCCCTTCACTCCTCCACTAGCAAGAGCATTGAAAACCACTTGTGTCAAACTCCAGCCAAGTCACTGCTTAAACTCCTTCCCTAGGAGGAAGGAGTGAAATCCTCCATTCCACCTGCACTAGGTACAACCACATCAACAGGACATACAGACAAGGTTGCCTTGGAAGGTTTTTGTTTGTTTGTTTTTCCCCTTCTTAAGTCTTCTTTCGTCCACAGGGGGATTAAAATGCAATATGATATGGCTTTGTTTAACACCAACTATTTAATTCAATACATGTTCAGCACTCCCTACAAGAGGCTAAATAAGGAGAATTCAGGGCTTGCTATCCAATACAGGTTAACTCTAAGAGAACAGAAAATAATTATTCCAATCTGATTAGTCTTTAAATAGCAGTGTATTTCAGCAAGATTCACTGCATTCCTCTGAAACTGAAGATATTCCACTTTTGCTGCTTTATCTGTTCTCCACTATAACCTTGAAGAAGCAGGGATTTCATTTCAGTGACTTCGCTGAATGAGGAACTGGTACAGTTTCTGAAGTTTTATGACTCTTCAGCTGTTTCAGCACATAAACATTAGGTACAATTTAATGAATCGTACTCACAGTTTGGAACCCCTCTCTATGCACGTATCTTCTGGGTCTTCCAGTTCTTTCCCCGACATGTTTTGGTTATTTCTGCACCTGTCGCATGGAAGTTGAAAAGTGAAGTCAGAAGGACCTATCAAAGGAGCTGTCACTGCTACAAGAGAGTTATTTCTCTGCTCTTCATGAAAATGCTTCATCCCTCCTTATGATTTCAATAAAATCCTGGGGAACATTTCTCTGTGTGATCACTTATTCAACAGATACTCTAGATTCACATTATCCATGAAAGAGTCCAAACATCACAGGCTGAAGAAAGCTGCACCCCTTTTATCTATAAGCAGTGGTGTTTAAACAGTTCTTAAGCACTTTCAACAATTTGCTTTCCTTTTTGCAGAACAGGACAAATCCATTTGACATATGCTATGTTCAGAAGAACTGCAAGTGCTTCAAAACGAAAAGGAGAAAAACTGCAGAGAGGGATTTGGAGAAGCAGAAGAATACATTTTGAAAGCTCTACAGACAGGGATCTATATTATCAGGTGAGAACTTTCATTTGTTGCTTGAAGGACTTTTTGTTTATTGTAGGCATTTACTTCACTTTAGCCCCTCCAGTACCCCTTGAGAGGGACACAGCTGTTATAAATTAACTACAACAGGATTCTACATTAGATGTATAAAACATGGCTGATGAAATTGTGCTCAAATACTGTATGGCTAAATTGAAAAGTTTGATGGAGATTCTTGGGCAAACAATTTATTACTGTACCCTCACATTCTGCTTTAATATTTTTGTACTGCAGTGCTCACTTATGATGTAGAAGTCCAGATATCTAATCCTCACTTTACTGTTTCATATCTCACACACTAACTTATGCCAGTACAAAACAGGTTTAATGCACTAACAAATCAAGATAGTTATTTTACCCCAGTTTAAATGAACTGAGAAAACTCTAGCTAATAAAACATTAGGCCTTCTGTATTTCAGTATGAGTGCCTAAGTTGTAGCCTCCAAATCTGACCTTACAGCAGCTAAGGAGAGATGATTAGCAGAGGTCACTCCTGTTAAACATTTTTAAAAAGTCATTCTTTTCAACCAACTGCAGGTGGAGTTCTAACGTGTTAGCTGAAAGAGCAAATTTGTCCGTTTTATCATTTGTATTATTTGTGTAGTGACCATTTGTATATTTTAAATGGTTCTAGCAATATTTGTTTAAACACTTGTGCTGAATGACATCTGTATCTGATACATAGATCACGTGCTTCCTGAGATAACTTCAAACCTCTAGACATGACGGGTGCTGAGGAGAGCTAGCTGCAATATTTTTGCTAAGGCAAATATTTCTTCAGAAGCTGGTTTTGAAAATCATATCATATTCAATATTCCTCCACAAAAACCTTTTCCTCTGAGAAAGACAGACGTTTCAGGTGCTAGGCTTCCTTTTCCGTTCTTATTAGAAAAAACAATAAAGTTGAAGGCACAGCTATCGATACTGTGTGACATCATGAAAACATTCAAATGCACCTGTTTTCAAGACAAGCACAAATTTCGGAAACAAGTTCTGAAACTCTGAAAGCTGTTGTGAAGTCAAGTCTGCTCTGGAGCAGAGAACTTTTCAAAATCTTGAACAGATCTCTCTTTTCCTCTACATCCCTAGTTGTAAAGGGGATGAGGGAGGGAAGCAGACAACACTACCTTATTATTCTTCTATCCCAAGCTAAAAATCAAAACATTAGTTCTGTTTTTTCTTACTAAAAAATTGAAATATCAGTCCTCCTCCTCCCTCAGAACATTACTGACAAACCTATGTTCTCAAGATTTTTTTGTTTTTAAATATTCATGATATATAAAGGAGATATTCAATACTGTGTGCCAAATACGTGAGATAATCTGACTACTTTCCAGAAAGAGCTCTCAATTCAGTACATTAAATCAATATTTAATATTTGTGAATCTTGGTGGTCCCTTTCAGCCAAATAACTGAAATTTTCAGCCTTCAATAATAAAGCAGACAGCCAAAAATTGGATTCAGGTTGATATTTGCTCTGTCCCTCCAGATACACTTGTACTGGCAGAGATACCAGAACGTGAGGTAGTTTAAATGCACTTTTGTCATTTCCACATTAAACCATAATTGGACTGAGGGTAACTCAGAAATCTGGAAAGTGAATTGATTCAACATTTGCAGAATAAAAAGAAAATCTGGCAAATACAACTGGCAGAGTAAAAGCATGGTCCCACTGAAAGCATGTGGCAAAATTCCCAGTGGCTAGAGCGTAGGCACAACACACCCACAGGTACCTGCATAATTGATGCAAGGCAGAAAGCAACCTCTCAGGGTGGGATTTTCCATGGGACCTACGGCTATCAGAAATCCACTGTAATTCAGCTCCTTGGAAAGTTCCAGCTGCTCCCCACCAGCCAGGTCCCACAATTCCCATTCCTGCTTTATGATTTGCTCCAGCAGGGCTCTAAACTTTTTCTAACGCTGGCTGGAGCTCACGTTGCACTGTGTAACAGCAGCAGTACTAACAAATATTTGCTCACAGTGCTTTGTTAGCCTTCTTACTCTGAGCATCCATTTTTGATTACTGTTGCCACGCTTCTCTGATCCCATTGGGCTGGTGAATGATGTTAACAATCTGCCCAACACCACTGGGCTGCGCACAGATCTCGCGTAAAGTGCAGCGGCAACGGCAAAGTTGTTTCGGGCCTGGCTGGAAAAAAAAATGGTGGGTGTAATCGCTAAATTCAGAGTAAGGAGACCTGACGTGCAAAATGGCAGCTACAAACTTTAATTTTCACATCCTCCCCTTCTGATGTCTCACAGGTTGAAATAGGCAGTGATTTGGGTTTGTTCCACTTGCTTGTCCCTCAAACTAGCAAATAACATTTCTCCTCACCAGTGAGCATCCTTTTTCCCACTTGGCAAACACTGATTTGCTCCCTGCTGCATCGCCTTCTGCACAAAAAGCTGGCTTTGCAACTGCTTTTGATTACTCCCTTATTTCTATTAGAATACTCTACAGTGGCTCAACTTTGTGAATGTGGCTAAACTCCTTCCAACAGGCTTGTCCTCCTGACAGCTCACTTGCCTAGCAGCAGCATAAAAGATCTCTCATAGGCAATTTTTAGAATACCCATTTTTTGGAAGGTAGGTGCAACTGAGCCCAGGCCAAGCTTTCTGGTGGTAGTCCAAGGCAGTAACATTTTGGTTCAGAGAAATTACCCTAGAATCAGTCCATTTTTTGCATTGCAATGCTCCACTGCAACGCAAGTGTTCCCCTGTGATACACTTGCCACACTCCCCAACAGCATATTGGCTGGGCTATAATTTCTACCAGCAATGAGTTTGATGAGGGAAAGTAAACCATTTCTGCTTCCATAGAACTAGGGACTGAGCCTCAGTCCTTCGGTTCCAAAAGCAGACGTTGCTGCTGAAAAAAACAAAGAACATCAACAGACTCTATTCTCACACTTACTTCCCATCCCACAGGATTATGCTAGAAACAACTAGCGATCTCCTCCAGTCCTGCCCAAAAAGAGAAGTATTTAAAAGAAAAAAATTGAAAGTAATTTCTTCCCTAGGTATTCTTTTCTAGTTACCACTGTATTTCAGTTTTTAAAATGTGAATTAAAATTAGTCAGAAAAGTGGGTCTTACTTCTTTCAAGTCACACAAACATGGGAAAAGGGAGGGAGGGTGATTTAAAGAAAAAAAAAAACATTTTGTAACCAAGAAATACGTTTTGCCTCTCTGCTATTTTCCGATTGCATCTGGGAGATAATTGTGCACTAGAACAGCATGCCCAGAGCAGTCATGAAATCTGTCTTTGAACTGGATAAAGCTCTGGGCAATCTGATCTGAATGTGCTGTTGGCCCTGCTTGGAGCAGGCAGCTGGACTGAACCATCTCCCTCCCACCCTGAATGATTCTGTGATGATTTGATCAGAAAATCTAAGTCAGTTACTTAAGTTCAATCAACAGAAGGGTACATTTATAATATTGCCACTAATGAAATAAGAACTGTTACACATCCCATGATTTTATTTATGCAAGATACTTACAATAGTTATTACTTTTTTAACTAGTAATATAACCCAGGACCTCGAAGTGAAGCCTAAACTTCTCTAGGTTTGACCTCCACCTCGCTCAGACCTGGGAAGGGATCTCCCCAGGGAGCCACAGTATAGACATGCCTACACCACACAGGCTACAGCGTCCTCTATGAGCTGGACACCTCTTAATCACTCAAGTGTAAATCACTCACCAAACTAATGAGTTGGAGGAATTATAGAGGGAGAATGCTATTATCTTGCAGGTTCTGAGATATTATCCTTTAAGATTTCCAAGCAACAGAAGCCTCTGATTTATCTGTTCAGAAACTGCCTACACAAATGCTTAGCTAGAAGAAGTGTGCATTCATACAGATTTCAGGCTTCACATTTCCACTAGGGAAGAACAAACACTGACATATCCTGCAAAGAAGTCAATACATCACTCCAGACAATAATGAAACCTTGACAGCAGTCTCTCCCCCCATTTCTCTGCCTTGCAATGAGTAGGATGACCAGACATTGCAGACGGACCATGACAGTAAAGGAGCTGGTAAGTTCACCAGAAAACGTAGAGATCTCATTTGTAAAGCCATCACATTATTCATCACTACCAAGCAAAACACCAGAGAGGGTGCTCTACCTCCTCTACATGCATACAGATGTCTGCACACTAGATTTGGGGAAGCATCATTCTTTCCCTTGGTCAAGTTCCAGCTCTATGACTATCCTACTTCAGTTCGAGGACAATTTCGCTTCTACCTTTTCCTCAACTCTGCTTTAATTTGAAGAATGTTCCCATTCATCAGCTTCTCATCTATAATCTCATTGTTCTTGCTTGCTTGTGTGTGGAGGGAAGACTCTTGAGAACTACTTCTATGGCCGTTACCAGACCTATGCTAGCCTCAGCTCTGCTCCCAGGCCTACAAAACATGCCAGCTGAACAAGGCAAGTATTAATTTAGGAAATTGCTGTCGGTTATGCAAGAGTTATTTAGCTCACTGTTACCTCATCCTTTACCTCTATTTGTTCCTTCCACAGATGCATCCTTTCACAAGTCAAAATTAAGCTTCCTGAGCTTTTTTTTTTTTTTTGTCCAGTCTTCTGAAAAGCAGTCCACACCTATGACCCGAGCCAGGATTTCAAAAAGTTAATTTCTCCTTTGGCCATGGATATCAAAAGATGGAGTTTTCAGACGTGCCCAGCACAGCAAACACATGTCAGTAGAAGGTATGAGAGGCAGGAATATCTTTCAGCATCAGTGGCTAAGCAGGAACTGCAGGAATAGACCTCTGAAAAAAATTCCTTTTAGATATCCCCATGTTTAAATGGCAATATTGACACCAGTGTCTCACTCTCTACTGTAACTGAGTGTTCCATTTCTGGTTCTTTATTATGAGTTCAAGAATAATCATCTGCCTCATGGAGCTGGGGGGAGAGGGCAGGCAGAAATCAACATTTCCACTGAATGGAAATTCTAGTAATTCAATCCTCTCTTCTTGTATGTAGGAGAAAATAGAAGTGCTTATGAGAAAGCATTAACTTTTTTTGCAAAATGAAAGAGTTCAGAAAAAAGCTGTTTCATTTTTACTAAACAGTTACTCAACCGAAATGATTTATTCTGCCTTCCTGCCCAAAGAAGTTGCACTCCATTTTTCTGAGCTAAACAGAGATGAGTCACGTTAATCTTGCTCCCTCTTCCAGCAGGGCTGCCACAGGCACAGCTACCTCACCACTGCTTTCAGCAGGCGCACCTGGAAATGCACCTGCTAGTTCAGACCCCATGGCGCTGGGACGATGCACTGCCTGTCCCCTCACATGCTGCACAGCCTTCGCTACATTAACTTCCAACCGACCAGGGAAAGTGGCTGCACAGGAAACAGCTCCATAATTGCATTAGCCTTCCTAATCAGCATTAAACCTCCTTCATTTAAGCAAAATTAAATATCATAACTTCTATTTAACGCAGTCTCCCAACTTATTTAAGGCTGTGATTAATATATCATAACATAACTCCTGTAAAATTACTTGTGCCTTGGTTATCTTGCAAGAACAGGTGAGATATCAAACTTATTTCCATGTCTCCAGACCACAGTTGCAGCTGACCCCTCTCTGCTGCGCCTCAGCAGAACAGATCCTCAGCTGCCACGCATCTTGGGAGTCTACGTTCTCAAGCACATCTTCCGCTTTGCCACCCAGGGCCCACTGAGGTCCTTGCACAGCACTACATCAGGCAGCTCCCAACATCCTAATCCTGATTTGCTCTCTCCCCCAAGGTGCAAGTCTCCCCACTCCACCATTTTAGAGTGGAAATATCTCCCATCGTAAAACAAGACTGACTTCCATTTCTGTGGAAAAGAGCCTCCTGATTAACCACAAAAAGGCAAAATATATCTGCTTTTCTTTATGAATAATTTCCTGCCATTAAAGTTTTTAGACAAAACCTGAAAGTGCATTGCATTTTCAGCAGTTTAACAAAAACAGACTATTTCTGCTGCCAGAATAACCAACAGTCTTGGCTTTTTTTTTTTTTTTTTTTTTTTAATTGAGAAATTATTTTTACGCCTAAAGAAATAACTTAATTTTTTTCACAGAGAAAGTGTTGCTCCTTCTCTTCCCTTCACTGGAGCTGCAGAGCCAATTTGGAGAAAGATCCCAGTCTCCCAGTTTGGAGAGACCTTTCAATTCCTGCAAGTGGAGACAGAAAAGGGGAGGGAGAGGAAATTTGTTCTCAGAGTCCTGCTACCTGCTTAATACTTCTCTGTGCAGGGTCGGAGGTAACAGAACAGCTAAGCTCTTACGGGCAGGTGTTCTCCTGTTTCGTGCATCTGCCCACAAGCTTCTCAACTTTTAGATACATAGCAAGATGCCATGAAAGTGTGTCTTTTTTGAGATGCACATTTTTTGGCACAGCATTCCAGCTCTTCTAATGTTTTTCAAGATTCACCTCCAACCTGACCTTGCAGTAAGTGGTGTTAGTGCAGTAACGTGTCACCAAAATACAACATTTAGAAAACTTTAATCATAAAGATATTTGGCATCACCTTACAACTTCTATTAAGAAGTCTTCACAAAACACATTTTCCTGACACAGAGTTACCACAAACTGCACTATTTAAATTGCAAATTACAGCCTTTTACAGTATTTGAAAGCCCAAACTCTGTATATGCTACATAATCTCTTGAGCAATTAGGTGGAAATAAAGTATTCATTCAATTCATTCAATTCAAATTCATTCAAATGCTGTATCCAGGAAAGGTGAACAAAATCAGAGGAGGAAAGGGATGCAAGTATAACACTACATAAGACTGTGCGTAAGGGTAGGGAAATGAAACTGATTTTCTCCTCCCTTTTTGACAAATTAAGAATTATTATTATATTTTAAAATCAGAAAAAAAATGTACAGGATGCAAGAAACAAGAACATGATGCTGGATCAAGATGATATGTCAAAGGTGAGGTGCATTTTTCCCCTTTCATACTTTCAAGTAGGGAGGAGGAAAAAAAATGTTTTCAACTCTCCCTTACTAGAAATTATCCTATTACTTGACTCACTTCTGCAGTTGCTCTCTTACAAACATAGCAAGAACATGTTGCTGAACTTGCTAAAAGTGGCCTCAATAACCTGATTGCTGTTCTTTTCTTAAAGAAAAGACTGCTAAAAAGCATTGGAGTGGCCAGACTTAGACCAAGGGCATCCTGTCCCCAAAAGATGCTCTTAGACAGAAGCCTAAACCCCACTTACTCCTGGGCACTCACTAAGAACACACTGATAACAAGCAGGTATGGTATCTCCTCCTGGACCTCTTCCAACCTCGAACCATTTGTGGACTCAGACTTTGAACCAGATGTTGTTTTTATGTATTTAGTGTCCTTCAATCAATTTATTTTCAATAAAGCTGTCCAGACTCTTGCTGAAACAGGGAGAGCTTTTATCCGTAACAAATAGCAACCGCAATATTCTGCAGCAAGAGCCTGCACATACTGGCTACATTTTCAGCGAAGAAATGTGCCATCTTGTCCTCTCAATGATTTCGTGCTTGCAACCTGCCATCTTTCTTCAATGTCCCTTAACTCCTAGTGCAACCAATTCAGAAAGATCTGCCAATTCAGAGAGGTGACTTCATGAGCAGCTACATACACTGTCTCAAGTGAACTTCAGACTAGGATTTTTTTTCCATGAATGATGCATTACAAAATAATAATAATAATAATAATAATAAATAAACACTATATGGAACCAAAATGGAGCTAACTTTCTCCAGGCAAATAAAGGCAAACATAGAAAGACCTGTTTACTGCACAGCTTCAGTGCAGAAAGTCTGCTGAAACCACACAGACAAGCACTACACAAATAAGAAAGAGCCACAACCCCATGGTGGAAGTGTGGAGGAGGCAGGTGCAGAAGGACATGATCAAAGATTCAACATCAAGAACTCCCCCAGCTTGCTAGACAACCTGGCTAGAGATGAGCTGGTGCAGAGGAAGGGGGTTAGCTAGCTTTGTTATACATAGCAAAAAGCCTTTTTCCAAAGGGAGCAAGAGCGGAGCTCCCTCCCAGGTCCTGAACCAGTCCACCTCTGTTTCTCACTGGAGACTTGGGGGGAAACGAGGCAAAGCTAAACACTCTATCACTGCATAAGGTCAGAGTTTTGAGAAAGCCTGGGACACTCTGCCCAAACCCCATTTGCCCTGCAAGCAAGTACAAGTTGTTGATCTCTTCTCTCATTTTGAGGTCATTCATTACTGGATAGCAGTATGGAAAAAAGTCAATGGTTGACCAAATAAAACAGCTGATTGCTTCACTGTTTGGCTATTTGAGGCTGGTTCTTTAAAGATAAACCCTGGGAGGCTAGGCAGAAGTAAACATTTTTTTCTGTAAAAGAAGCTTATTAAAAATAGAGAATATGTAAAGAAAATTCACTCTCTAAATACCAGCTGTGCATTTTCAAATTGATTTCATGAATATATCACCTTTTTTCACCCTTCTCTCCTCTCTGATGAGGTCACAACTAAGAAGCTTCCTGCTGTGATCCCAACACATGGTGAAAAATCAACAGCAAAGCCATTCAAGTAGCTGTAGTTTGGTATAAAGGCCTCCTAATAATGAATTGACACTGGAAATAAAGCTTTTATCTCCTGTAGGATCACTGCTAAAAGGAAGTACTTACGTGTTCTCTAAATGTTAAAGTCATTCTTTTCTGTTCAGAAACACAGTCTTGACTGAGCTGCCAGACACCTGAGAAATTTCTGTGGAGCCCAAACGTAATGAACAACGAGTCAATCCCATTAGCTCAAAAGCCAGATTGGTAGATTCCTGCTGCAACAACATCACCCAAATCAGCAGCCTTCAAGCAGTCCTAGAATGCTCGCCCATTATGGGATGATAGCTAACATCAACAGCTCCCTCGTATCATAGATACTTTACAACACTCCACCTTTACACAGCCCCTTCGGGGCAACGTAATCCAGAATGGATTCCACGCAAGGAAACCAGAGAAAATTAGACAACGAGCAAGATCACAAAAAAGAACTAAGGCATTTTCAGTGCTGAGAAGGAACAATTATATCCTCTTACAGAGTCTTCCTGTTGGTCTGAAATCTACTTTTAACCTATCCACGCTCAAGAAGTACCAGCACCCAGTAGACAGGCAGCAGAAGTTTTCTCCAGACCACACTTTATTTGCCCTGATGTTTGCTGCTGACTTACAACCATGTGCAGAGAAACCTCACCTTCCTGTGCTGGACCACTGCAAGCTAGAACCTCAAATACTTTGCTAAGGTGCTTCAGGTCAGTACCCGCACTCTTTCACAGTGGCAGCAAGTGCAGGTATACAGCCTTTGATCAGGACTGATAAAATTAATTACACTCAGGCAAATTTAGTCATGTTTAAAAAATCCAGGATGTGGCAATCCTGATTTCTGGACAATTAAGGTAAGTTAAATGCAATTCTTTGCTGCTGACATTGGCCAAGAGATCAAATTAGACCGGTATCTGCATTCCAGCTCCCCAGCTAAAAGGAATAAATCAGTACTCAACTTATTCTACCAGCATGTGTCTCTCAGTGACTTTACACTTGGTGAAATCATACAGTGACAAGCAAATGCTGAAGATAAAGTTCTGTCCTCAACCAAGTTTCTCTGCAATGTCTCACACCAGCTCCTTATTCCAAGCCTGAGTCTGCTTAATCAATCACAACCCCAGGCAGCATCTTTTGGAAAACTTGAGGGATCTGAGATGAAAGTAATTCCCTGTAGCACCAGCCACAACACCTAGATACAACAACCCAATGAACTTAGTGATGCTAGCTCCAAATCTTTGCATTAACAGCAGCCTTTTGGAGGTTTTACACCATGTTTGTCGTTATTGGGTGGATTTTTATTTTTTTAAGAGCAGGCAATTGCAACAATATAGACTTCCAATCACATGCTCTTTATGCTATTGCATCATGCTATGGAAGTTGGTGCAATGTGCTCCATAACCAAAGCTAATTGGAATGTAATGTATTCTTCTTGCTTAAGAGATTGCTTCTCATCTCCCTCAACACTGCCATCTGCCCCAGTGTTCTATCAAGGTTTTTCAAAAACACTGTTTTCCTTTTTCATAACGTCTCAGGTTTCAGTGATTGTGCCATCATTTTAAAAGCACTTGTCTTGGGAGAAGTGGTAACTGCACTAAAAACACAGAGCTGGGGTTCAGCAGACATGATTTCTAATTCTAGCCTTTCCATTGCTTTACAACGCAAGTCATTGAGATATGCTTGAAAAATTATTTCCCCACTGAAGGCAGATATAATTTTACAAGAAAAAAAATTCTCTCTTCTATTCGAAGTCTTCAAAAAAAAAATTTTTTTCAGTTGACTTGTTGGTTTGAGATTTTAAACCACAGTAGTCTGAGGTGCAGGGAGCCAGGTGTCACATGAAATAAAACAAGACTTCAATTTTAATCCAGAGCTTCCAAAAGAAAAAGTCAAAATTCTATCAAACTTACTTTTTGAGAAAAAAATAATTTCTTCTATAACTTTTTTTTTTTTTAATCTGAAAACTGCTCTTCAAGCAATTTTCATGCCCCATATTGGTGACTGAGAAGAGGTGGCCTGGAAGTCGCTGCTCTCCTGCAACAAGAACCATCGGTACAGTGCAGCAGGTCTCCATTTGTTGAGCTTGTTGATACATGAAGTGGAAGAGGTAGGACTGTGATTATTTAATCATGCTGAGCACTTCATATTAAGCTGATTGATTATTATGATCTAAATATATTAAATTCCTATTACTTAATACTAATGACAATGTGAGGGCATATCGTTATTTGCTAAACAGCCATTCTGTCTTCTTAGACATTGGTACTTGGCAGATTACAGGAGTGACATTTCAACAGTCACTTATATTTTTCTGCTGGGTTTCAGTAACATGCTATGCTTACAAAGACAAGAGGCAATAACAGTTTTATTCAGCCAGGTCTCAGTGCTCTCCTAATAGCTGTGCAACAGACTTATCTGGGCTTACAAAGCAGGCTCTTTTCATGTCTGTTCAATTAGAGGTAATAGTTAGAGACATTAAGCACATATATTTTCAACAAAACTTTTCTCTGGTAAAGGCACTCTGCAAATGGTGTGGTTCAACGCACACCCACCTATTTATGTTGCTATGGCTATGCTGTCCTCGTTCTGAAAGAAAGATGAAATCAAGACTTAAACAACCAATGGATTTTCAGTCAGCCTGGCACCAATCAGTGGTGTGTTCAGTGGTAACAATCCTCTCCTGACCTTTCATTCTTCCTTATTTTTTTTGCAGGAAGGATGAGGGGAAAAATTTTCCCCCAGCAGACAGGGAGCACGTCCTCCACCAAAAATAAGACAGTGGTGGAGCTCTTCTCAGCCACTCTATTCACCACAAAGTGTGGCATGCTGTTTTAAGTGATATGGAATTAGCCTATCAGCTTACTCTCAACTCTGGGGAACAGATTTTTTTCATCATATCACATGAATTATAAACTAAACTTTCAGGTAGTCAGCAATGCCTGGGTGACCACCACTACCCAATACTGCTGACTGAAGGTCCAGGAAAATCTTAACTTGCAGATCTACCCTTGGGCACCAGAACTGAGGCACAGAAAACTCAAAAGGCACTTTCAAAGAAGCCTAAGAAAGTCAGATGCCAAAACCTAAAAGGTTTCAAACTGAATATTTAATTCTCTTAAACTTAAGTAGGGACTGGAATGCAAGACTAGTTATGTAATGATGGAAGATTTTGCAAGCGTAACCTTTTCAATAATGTTTCATCTCTGAATCATTTTTGGTGCTCAGTTCTTTGGAAACACTTGTCAAAAATATCAAGTGTTGCACTAATAAAATTACTAACTCTACTTCCCATGTTGCAGTGTCTTGTAATGCGAACAGACAAAAATCAAATATGAGGTTTTCAACTGCTTCTATTTACCCGCTATAAAAGTGATGCTAGTGTGATACCACATTACTTTGCAACCTGCCAGAACAGCAAGTCACAGGTGCAGCACACAAGGCCAGGTCAGACCTGCCGAGGGCAAAAAGACATTTTATTTTAGTGGGCCTTTGCCCTCTGCCTATACCCAGAGAGGAAGAGATGACCATTGCACTCAAACACTGCCATCGTTACAGCATGGCTCTTAGAATTTGTATTTCTCTCTGTGAACGATACGATACTTCCAGGCAGAGCAGGTCGAAGGGCACTCAGTGAAATAAAGTGAGGGCAGCTGATTAAATCCAGAACATTAGATGGAAATCACCCAGGTTAGGACAGCTGAAATAGCATCAGAATTTGCACAGGGCCTGACTTGTCTCCAGCAGCCTACCTGCTAAGACACTAGGGAGCCTAAAAAGCCGGAGAGCCCAAGAAAGGCGGCAAAACTGAGCCTTAATACGCATCCATACCACGCTGCCTGGAGCTTTGCACTGCCAGATACGCAAAGCAGACAGATGAGAGGAGAGCCTGATCGGCTGCTGTTAGACTGAACAGGAATCCTGTTCGCAGCACTGGGATCTCAGGGTGCTTGATACATTAGCCCCTAGCTCTGCCTTGCAAAACAGTTTTCAACCGCTGTGGAGGTCATCAGTTCTGTCTCTGGTAATAATACATTTAATTGCTCCAATTATTATAGAAAATAAAGAAAAAGTCTTTTACATGCCTACTCCTCAGAAGCTAGGGAAAGTCACTGGAATCTATCCTTTGTGCTCACTGTTTCCTCGGGACAAAGCTGTTTTGCTCAGTGCTGAACAGCAGCAAGGTGAGTTCATGTTAGGTGACAGGCAGAAATCATCCTGAAGAAGAAGCAGCAAAGCGGAGCAGGGGGAGAGCAGCTTGCAGCTTGGGTTGAAAACCTAGGGAACTTCCCACAAATTTCTCTGTAAGAAGATGAAATCTGACAGAGCCTCAGAGAAAGTGACCTTTATTCAGAAGGGATCCGTCACAGGCTGTCACCCGTCACGTAAGAAATTATAAACACTCTACATCAAACAGAAACATTGGTAGAACTTAGAGCAGGTGCACACGTGCACAGCAAGTTGCAATTGCGTCCTATGCAACCTCCCATCGCTTGGAGAGACATTTAAGGATTACGTGAATGTCTGCCAAAGGGAAGACTCTAGAGTAAGTCTATGCCGAAGTAAGCCTCCTTGGCAAAAAAAAACACCTGCTTAAAAAGCTTATGTTTCCAACAGCTATTGCAAGTTTGACTGAGAGTCTCACAATGCCTTGTTTTTCATTCCAAAGTCTCCTGTCCCTGGATTCCTGTGATTTTGTGGAAAAAAAAATCCAAATGCAGCTATAAAAACTGTAAAAAATACACAAGGGCAGTGAAAACAGACTTTTCTTATTAATAAAAAATCCACACTTTTGCAACTTCCTCTGAATACGTATAGACAGAGAACAGCTGAGGTGTGAAGGCTGCCATGTGGCAAGGGAAAAGAGCCTGTCTCTCAGACAGCATTATCACAAATAGCTTCTTAGGACAAAGGTAAGCAAACGCCTTACCTGTGAAGCCAGCTTCACAGCGGAGATATGTAGGGAGATAAAAGAACTTTCTCTCTCAAACTACAAGGCATGCACTGCAATCCCCTAAGAAGTTTTGGAAATCCTAACCTCTAAATCTGACTAAGCAAACCTCTGAGAAAACAAATCAAGCTAATGAATATAATATGCATCCAAAAACATTTTTAAGTACTCCTTTAATAGTGTCCCAGTGAGTAATACCTAGTGCTTATTTTTCCTTTTTCCTCGTCTTCTGTGGTTTTGGCATTTCCCAGTCACTGTACCTTGAAGATACTAGATGGCACAGAAATAGAATCACCTTCAGATCTGTGCTCAGGACAGCTGTGGCCACAGTGAACAGTGCTCCCCAGGGCAGACATCGTCCCGGAGGTTGAGAGTGCAGCCAGACCACGGCTGGTTAGCTCCTTTGGAACAAAAGGAACACACAACTACTTCAGAGAGCATGACAACTTGAAAGGCAGGTTTGCCATGATGGTTGGAAAGACTCTTTCCCCAGGACCAGGTTATTTCTAAATAGATGATACCCTCTTTTCAAATAATCTTCTTGGAAATGGCAGTAGCCAATCACTGGATTCTGGTAACAAAAAAGAAGTGTGCTCAGATTTACATCATGGCAATTCCCATTCCCTAACAGCATGGCATCTTTGTAGGCTTGTGGTAGATGTAGATTTGATTTTGCCTTGAGTACTACTGGCAAAAGAGGTAAGTAGAGAGAGCTGAGCTCCATAAATACTATTTTACAGAAAGCTACTGTTATGCAGAAAAAAGGTTATCAATTGGCCCCAGCTCAGGTCAGAGACATAGGCTGACTGGTGCCTTCATAGAGGATAAGAAAAGAAATTCACAAACACCATGAAAACATTTAAGAAAAAATCTTCAACATCTCTTTTTGGTTTATGCCCCATGTTCAAGGCACTTGGAAATGGGATTCACCTCAAATGATTTTAAAGCATCTAAGTCAGGCTTGTAGCTTAACTCGGTCATCCAGGGACCCTCCTTTGTCAGTGGAGAGGTATCTCCAGAGGGCCAAAGGAGGGTTCACTCTACCTTCCTGAGGGTTGCACAGAAGTGCCAAACTCCCTGCTGATTTCAAAAGCCACCTTAATACATCCTAAAGACAGCCACCACCTTTGATTTCACTGTGCTGTCCTAAGACACTATTTGGACCTACCTTCCTACCTGTAGGAGATGAAAGTGGTTGTACATTTTGACTTGCATTTTGTTTTGTTACAAGCTTTAACTACTTAAGTTACTTTAAGGGATACTGAGGTTTCATATCTTACAGGCAGCTTTCACATCAGTCTTCCCTCTCCTTAGAAAGATGCAGTATGAATCTGCAAACTTGCAATTGGCTCTTAAATATTCTCTGTTGAGAACAATGCAGCCCCTAGACACACAGTTTTTTAAATTTGGCCCTTTGTCTGGAAAAAAATTATAGCTAATTTATATTATGAAATATTTAAATCCAATATGAAATTTTTAAATTGGACTCCATTCTAATAGCAGGTATCTAGGGGAAGTCTCCTGCGGAATAGTTCCTTCATCCCAGACTGATACACTGATCTCTGAGGCACTAACTTAAAAGGTAAACTAATTAATACACCTATAAGGAGAATCTAGCAATTTGTTTTGTTCACTTATATTAAAAATAGAGCTGATAAGTAATATTTTATTCATGTAAAATTGTGCAGTTTTTCCATTTAGATAAGGAGGGGAAAATAAAGTCTTACATGTGATCCATTCTAAGTCATTTTTTATTATTATTGTTATTTTTAGTTTGGCAGCTGAATCTAAAAATCAATTATTTGTACAGCCCTGGATGACAGTTGAAAAAGCAGTTTCTAATCTTGTGTCAGTAAAGGCTGTTGTCATGAGCGGCAAGATCCTTTGACTGACAAGTAAACCAGTGGCTTTCAGAATAATTTGACAGATATTTTTCATTAGTTTCTTTCGGCTTTTTGTTTTTAAACAGCAAAGTCTCTTATTATCATTTACACACAGCAATTCCTTTCCTTTCTCCAGTACATTGGCCAAAAATCCACTTGTTTAATTAATAAGCTTTAGGCTACAGGTACTCTGTTCTTTCACTTTAATAGACTTAGGCATGCAAGTACATGCAAAGTTTTACCTTATATGTTATCAGGTTGCTGATTTCTTAAGCAAAGTAGTAGATAAAATGAATTTTAGCACGGTCTTGTTGGCTGAAATCAAGGGGGAAAAGTCACAGCCATCTTCTTTCTGGGTAACACCAGTGACAACATTATCCTCATAGTAAGTGAAAGAAATAAAGCCATGGTGCTTTTATGTATAGGAATGTTTGATAATCCTAGAAGCAGCAGCTGCCCAGCATCTATCCTCCAGTCTTAATCTCCACCATCGCATCCTACCGCAGAAGAAATGGACACTGCAGTCACAGGAAGCTCTGCCAAAACACACAAATAAGCAACGCCATCTCATCTCTCTCCAGTTCCCACCACAAAGCTGGGAATTAACAACCGTCTGCTTCGAATAATTCACATTTCTTGGAGCTGTTCATTCAGGTCCACAGATACAGCTATTATTGTAACCTATACTGCAGTGGCAATCATGCAAACACATAGCGAAAAACAGTCATAGTCCCAAGGAGGAGTCGGCAAGACAGGCAAGTGTAAGGCTAGATGCACTCGCCTAAGGTTATCCAACAAATTAGTGAGCCAGAAGCAGAACTACCATAGCATTCACTGGGCCCACAACACCTCTCCAGAGAATACTCTGTGTGCAGAGTAGGAAGACAGATTTTTCCTGTACTTCTAGTTTATACAGTAAATACAGAGAAGAACTGAACCAACTATTTCTAAGTTCCAGAAATATGCAGAAAATGTGGCTTGCTTATGTTCACTTTTCAAACAGCCTCTGTTCTGGCTACATGCAAATTGTCCCAAGAATGAGAATTTTTTACCGTATAGTTGCCCTCATTGAATGGTGCTCTGCAAACACGTTGGCAAGGGACCCTACTGAAGGATAGGGCACGATGCCAGCTGCTACACAGAAAAAAGGACAGAGAGAAACAAAACTTCTGAAGTGGCTGAGAGCGAAGCCATGTTGCATGCTTTTGTTCTTTTGACAAATCTCACAAACCTGGGCTCTACCCATCTGCTTTTCCCAGTTATATGCTTTGATGACAGTGCTACAGTGAGATCTAGATTACTGCAGTTAGGGCTACCAAAGGAATTACAGCAAAGTTTTTTTAAGGTTACTACTCTTCTTACAAATCCAGAACCACATAAAAAAGTGCAGGACTCTTCACACTTAAAGTTTTGTAATTCTATACCAAAAAAATTGTTAAACTTCTGCAAGAAACTGTTGTCAGTCATGCACTGGCCAAACAGGAAGAAAAAAAGGGTCAGAATTGCACAAAATGCTTTAGCAAAGCATAGAAAAAGGTAATTGAGTACAAGCAAGACCTCAATTAGATCACAGACAAATCCTAGTGCTGCCACGCGGAATCCACACCAGAGCTCTTCTGTGCTCTCTTCCTAAATATTTAACCTTATTAGAAACCCATACCTCTCCACTCCATGGTTTCACTACCACATAGCAAGAGCCAGTCTGCTTCAGAGATAACCTAAGACAGCAAACATGCAGCGAATGTGCTGGGAGGGGAGGGAAAGCAGAGGATAGGAGAGGATTGTAGTACAGCCTCTCGTTGTCATTAGCAGTGCCCACTAACCCTGTGATGTTTATGCAGACACATTCCTTTCTCTCATGTCCCTTCCTCTACCCACATCCAGGTAGCAGCTGCGTCGGACTGGAAACAGGAGTGTGCAAAAATGTTTCTCTTTACAAGACCCAAATCTCAGGTCTCAGGTTCAGATACCTGAACCAGTTTCCTTTACAAAAGGCAGAGATCCAGAAGAAATGTCATGAGCAAAGCACAGCTTAGAGATAGTATTTTCATAATTTGTATCCTTTCCTCTTTTCAGCATTTTATTTCCTTAATTTAAACTTTTCACAATCTTTTACAAATGCAGATACAAAACAAATGCAATTATATTTCATTCAATATGCTGCATATCATGAGTGTTCTTCCATCACTCTCAATAAATCTCATTCTCAGTGAGCAGACATGTTAAGAATTTTCATTGAAATTTAAGCTGTAACAAAACAAAATTATATTCAACAAATCATAATGGACAAGATAGTCAAACACAAGTAAGATAGCACATAGCAGACCAGTCAACACTGATTAGAAGGTTTGCCAAATATATTTGCAGTACATGGCAAAACAGGGAACAGAAGTAAGTTGCCTTAAGTCAAGCATTTTATGCTTTTTCATAAGCTTAATAACAGGCAACGCAGGAACAGCAAGTTAGCATGCCTCACACGCTTGCACGTGAGCGTACAGAGTTCACATGTTAAGAGGTGCACTGCTGGGGACCGAGGCTCCGATAGCCATTGAAAACACAACCCAGTAGAGAGAGAGCATGAATGTAAACTCTCGCTTCTGCAACATCAGAACGCAAGGAATCTCAGTCCCCATCTGTAAGGAAAAGTGGCCCAACTGCATCGGCTGAGGCCAACAGCCGAAGGCTGCGGCAATAGCCTACTGCAAAGAGGGAGCCCCAAGAAATAGCGGGATCTCACTTCAGCCAACTGCTTCGTCTGCCTCTGCTCTTGTCTGTGTTCATACATACTTCACACAATCTGGCCAAATGAATAATTGGGTATCCAACTTGCATGGTATGGAAATCAGCTCTCTCTCCTCTACTGTTTTGTCTAGGCAAATTTTAGAAACTTGAGGTTGAACTGGTAGGAAATAGTAAATAAATATTTGATGGTATTAAGAGAAAATAGCTATTTTCCCTCTGGAAAACTCACTTTGGAAGTTTCCTAGGTATTTGTACGCTAATAAAAAAAGGGAAAAAAAGGCCAAGAAAGGCAATCAAAAGTAACAGAACAGCTTCTATGCAAGAAGTGATCAATTAGAGCAGGATTCTTCAGCCTAAAAAAGGAGTTGGGGAGCAGAGGGATACAAGAGGCTTAGAGATAGTAACCAAAGGTAAATATGGGACAAAAGTTTGTTCACAGTCTCTTTCCAAATAAAAACACTAGGGGACATCAGGGGAAACCAGCAGACGTGGGGATCAGAAGCAGGTAAGAGGTGGTGGTTCCTCAGCTACACACAGCCCAGCCATGGAACTTCCCATCACCTTACACTTGCACCCCAAGCAGCAGATGCTGATCATACTCAGAAACTGGGTACTAGGCTAGGCAAGCAACCCATCCTTCTGTTCTCAAACACATCTTACAGAAGGAAAAGCAAATTAAGTGCAAGCACAAGGCATCAGCTACATTCCCTAAGTTTCTTTGCTGTGAAGCTCTGCTCACAACAGCTCTAGGAAATCGGCAGAGGCCAGGTAAGCCAGGAGCTGAGCCTGGAAAGCTGGCTTTCACAAGACTAAAATAGTAGGCTACACAGTTGGCATCAGGAACAGCATGTCCCATGGAGACAAGTAAGGGCTATGACCTCCCTGTCATAAAGAACAGACCTGCTCATTAGGAAGAACTGCTTTCCACAGGGGCAGGTTATTTTACCCATTGCTTGGAATGCCCTGTCCCAACATATGCAGTGATGTTTCTACACGTAAACCAGACAGTGCATACGGTTATAGCATGAATTTTTCCTCCAACAAAGTCTATGTTAGAAATATTTGTGCTTTTCGTTATTTCTTTTTCTCTAGATACACAGACTGGATTTTGAACTCCCATTTTCTCTCCTTGTTTCTAATCCTCATTCCCCTCTATATTGTTTTTATACTTAAAATGCCATTCTCACTCCTTCAGAACAGAGCAGCATCTGTGAAACCAAATAACGTTTTGTTTTCTTCCTCTTGTGGATCATTAATGAAAGCTGAAGAACACCTCATCCCCTGAGCACCCTGTGACTATTTCTCTTCCTCTCACACAATGCATTGCTCTCTGTCATTTTTGATCTTCCAGCTAATCTTCAATCCACTTGATCTCAGTACAAATATATCAGAATTAATTTTTCTATCAGCATTCGGGAGAACACAGTAACAAATGCATCCACATGTGCGACAGCGTACATAGAACCAGTGCTGAACAAGTAAAACAGAGCAGAAGATTAGGGCAGGTACAGCTATCTTTTTTCACCTAATGGTGTCTGTCTCCTTTGAAATAAAGCAAGCAAGTCACATGAATGTGACAGACCATGTTCATCATATAGTCCCTGTTCACTGTTCCGTTATGCTCAGACCAGACTGGGGGGTGGTGTCTATCCATTCTTTTTTATTTATTCGTGGCATCCCCTCATTAGATGGGATAGATTAGAATAACAGGTTCATAAGGAGCAACACAGATATTAACAGATTTGAGCAAAACAGTAGTCCAGATAGTCTACTTGCCTTTATTCAATGGGTACTAGTAATGCATCCTTAAAAGCTTTATTCTTCCCTATAAAAATCCAGGCAATATTCTGGCAATCCATAGTCTGATAAGCTTGACATTGATCTTAAATGTGTTAGAAATTGGTACAAAGAAGAGTCAGTAAGATAAAAGACACAATTGCATTGGTAGTTATTTTGCTACTGCTAGTGAAAACTCTAAAACATTTGATTTAGTCTCATATAACAATACAGAAAAATACATATCTTTGCAACTCACTAAGTCTGTAACTACATCAGCAGCAAAGCACAAAATAATTTAGGTTGGAAACATTTGACAACACAGTACCATTTTCCTTCAGATCATTATTAAATTCTTGCAAATAGGATTCACACGATACCAGAACTGGAAGAATCATTAATAATAATGGCAATGGGCCGATTACATAGACAAACTTGATCTTGGAATAAGATGATTAATCTGAATGGCAAGCATTTTTCAAAAAATCAAATACATGACAAAGTATCTTGGATGTAAAGCTGTGCTTGTAAGATAGAGGAAGAATGTGGAATGCTGAAATACAGTGCCACAGAATGAATGACTAAGGACTGTAGGACAAAAAAGGGAACAGAAGCTCCCCATATGGAAGGTTGATGACAAATCTGACCCACGAGTCTTCAAGCTGGAGACTATGAAAAAGGATCGAGAGATTGGTCAGACAATTACTTGAAACACTGTATGTAATCCAGGTATCCTCACTTAAGGAGAAGGGAGACAAAAAGGGTACCTAATCCAAAAGGTTTTTTTAAAAACAAGCCACAAAAATAAGCTGAGATCTAGAAAAAAAACAGGAAGGAAACAAGCAGTCTATTAAATGTCTACATGAAGACATTTTTGATAGAGAAGTCCTCAATGAATGAACAAAAAAAAATGAGAAGTAGACAAATTCAACTTAGAAATTTAAGTACGTATTTTAATTTTTGACCATTTACCATTTCAATAACCAATCCAAGCCTCAGTGGATGTGCTTCTGAGATGCACTTCATCTCAAAACACAAACCACAAGCATGATAAAGGGCCCTGTAATGCATCATAAATCTCTCTGGCTCCACAAGAGAAGTTGAAATTTGTGGGACCCTTTTTCAGAAGAATTAGTTTTAAAAAAGGAAATGATTCCATCGCTCATAAGCTCAAAACTTACACAATGTACTGGTTTTGTTTATTTTAATTAATTTAATTTAAGTCTAAGCCATCCCTGCTGGCAGCTTTGCACAACAGAACTGTCACCATAGCAATTTATCATGTAATTTAAAACCGTGAGGTAAATTGCCACTCTACTGAAAGCTACAGCGTGGGCACCAAACGTTCTCCAAGTAGGGTGACTGAAGGAATCTACTATGGAAGAGAAAGTCCCGTGGATCTTTACTGAAGCAAAGCCATCAAGATAAATGGTCATAAAATGACAAAGATGATCTCAGTTTCACTGTGTTCAGTTGCAGCTGAGGCAACTGGATCTTGAAAAGCTTAGCATGGGTATCAAAGATGAGAAAGTGTAGTCTCTGAAGGTTTCTGAGTCAGTCCAGACTGTGACAGAAACCAGAGAATGAAGTCTATCCTGAAGCCTCCCAAAAGCTAACATTGTCTTTTTGCTTCAAGTGAGAAGAGTGAAGTACACCAGCATCATTCCCCCAACCTCCTCCATGCCAGGTCTTCGCTGCAGTCTGAAAGCCTTGGTTCTCCTGGTGATTCCTTTCTGCTAACACCTACTTGCAAAGTCAGACACCTTGGGTGTGCCACAACAAAGAGAACAAACACCAAAGCAGGAGAAACTAAAGCTCAAGCATCTGCTACTTGAAGTTCCTAAGGTATTTTTCTGACCAAAGATGAAGAACTGACAGGAACAGAATGTTTATAAACCTTGAACTGGAAGGTTTTCTGGGCCAAGACATGTGCCTCAAACAAAGATTCCCACTGAACTCCAGCAGAGCCTGGGCAGGCCCTTTCCTGCTTTTGAGAGTTTTGCATGCACAGGCAACACAGGCCTTTGACTTACCACTTTTATCCTTTTACTCTCCTGTTGGGTTTACTTCCGTGACAGATTTTGGTGTCTCAAGTAAAATACCATGTTTGATTTGCCTCTTACAGACTGGATGACTCGATTCATGTGTAAACAACTCCAGCTGTGGATTACAGCCTAAAATAATCTTATGCCAAAGGTTTCCACTGGAGCTGTACATGCCAGATAAAGAGTTATGCCAGCATTTTGAACATGATCCCATATAAAGACCAGAAGTTCCAGAAATGGCAAACTGTGGTTTCTCAAAAGAAAACCACTTGCCCTTTGCTTTTAAAACAAGCTATCCCAAACCCTTCCTTTGGATCAGCTTCTCTCCTGAGCAGGGAATATTCAAACGTTTTTGCTAAAACATGAGAGCTACAGAAAGACTATTTAGAGGTATCTCAACTTCAATACCAAATGTTCATTCTCAGTGTTTTATTTTCACCTCTGTTACATTACACATTGATGTCTGATACTGCAAAATATGATGAGTAAACTATGCCATGCTGCCAATTTTTATTTTGCACTCCCATTCTTTGAACACATTTTAAGTTTTATCTTCTTATCCCAACTGAAGTCAAATTTTTCTATTGAGGAAGAGGAAATACAGTGCTGTTCACCTTGCATTAAGGAATAAACAGGACTGTGTATTTCTTAAGTATTCTCACTCATACAAATGTGAGCCATAAGACTAATTTCCCAGCTCAGCAATGCTCCAAGCAATAATGAATGCTGATACTCAGGTCAGAAGGAGTAAATGGGTTTAGCTGCTTTACTAATAGCAATCATTCTGTTTAGGAACAGGTATAATCAAGTTTTGAAAAACTTTCACTCAAAGATAGGACATAAGACTCAGGGAAAAGCCAGACTCAGAACCCACTCCTCATATATTGAGTATACCTCAGAACGCGCAGTAGCCTTACCTGTTTTCCGAGGCATTTCAACAATCTGGGGTCTAATTCCCACAGAGCTCCCTTCAGTAATTTTGAAAAGGTCAGACAGATCATAAGGTCCTAAAGCAGAAAGTTTATGGGCCAGGTAGTATTACAGAACAGGGTCTAGTACATGAGACTGTTAGCTGTCACATGATAAATCCTACAGCAGTGACAGCAAATGAGAAACCATAGAGAATGCTAGCAGGCCTTATCCTCATTTGCATTTCATAGTATTAAAAAAAAAAAAAAAAAAAAAAAAAAAAAAAAAAAAAATTCAGGGTTCCCAGTGCTGCAGGCTGGCTGAGCAAGAAAGGAATTAGTCTAAGTTGGGCTTTCTGTCATTTTAACAGAAGCTTTCAGGGATCGGGAAAGCAACATTAAGGGCATTCACTATAAGCTAGGTAAAGTGGGCCAAGCAAGAGCTTTCAAAAACTGCTATTCCAAAATGACAAAAAGGACATAGTCCTTTCCCATCCAACTCAAAAACAGTCACTGTCTTAGCGTTCTGCACTGAGAGACTCTACCCAACCACTGTTACCTTGTCTCTAGGCACCCCAACCTCACCAGCGCAGCCCTCTCCCCTCAGCAGGAAGGCAATGTCAGTGGGGTATGATACGCCAAAACTCAAAGCAAATTGTAACTGCCTTCTTTAGAAGATCAGAAATGCTAGTGAGTAACTCATTTGCTGTTATCTCCTGCTCCATTTTAGCAAACGCTTCTTAGGACAAAAGGTAAGTGCTTCCTAGTGAACCAGCACGCTGGGAGGCAGCTGCAGTATCTCAGCAGAAAAAGCCAGCCTCTACAGTTCAGCCGCCACAATAAGCATAGGAACGTGAACAGAGATGGCCTCCACCAGTGCCGGTGACATGCAGTGCGCAGCTCTGCATATCCTGCTGAGGATTTGGGACACGGAGTTGTTATTACTTTGCCCAGATAAGCTAATGCTAAATGGGCACTATGCAGAAGAGCAAAAGACAAATCTGTAGACCAGAGGCAGAGCTATGTTTCCAAGTCTGAGCTCAGCCCAGGGCTTATGAAGTCAACTGCTGTTCTGTGAGTGGACTCTGAAACAGCGGTTACCGTTACAGCAAGGATCAGAGTTAGCTCCAGAGGTAAGAGTCACAGTAGAGTACCGCAGCCCTAGTTAAGGCTGCAATTTAACCTTCTTAGCTTGTTCAAAAGAAATCATGCAGGACTAGATGTCAACTATAGGCAGTTTTCAAAATGCCCGTGTCACCAGTTCTCATAGAAAACGTCTGAGCCCCATGCTGAAGAGAACTACGTGAACATTTCAGCTTCCTTTAGCTCTGTTAGGGAAAAGACAAACAACTTCAGAGGTCTGGCTCTAGAAAAGTGTTTAAATGATGCATGTATTACTTTTCCTATTACAATCAAAGGCCTGTATTTCAGCTATAGCCATCAGATCAGATTTTTCAGGTATACTTGGCTTTTACCAAGGGGCATATATAAACAGTAATGCATGGGAGGTCTAACTGCACACTTCTAGGAAATTAAAACATTCCCTCAAATGGCGCTATTAAAATATACACAGATATATATAACACACAAAAATAGCTAGTGGAGTTACCAAAACTGCATCAGCCCTGTTTTGTAAGCAGACCTTTATTTATGGTGATTAACAGATTCTTTTACTTAACACACGAATTTTTAGCTCCCTAAGCAAAATGAAGAATGAGCAGTGAAAAACATGTCTGCATTATCTGATGGAAACAATAACATCTAGTTTCAAGACTTCAGGGGAAGCATTGCTAGTTGTACTACTAGCTAGCCACACAGTATCAGGGTAAGTAGTTTGCCCCGGTAGCTCCAGAGGAGAGCATGAATTGTATCTTACAGTAACACAGCCTCCTTGTGAAACGCTTTGATAGATGAGTTATGGGAAAAGCTGCACAGTACACAAGTGCCATGCTTTCTGGAAAGGGTTGAAGCCCTGGTAGTATCCTCCATACCTCTGGGAGTGGCATTTAAAGCAATCACAAAAGAAAGGGCAGCAGCTGCCAAGTTCACACTTCCTTCTCCTGTTTTCTGTGCTGAGGTCATGGTTTTGATTTTTAAAGTTTTGCTTTACACATATTCTTTGCTACTTTAGACCCATGACAACTGCCCCTTTCTCTACACTGAGCAATTAGCACTGCTACTGCCAGTGGAGCACTGGTGGTGGTAGTGTGGTGGAGCCAATCATCTTCAGCTACAAAAAGGGCTTGCACAAACATGCCATTATATATCCTTTGTCACCTGCCCTAAACTAGACTGCAGCTGCTTTCTAAACATCCCACTTCTTTTTTTCCTGAGCTATCAAGCACTGCATTGATGTATTTGATTTTGTTCAACTCTTTGTTAGCTCTTGTATACTCAAAAAGCTTAAGGTTTCACACCTTCCCATTCATTGATATTGCTTTAAGTGACACATGACAAGGGGCTTCACATAAGAGAAGCAGCTTTATGCTGAAGACGTTTATTTTAATCAGGCAGTAGTGTCTTTTTTAAATTAAAAAATCCCCACACATTCTAATTTAAACCATTAGCATGGCCTGTGGTTAGATGACATTATGTTGCTAATGGATCCACTGTGGAACATGACACCAGTTCTGCTGTCCACTAGGACTTACAGGCATATAATACACATGTTTATTTCAACTCTAAGAGGCTGTACTAATGGCTTCAGCACTTTTGTGTTAAGTAATCGACATTCTCCCCCTTTGGCAGCGAATGCATATGTAATGCAATCCATGTTTTCCTGGGATAATTGGTCTTTCTTTCCTCAATCAGAGGTATGATGAAATTCCAGACTAGATGTGCGTTGAAGAGAAGTTCAGTTTGCCTGAAGGCTGTGTCAAGTTTTCTTTGTTTTTCTGTCTTTTAAAAGTCATCTTGGAACTTGCAAAAGTTTTTGCTTTTTACTGTCCATCTCCTTCCTTCCTACTTTTTCCACTTCAGCCTTGCATTCATCAGGACTAAAAGGAAACTAGTGTACTAAAATTTTTGAAGATGCTGCTTCCCAACACTGATCTAGGAGAGACAATTCCACCAGCATTACACATATTTGAAATGGGCTGAACTGTCAATGGGATGGATGCAATTGCTCAGTGGAAAGTACTGTCAACTAGCAATTATGCTATATGATATTCCATCTAATTTAAAACTTGTTTATCTGCAACTTGTGTTTCCCTCAGTTACCAGTGTTCCAGCCCACAACTTCACATCTGTGTTAACAAAATAACCACAGGGTACCCAGCATCAACCCACTTCCTATCACTTCAAAAAAGGCTAGCACACAAAGGACATGCTAGACAAGCAGCCTTCCAGATATCACATTCAATATTAGGTGGCCTGGTGAACCAAAGACATTATGGCAGCAATGACAGGTGCCTCAACGCACACTGAACACCTGTGTGACTCAACTGATCAACTGGGAAATGGGCAATAGATGCGTGAGAGATCACTCTCTTACTGATTGCATTTCCTTCATCAAAAGTAAGGATGCCTATGGCTGCTCGGGCAGCTTTGGGGTAGTTTTGACCCCATTATGCATTGACCCCATTTCACAACCAGTGAAAGAGGCAGACTCAGGAGAAGATCTTCCTTTCCCTTTTTGCTATCTTTCCAGGTGGATCATGATTCTATTTGGACCACATATGTTTCTGAAACAAATTCATCAACAGCTAGATTCAGGAGGAAAACATTTAACCTGAGCTGAGCAATGCTAGATGCTATACTAAAGGAAAGCCATTTCTTATTCTGCCTATGGAACCTAAGACAACATAGCAAAGCATAATCCTGCAAACATATCAGACAGCATATACTTCATAAGAATATGGAAATAAAAAAAGGAGGTAAAAAATAAATAGTCTCTCTCCAGTTTACAGGCATGCTGCATAGAGAGAGCTAAAGCAAAGAAACAAAAAAAAAAATTAAAATCTAGAGGAGCACTTCTGTCCAAAAATCAGGAAAAAAAAAAAAAAACACTTTGAGGTACCTCTCTATGCAATAGAAACTTCTAGGAAAGTGTTCCATGTCACATGAAACAACATATTGCTAAGTGTTTGGAATTTGCATGTTCCTAAGTCTGCCACAGTAGCACATATGCCTACCGGGCAGCTAGCATCTCAAAGTCACCAAATGACTATTACATTTCACAAAGGAGGTAAAACTTGTAATACTATACTACTATTAATTAGATTTCAACCAAAGTAACAATTACCAGGGATCTGTCAGATTTGTAAAACTGTAACTAGTATAATTTCAGTGCTGTCTAGGGACCAGAGACAGACAGCTCACTTTACACTCAAGTTAACTAAACGTAATTTATAAAATTGTAAATTCTCAGCACAAAATGAAATATTTCAATCAAAACCACACAAACTGATCAAATACATGGGGAGGCTGCTTCTTCTAGCTTGCGTTTAATGAGAGCGTTCTAATTTGCATAGCTTTTTTAGTAAGGGATGATGCATCCAATTTAAACTTCTCACATTTTATTTTTTCTGTCAAGTACAAAGACACTGCCACCTGCTTTGGAAGCATCCAGCTGGCCAATCTGTGTGGACAGCATCATTATTAAATTGTCTTCTATCACTTGCTGGCTCTGGACCTGACCCAGAACAGTGCATGCTACTTCCCGAAAGGTGCTCGGCAACCAGGGCACTCACTCTGGACAGACAAGTGTAAAATGGCATCACTTCACAGACTTTGGTTGTACCCATTCATGAGCTTGCTCAACAGCTGTAAACAATATTCCCAGTACTCTCTGGATCAGGTACATGCTGACAAAGTGACGTTATAAAGATGCAACACCTACAATCCACAACCTTACAATAAAAACTGTCTTATATCCAGACTCCTCCAGCAATTTACAATAATTCTGAAAGCAGAATATAAATGATTCTAAACTTTTACCTGAACTAAGATGTGTCAACAAAGAGATCTGTTTATTTACTACAGATATATGTGTGCGCTTTTCAAGATTTTAAGAGACTGGAAACTGTGATGCAAAACAAAAAAAAGCATCATTAAAGATTAAATATCTTGATGGCACAACTAATACAATGTTACAGGTTTAGAAGTAATCTGTATTAAGTTTCCTCATAAGTCTCACTTGAAAGATACAAGAATACTGCTGAGAGTAAGCATTTTGGGAATTTCTTTCCTGTTTTTTATTATTCGATTACTATATATTATTATTATTGCTATTTTCTAACAGAAAGAAATAACCAGTACTAGAAATATATATAGTTTTAATCAAAGCCGCTCAAGAAACAAGGTGAAAGATTATAATGCCAAGAAGCATGTATCAGCAGTTGGAATGGCATATGGGGGGGGGGGGGGAAGGAGAAGAAAGGGGGAATGCAGCCTAGATTTATAACCAGGTTGGAGGGAAAAAAAAAAAAAAATCTGTTGAGAGATTTTTTTGTTGCATATTCATGCCCTAATAAATTGCTTTAATTGGCTGAAAGAATGAGGAATAAACCAAGAATGGATATGTTGCACTGAGTATGCACACCTTAAGAATAGCAATAATGTTTCAAAAATTGTGCTCTAGTAGAAGCCCCAGGACCAACTTCTCATCAACTACTCAAACACCTTAACTGCGCATTGAGACAGCATCACTGCTGGCAGAAATGAGGATGCCGAACGAACGATAAAGCTGTTTTGCCACACAGCTGTCACCTAATCGGTCCTTGATATTTCTTTCCCTTTACCTCCCTCTGATCTCCCATAAATATCCATCTATATATATTAGAAACAAACAACACACAGCCCATATTCTCCTGAAGATAAACATACGTATGCTGCTGTAGAAACGGACATGGGATGTTTGAGAACAGGAATACCAACTAAATAAAGCCCATGGCTTTGGTTCTTTATCCCACAAACTCCTATACAGAGAACCTTGGACCATCTCAGAACAGTTATTTTATGTACATTTAAAACGGCATATATTAATTTGCAGCTTTTCTTACAAAGGTTGCCAAGAGGTGAGTTAACACTCCCTATGCATGCATAAAAAGGGAGATCAATATCTTAAAGAAGCAAGGGCATTAGATGCTCCCACCTTTAAGCATCCGGCTGCTTTCAGAACATAAGTGTTAAACATTTAGTGAATTCAGATTCTTCTAAGAGCCTTAGGTCAAACTCTAGCCCTTACCCTTCCATATTGCTAGTTGACAACATGCATTTAAAGGAAGAATGTCCTTGCCATTTCATTATTATGAATCTCAATACTACTTTAGAGATCGTATCTACACTTTGAACTAATAAAAAAAATTCTTAGCCAGTTCAGATAATAGTTCTGTTTTGCCCTTCTATTTCATGGGCAAACAATGCTTTTAATGAAAACAGGTGAACTTAAGACTAGATCATGCAAACTTTGGAGGGAAGGGATGGGCAACAGAGACAGGGAAAGCTGACACTTTCAGGTCCGATTACATAGCTAGTCCTGTGGATTTCCCTTTCTCCTTTTAAGTATGGACTGCGCTAATAAGCCACATGCATTTTTCAAGCACTTTTTGATGAGTTCAGATTAGACCAGAATACAGCTATTTCCCTTTGGTAACATATCAATAGCAAAGTAACAAGTTGGTCTACAAAACAGTTTTCAATCGAACTTCCTTCTAATTACCACACATTTAAAAATAATAAAAGGTGATTTCCCCTCAAAAATGAAAGTTTGTTGATAAACCTTTGAAGATCAACTCAAATTAAATTTACTATATAATTCTAAATCAACCATCTACATGCATACACTCACATAATTTATTTAGCCATCAGAGATTCAAGAAGCTTGCACTCATTATTATTTTAGTTCAAAATAGGATGACGCACGGCTACTCGGCAGCCAGACATTCTCCCCTCCTCTCAGTATTTTTACTCTTTTGCCAGCTACTTGATCCACTGCAGATGCCCTGAAGGCAATCCCAGACCTCTTGAAGAAACAAACACCGCTTCTTGGGGTTACAGCCCAGGTTCTCCACAGGTTCCTGCATACTTCTCTGGAGGGACTGAAGGTGAACAAAAGAAATCAGAGTTAAACAGGTCAAAACATTCCCTAGGGGCAGAACAGATCTGCTGTTTTGCAAAATAGACCATCACCAGCAGACTGCTGATAAAATCATCTTAAAGTCTTCATCTGTACAACAGTCTTCTTGCTTTAGTTTGCGTTAGTTATGTCAAACAAACAGATGCTACAAGCAGATCTTGGTCAGCATCAAGATTCCAAGGTCCTTGCGCAATCTTTTAATATTTGGATTAACAGCTTGCAAAAGTTTTCCAGAAAGGAGGAGAAAAGATCTGAGAAAGACATGCACCTGCCTTTAGTGAAATCAGCACCAAGAGAAAACTGTAAGCAACTGCAAGCCTAGAAGAATAGTACTTGTAATTACAAAACCACCACCACATCCACAAGGCAGAGATCACCTGTACCTACTCATCTGGTCTCATTGTCAGGTCTTTGTAATCAATGCAGGCAAATAACCTGGCCATCATAACAGATCGGTTGAGCTCAACCAACTGGTTGGTTCAAAGTGTTTTACACTGCAATTGAAGCTGCTCAAGAGTGCTGCCAGAGCCAAAAACTGTAACTCAGCTGACAGGCATCTATGCTTCAAATCATTCCTGCCCATAGCAGGCACACCAACTTTGGAAACGCTATACCAGCTCCTACCAAGGACTGCAACAATATGGGCTTGCACAGACACATCATATGCCTAATCGCATTTGTTATTATCAGAACACATATCTAACCCTCACAGAAATAACAGGAAATTCAAAACAATCAAATTGGTTGGGATTTGATGTAAGTCACAGCTCTTACAGTATCTTGAGTAACAGTGGCAAAAGAATATTCTTACTGTAGAAAAGAATCACATATCATACCCACTGTTCTCAGAAGCAACTGCATAGAAGTTAATGGGTGATCATCAGCCTTGCCTGTTGCTATGTTTTGTGCATGCAAAAATGACTGCATACAGGTTAGTGACATACTGGATGTTGGGAAATGGCAGGGACAGAAATCTGCTGTGCTGTAGACCATTACCTACCTTGAGCAACTCATTCGTGGCAGTAATACAGCCTAGAATTTTGTTGTTTTGCAATTTCTGTCCCATTTCAGCAAACCAAACATTTCTGTGACTGTTTTGTCTCCCCATCTCCCTCTAACCAAAACATCAACAGGTACCTATTTCTGTTCTGCTGTTCTTTGAAAGCAGAAATATAAAAGCAGAGTTCAGATAAGCAAGTAAATGCATTACTTCCATACTGAAAGGTAAATTCACATACATCACTGGAAACAGAAAAATAGCAATTCTAAACTTATTGTTTGAGTCATCATTTACCAAACTGACAGTAGGGTACGCTTCCGAACAAAGAAACAAGAATTTTCCTTGAAATCTGCTCTAAGGAACAACTAACACTGTGTCTGAAATTACGACCTAAATATGCATTTTATATTTAAGGAAACAAAAAGCTAGGATCCCTAGAGACGCAGTATCACATGCGGAAATAATTTCAGTATTTTACAATATAATTAAATTCATTGCTTGTCTAGGTTTTAAATGCCGGGCTGGGAAAAAGTGTGAACATGGATAATGAAATGTGTGTAGCTATTACTGAACTTTGAGGATTTCTGGCCCTAGACAAATTTGCAGAACCCAGAGTCAAATAAAATGAACAAAAACAGGTGCTCTGAATATTAAAAAGGATATATGCAATGTCCTTGAAAACCTCAGAAGAGCTAGGTAGTGGGCTTCTAACATTGTACCACATTAATCAGTATTACCCTGCCATAGAAGAATGTAAAACATTCCTTCACACCCCAGTTACTTTTGTGCCTTCAATTACAGCCAAGAGCAGTACAAGCCCAACAACTAGTACTGCTATCAGTATTTGAACCACTAGGAAGAAAAAAATTAGTCAGTGGAAGCACCAACTGGCATTGTGTTCCCCACGTGAACATCCCGGAGAAAATACGCACCACGAACAAAGACTGAAAATTCACAAATTCGTATTTTCATAGAAAACTTGTTTAGTTTGCAAGGTATATAGCAACTTTTGGCTATCAAGTCTTTGCAGGCAGCAGGCTATGAGACAACCCTTTAATATAACTTCTGCGATAGAACTTAATCTCTAAATTATACACCTTTTCTAAATAAAATTGAAGAGCCAATGGATTGTTACAGTACGTCACTTTAATACATCTATTGTTATGTTCTCACACAGAGAATGCTATTCTCTCCCTTCAGACTTAAAAACCAGCAGAAATTTCAGGAGTACCCTTCAAAACATTCAGATCTTTAAATTACTCTGTGCTGTGTGGAAGAAATCTATTGGAGAGGGTAAACACACAAAGAACTACCACACAGTTGGCAAGAGCTGAATCACCCTTCTCAACACAGCGCTTCATCTACCAGAGAACTGCTAGGGACTCCAGAACATTGAATTTGTAGACAAGCTCAGTTCCCACTCAGCCACTTCTATGAAGTCTCCAATACAGACCATCTAAAAACATACTTGCTTAAGTGTCCAAGGTGAGAACCAAGTCACCATAGGACCATCTACCACCACTGGGGAAAGCAAGGCAAACCCTGTCAGGCTCTAGGAGGCTGAACCACACTGTGGAGGCATCAGCTATAAAGAGAATCTGGGGACCGTATGCCATAAACTGAGAAATCAGTCAGGGGGTCGAGTACCCTTAAGCCAGGGCTCCTGCTTCAGAGCCCAACTTTGCATTCATGCATTGTTGTTTCCAGAAGTCACTCTGTGTAACCTGTATAAATTCAGTCAGCACAGCATGAGATTTTTTATCCAAAAGTTATATTATAGCCCTATTGGGACACAGCCTGCTGACACCTGAATTTGGCAGCAGTCGTTTCTTAACGGGAGATGCACCACTGGAGCTGAAATGTTGGTTTCAGCCAGGCAGCCAAAGCAATGAGTGTCCATGCAATCAGAAGGACACACAGGCTGATCAGAATAGCTTTTATTTTGCTGTCGTTAGCAACTGATTTCAGGGCATAAAAATCTCTTACAAGTTTTCACAACACTCAGCCTTTATATTCTTCACCAAACAGTAAATGGGCTGCTGCTTTAGACAGACCTTTGCTCTGACTAGGTCTATCTGCTGCTCAGTTAATGTTCTCTTCACCACCGTCCAAGTTCTCAAGCAAGCCATTAATGTCCTAAAGGTTTGTTAACAATCATTCAGGCTCACAGGAAAATGCTTGAGAACTTGCCACAGTCCTGTACAGAAACCTGCAAGCTGTCAGTAATTCTGTTTTTGTTTTTTTCTAAGTGACATTTGTTTCCAAGTAAAACCCGTAGGACATAGAGCTTTTGAACCACCCCCCCCCCCCCGAAAGTAAAATAAAAAGTAAATTTACACTCCTCTCCTTTTCCTGACTTGGAATTGTCTCAAAGGACATTAATTACACTCTCCAAAGATTCACAAGCTTGGATAGTTTGCTGGCAAGGTATACTTCCCAGCACCTCACTGCTATAGATTAAAGCAAAGCATGAAAAGAAGTACGAACACAGGATACAGAATCTCTGATGCTTTTAAAGCTGGTAATGTATGAGGTAATCCTTCTTATCCTACCCAACCCACACTTGCTAAAAGAGCTTAGAAATGGTACCATGCAGCTGTCACTGTTTCACACATACAAATTCAACATTTGCCATGACATAACATACAGTTACCATGGATATTTCCCTGTTCTTAGTATACTGGGGGGGAGGGAGGGGGAGATGAAAGTCTTGGTTTTCCAATGCACAGTAACCTTGAGCAAATATTGACTCTCTAGTGGCAGCCAACATACTGGCTAACAGAAAGATCACTTTATTTTACCCAGATCACTGCAGACAAATAATCTGTACTCTATTTAAGACTAGAACTGTGTTGCTATGTGCCACACAAGGCTTGTGGCAGGATGATCAATACCCAGAGGATCTTGTGAACCACATACAGTAAGCAGAGCATTGAAGTTGGCTTGAGACCCAGATGCTACCTAACAGCAACAGCTCAGAATCAGATTTTGGTTTAAGATAAACTAACAGAAAAGGCATAAAGTGAACCTACTGGCAAAAAAAAGAAGCAGGGATGGATGGAAGGGTTAAGATGTGCATTCCTTGAAACATGTCATGGCTTCTTTAGCTTACCATCAGAGAGGTCAAGCATCCAGGGGAGAGAAAGACTATTAAATCCAAACTAATGGTGGCCCGAACAAGCATACATTAGATCAGCTGTTAATTAGCAAATGCTGGACATCACAGTAAGTTTCTGAAAGACAACAGGGAAGTTATGGAGCTTTCCAGTTGGACCAGCAGGGAGAAGAAAGGGCTAATACCTCATATGTCACAACCTGGTAAATTTGCACCTGGGCTTATATGGAATAGCTTCCTATTATCGTGGGAGACAGGGTTCCAAGTTCTAGTTAAGCAAAGATGCCTCTAAGCACTAATATCTCCTTGTAAACTCAGCCAGAAAACAAAGTCAGTTCATTATTCAAAGACTGCTGTTAATAAAACCTAGCCAAACCCAATTTACATCAAAACCACTCAGTAGAGGTCCTGGTCAACTGAAAACACATTTTCAAATGAACAAGCCATTTACTAAAAAAAGTAAAAAGATGGAGGGGGAGGGACAGAAGCAGCAAGAGCATGCCAATGTGTAACCCTGTCTTCTGCAGTGGTTGTCACTCCTCCGCTTTAACCCCATGGTGCATTTGTCTGCCCTGCTGTGCTAAGGTGTTTTGACACAGCAGGGAATCCCTCCAGGGGCAGTAGCCCAGAGGTATCAAAGCAGAGCTCAAAGTTTCCCCCTCTCCCTCCCTATTTGAGGTGGAAACAAGATCAGAGGATATTAAAATAGAAAACCATATTTACCTACAAACAACACTGGAAGAATCTCAATTTCACTTTTCTTCTTGACTATTAATCAAAATAGATAAAAATGGTTTTGCATCATTAGAATGGCTGTTCCTTTGCAAACTCAAATTGACAACCATGTGCACTAGTGACATGTGGAAGAGGAGAGGAGAAGATGCTGATAGCATGAAATATCCTTCTCACCCTGTCTCTTCTGTAAAAGGTACCATCTGACTGCAGTAGGAGTCAGCTTATTTAGACAAATAAACTTTAAATATTAATCCAAACACTTGCCTTGAGAGTGCCTGTAGTAGCACCAAGCAGAATTAACCAAGCCAAATCCCTGGGACAGTAACAGGGTAGGTCCAGGACACCCCATGGTGCTGCACACCTTACCTTCCCCAGTTTCCTCTCAGTTTGACCAAGTTTGTCAAGCTCTCTGGGGTGTACTGAGTGCTACTCATTCACCTCCTGCATATTCCACAAGCATAATGACGCTCACTAGACCCAACCTGTTTCTCAAAGATTTTGTAACAGATTTCTGTAAGGAAGTTGTGTGGCACTATTTCTTCTTTTCTCTTGCAAGATATACTACTAAGGTGTATTTATTAGTTCATCGCTACCAGGTGTTGTCATAAATTATTTAAAGAACAAAGTGAGCTAGGTACTGCTTATTTGTGACTGCGCATTTGTTTGCTGTCTAATTTATAGTAACTAGTCTCCCACAGAAGATTTCACAGCCATTACTGTGAATTAGTGCAGTCCTTTGTTACATTGTTTTGGTTTATCATCTCATAAGTACAGCAAATCTGGATTTCTTTGTTTCATATTTCTAGGCAAATCCTGGGCAGATATCCAGCCACATAAGAAACAGAGTATTTTAAGATGCACAAATTAAAAAACTGTTTTGGTGAGCAACCTCTGCCATTGGTGGTGATGGGGTGGGGGGGAAGAAGTCAATTCACTGAAGTGGTGAACAACTAGTCAAAGCAGGGGCTTTAGCAGACTGATTGGGCAAGTGCATTAAAGGTTCTAATGATCAGAGTCACTTGAAGCTCATGAAGGACCTTCCTAGTACAAAATGTGTATACTACATCACATTATTCAAACAAAAATCATGTAATCCCCAATAACCCCAAGCCTACATCCACATCCTCCAGGTCATACCATCTAACACTTTCCAGCTCTGCTGCTGAACTACTAAACACCTCTTACCAATAAAGATAGAAGGCCTCAGAGAACACAAAATCATTACATTCTAAAATAGCAGTGCTAGCATGCCCCAACTGTTCCCTCATATTTTGTTCATTAAGCATAACAATTTATAAGAATAAACAGTGATGCAAGCCCAGGTTGCCCACTTCCCAGGAGAGTGCATCAGTATTAAAATGTAGTACACCTCAAGGCATAGGAAGAGATGATGAAATGCTCTACACTGTGCTATTTTACATGGCACAATATGCACTCAATTAGCAACTAAAATACCTTTATACCTAGATAGCAAAGAGGTTGCTGCCTTCCAGGTCTTCTTCCTGAAGAACCATGAAATACGAAGAAATGTAAATATCTATTGATCACAGCTGAGAAATCAAGTTTTACCTATCATAGGTAGTACTCTAAGATAGCCCTTACTCACCTTCCAGGGAATAGTTACTTATACACAAGTGGAAAAGCTTCAGTAAAAGCTAGTAAGAAGATCCTAGAATATCCTACAGACAGCCCCACAGTTTCAAGACCTGGGGAGTTGTGTTCAAAACCTCTCAGAAGTGGGGAATTTGAGTATGTCTCACATGTAACAGAAAAAGAAAAAGATGTGAACCACTGAGCTAATAGATAGACTGTTAGCCACAGCATCATTCAAGAATTCAAGAACCTTAGCTGTTTAGCAGTCAAAAGTTAGGCAATTCAATACCCTGACAAAATATTCAAAGCCTCTTCCTGTATTCAAATTAGCAAGCCAAAAATTTTTTTCTTCAATTAAAAATACAGCTGTTCACAAAGTTTAAGGAAGCCCGAGTGTTTAAGTCCCATTTTTCAAAGCATCTTGTATAGATAAAGCCACATTTATAACATAAGGCTAGTGCTAAAATATAAGCAGCTAATTTACAAGGTTTTCCAAAGATACCCAAGGTAGCCTTTGTATGGAAGTTCCACCTGATTTTGTAATACCCACCCCTATTTCCACTCCCCCCCCCGGCACTTACCTATTTATACTTTAAATCTTTTGGGCAAGGACTGCTGCCAACTAGAACAATGGAGTCCTGATCTCAGCTGGGGCCCGTAGGCATTCCTTTGATGCAGACCACAACAAGCTTATAGAAAGGAGACAGGCTAAGTTTGAATAAGCAACCACCTATTTCTCGCACTAAATACACAAGGAAACAGGCAATACTCTGATCTATGGCAGTCTAACAAAAAAAGACTGTTCTGACAGCTAATTTCTAATCAAGAGGATAACCTGGACTGGGCATTGCTGCTAACACTAGTGAACAACATTTTATTAAATTCATATACTGGTGAATTGTCAGCACTTATTTTAGCCTGTGTGTAGTGCAGCTTTCAGCACTATTGATCATGAAATTTTAATATAATGCTTGGAAACGTTCACTGGTATTTCAAGAACACCGTCAGATTGATTTAGAACTTAGCTGCCCCCCAGAGACAAGTCCTTATTGTCTGGTATCCTCCCCTCCATTTTCAGCTCAGCACGTTATTGCATAAGAAGTTGCTTGAGGTTTGGGTTTACTCATAACCTATAGGCCATGCTGGCATTTACGCTATTGCCCATTACTGAAATTCTGCATTTCTCAACAGCTCTCTGTTGCTCTATGGATTTATTTCACTTTTATCTCTTTTGATGTTGTTATGCAGGGCTCCATTTTCCTCAGCTCCAAGCAACAATGAAAACCCAATATAATCAATGCACCCAAACCTGAAATTACTCCACCTGTCACCTTGTCACTCCACTACCCTTGCAATTAATAGCCCACTTCCACTTGCTTACAACAGAGACAACTTCTGTAGAAAACCTTGCCTTCAAAATGATTTTAGACTGTAACCCTGCACGGAAGTAAATGCACAATGTGACAGCTATATGAAAAACCACTATTCTCTCCCCTCACCGTCTTCCCCCAACCCATTCTCCCTCTCCTGAATATTGCATGTCTTTGCTGCTGTTTGTTTCTCAAGACTGAAATCCTCAGCCTACACATTGATTTCACCCTACCCCCAGCAACTTGATTATTACAGTGCCTGTTACTTTGGCTCTCTTCAGCTTCTACATCAAACTGCAGCATCAACACAGCCCGCTCACACAGCTCTACAGGAGACACCAGGCCCAGGCTGGCAGTGCTTACTTAGTGTCCTGTCAATACAGGGCTACCACCCTAAAATACACATAAGCATGGTCCCAATCACTTGATGCAAAACCTTTTTCCTCTGACTCTGGATCAGGCCCCTTCAGGGCCTGAGACATTTAACTCGCATCCTTTACAAGGCATGAGCAAGAAAACTAGGCATATTCTCACAGCCAAACATCGCCAGAGCCAAAGATCCTGGGAGCAGAAGAGCTTCTAAATGCCTAAATAAGGCTATTATGCCAATATAAACTCCTATTTAATAATAACATAAAACCTTCTGACACAGATTAGTTAAAAAACACAACACTCTCTCCTCAAAGAAAAGAGAGAGAGAAATCAAACCCCTGAGCAGCTACACCTGGCTTCTCTAGAGCTAGAGTCCAGGACAAACTCCCATATAACTTCAAGCAACAATGTGGTCCTAGCAGTTCCACATGCATCACAGAATGAACTAATTAACTATATTTTCCTTACAAACTATAAGGAAAAAAGGGAATCCTCAGATACAACAGGCACTTGGGCAACCAGGCACCCACAGTGGCTCTGCCCAGCTCCAGTCCTGCAGCAAGTTTCTCAGTGACTGAGTTCCACAAAACCATCTAACATCTTCACACTTTTTTTTTTTTTTTTTTTTCCCTTGATACAAACTATCATACTTCAGCTTTTAAGCTCAAAGCAGCTGCGGCCCCAGCAGGGTGGAAAGATTCCCGTGCCACCTCCTAGGTGCCCACGGCTGCGATCTGCCTGAGCAATCCTCCTCCTCCTCCCCCCTCCTCTCCCCCTACCCACGACCGGGGCTGTAACGGTGCCCCGCGCCTCGCCCCGCCCCGGATAACGGTCTCACGTGCGCGCCTGTCCCCCCCCCCAACGGTCGCGGGCGCGCACCTGCCCCTGCCGGTCAGGCGCCCGTGTCCCCGCCAGAACCAACCTGCCGAAAGAGCCGTGGTTTGCAGAAGGTCAAACCTCCTTGTTTCTGTCCCTAGGAAACTATATATTATTCTGCAATGATTCCTCAGCTGTGATAATTATCAGTAATCAGGGACTATTAAGGGCTTAACTCTGACTAGGAGAAGCAATACAAATAGGATCTAAGCAGAAGATAGACCATATTCAGAATTAATGGTTAGTCCTACAGCCCTATCATTACTTTCATTTCCTGCTTTCCACGCTACCATAGATACTCTAGTACCATGTAAATGGCTGGAGTCAAAGTGAAAGAATAGGCTTGATGGGCCATGAAGAGGTGGAGCAAGAGACATGAAGGACTCCACTGATGCAAGACCAAACTTGGGGCCTTGTAAATCAGCGCGGCAGCAGCCTGCAGCAGTCTCTTTTGCCATAAAGATTTTGAGAACTAAAAAACCACCAACAACGCTAACTCCCAGCAGTGAGTTCACCTTTCATGTGGAGGCTTCAGCTGCAGAAATACATCCCCACAGTCCCAACAGCTCCAGTCTTTGGGGAAATTCAAATATACACATATACCCATGTCTCCACATGTCATGTTTTATAGGCCTTAAATGCAACCTTGAGTTCCACAAGCTCATCTTTCACTCAAAAAGTTGGGCAGCACACTAGCAAATAATAACTTGATGAAAAAAAATGCTATTGCTTCCCCTGAACAAGCTGCAAAATGCAGTTACTTTGTATATGCTTTTTCTATTTACTTTACACCAAGAGAGGACAAAGAGTTGGCCTAAAATACAGGATATACAAGAACAAATTCCCTTCTCCCCCACACCATCCAAGGCAAGTAGCAGAACAGCTCTAAATACAAAAAAGTAGAGCCCCCTGCACTTCAGTGAAGCCAAGTCAGTACCAACTGAGGTATTAGGCTCACTTGATCTTTTCCTTCCCTCCAAATGAACAGAGGGTGTCTAGTCTAACAGCTCTCACTTCCTAGGAAAGGGAAGCAACGTTTCTGGCAAGTTGCAACTTTCCCTCCTTCAGACATACCGACAGCAAAGCCACCCCTCGGCACCTGATGCACTCGAGATGGATTTGGCCCATGGTACTGCTGCTTTTACAAGGGCAACAAGTTTCACATCAGCCTCTTGACATCTCTTCTTCCCTTTCACACAGGCAGCCTGATCAGGAAGCAATAGCATCTGTCAGCAGCCAAAGCTTTATTTCTTCTCACTTTGCAGTACAGACATAACACCACCAAAAGGCAGTTTGAAGGCAGCATAGTCAGGATTAGTTCCCTGCTGGAATGCAATTTTCCAGCGTTACGCCACCAGCCAACCACCTCAGTGGCTGGGCTTATGTGTTTAACTAATGTCATTTCCACAAAGAGGAGGCAGAACCAAGACCCATTTCTTTGTTGTTTTGCCAACATAATGGTACCCAGGCATGACATTTCACCAGTGTTCTGAATCACGACAGCAGTTATCACCATAAAAAGAATTGAAGAATATGCATAGCCTAATCAAACTATATAAGACATGTATAGAGCATAGAAAGGAAGGCCTGAGTTTTGCTCTCTTCTCTCCAATATTTTTTTTTAAACTATAGATAAAAGAAGCCATAAAAGAATTCCTTGAAGGAACTTTTCGTGCTCCCTCTTTGGGTGCCACATAAGCACCAAGGTATAAAAATATTACACCTCTATGTTCTCTTTGTTGATGCTGTGAATTTCCTTCTCATATAACTTCAGAAAGTTCTCAAGTGATGTAAAGTTCACTTACAGTTAGTTAGTTACTCTTAATTCTGTTCAGCTCCCTGTTCAAAGGTGTCAGTACTGCTGCCTCTGCAGTGCTGGCTGGCCATGGACCTTAAGGACCTTTTTCAGTCCAGTCCAAGCAAGTGACAATATCTGAGTCAACATCTGCGTTGAGGATGTAAGCTGAAACCTTCCTGGTGGAGGCCCTGGGTATGTCACCAGGCCCTGCCACCTCTCCCCCTTCCCCGGAGCTTGGGGCTGGGGCTCAGAGCTCACCTCAATGTGGTGCAGTTGTAATCTGGGATCACACCACTGGGAAAAGAGCTGGGCGAGGAGCTGTGAGAACTGGCTGGGGACCCCAGCCACATATTCTTTACCCACTGGCTTGGAGCTTCTTTTAACCTTGGGGCCTCCCTCTTGGGTTACTGTCCCTGGACCTGCTCATCTTGCTTGGGTACTGCAGGACTAAGACTTGGCAGTGAGGTCCCTGCCTAGCTGTCCTCCTCAGGTCCTGTCTCACCTCCCTTTGCAGAGCACCCCTTCTGCTGCTGCTCCCTGGCACTTCCTAAATGTAGATGCCTCTCACAAGTTATTTGTGGGTCACAAAAATGTCAAAAATCCCAGCCAAAGACCTTTCCTAAGTGAAGATGTTTAAAAGTTGCTAGATGTGTAACGAGACCTCTTCAAAAGCTGGTGAGCACTTGTTCAGAGCTCCAAACTGGCAGCTACCTTTGCAGACCTGGCCTGGCACCAGCTGAAATACCAGCCATGATGCATAGAGTTGGCACAGGATCTGATCTTTAAAAGTGTGTTCAGAGCAGAAGCTCTTCTCTGAGCTACTCAGAAAGCTCCACCATCTTCTCTGTGCAGAAGCTGCATCAGCAGTATTAATTCTTTTGCCTTTTCACTTTGAGAAACCCACATGGTCATTTAGCATAGCTAATGACTTTTTAATATCTTTTTATACCTTCAGGAAAAGTGAAATAAGTAATATAGTGTTTTGTTTTCCAGGTCTATAAATCCATTTGTTTTTGTCTCATTTCACAGCCCCTCTGGAGTAACTCTCCACTTGAGCTTATTTTGTATTTGTTGAAATTTATATCCATCTATTGTCTCAGTAAGAGGGTTGAAAGCCAGGAAGCATAATATCTTTCTACCTCTGAGAAGTCATTTCTTTCTGGCTAACCTGGTCTCTCTGACCCAGAAGAAACTGCATCATCATTGAATTAATTTTCCTCAAAAAAAAAAAAAAATGAAATAAGCTACAGGGAACTGTGTGGAATAGGAATAAAGGAGTGATATGTTCACTTTATGTAACTACTTCTGCTCTTTTATGGGCCAAGTAAATTATTCTAGTCTTCCAGTTCTTGTGGTTTGTTAAACATTAGAGGTGTTATTATAGCTACAACTAAAAGAATCTTATTCCAGTACTATTTAAATATGCTTAGTTAAAAAAAAGAGAGAAAGAAAAAGAAAAGTTGTGCTAAAATAGTTACTATTAAGCATAAAACAAAACCAGCCAAACATAAACTATAAAAGAATTATAGTCAAATGAATTGCAGGACATTGCAGTGTTTTACGGCATGTAATACAGTACTATTGGTCAGACCAGCACATTAGAGGTATTAGAGACAGATTATTGTTCATTAGGATTTTACAATTCAGAATCCTGCCGACATTTAAGCAGGTCTGTCCATGGCATTAAAACATCTTCCTCAGACCAGTTCAAAAAGTAAATATAGGACACTTGATTACCTAAAATGCCTTATTTTCATTACATTACACTACATTAGAGGTGTCTTGCAACTTGCTGTAGAAGAAATCGAGTTTAAAGTTAGTAACATGTTGGTAACACTGACTACTAAGAACTAGGATCATAAGCTATGTCTGAATATTTTACCATCTTATTAGAATGCTGTATTTGCAAGAACTGGAGAGGAAGTGGTTTTCTTACACTGAAAGCAGAGAAGACCAAACCTTACTCGGACAATTCCTGCTCTCCCAGTGGCAGGCTGGTGTGAGATAGCACAGGGCTACATGTGCATAATGAAGACTATTGAATTTCCAGTTTCACTTCGAAACGGCACTCTACACCAAGGCAGGCCAACCAATGAAGCTGTCTGCAGGAGAGTTCTATTTTTATAAGGCCAAAAAGATGAGTATATATCCCTTTCCTTACAGTTTTTCTGCCCCTCCAAGACGTACCATTCTGAAAGTGACAGGTGCTTTTACCTCAAGACTTACAACTCATTTTTGAGGGACAGTGACAAAATAGGAGGGCTTTTCATCCCTTCCATGGTACCTACGAGGTCACCACTCAGAGGAAAGTGTGACTGGACACATCAACCCCAGAGACTATACAGCCTATATGGCTATATTGGGACTTGTGAGCACAACTAACAGAAGACAACCTAGCCCAGTAACAGTGACTTGCACAGAGGAAGGCTCTATCAAGATCTACCCCTCAGTCCCATTCCTCTTTCAAAAAACAGCCTACCTGGCCGTGGACAGCAAAACTCAGAATCCAGTTGACTGCTATTTAGGCCCTCTGTAAGCAGAGACAAATAGATGACCCCTGTTTCAAAGATCACTCTCAAGAAGCAAATGCTTACAGCTCCCCTGCTACCTGATTGCTCAATGGTCATTCCCACAGAGAAGAAATTATAGCCTTCTCCCCTTCCTACTGTGCTAATTGATCCTCTCAAGCTGAAAATGGTCTGCTAAATGCCCTTCAAGGACCATCCAAAGTCTAGTAATCTTGTTCCTCCTTCTGCTTGTGCTAGCTGCACTTCTGCCAACCTGTCTGGGTCTTAATGTGACTGCAGGGTTCATAGATGTCCCTCTAGGCCTTCTACTTCTTAAGCTTCTTCAAGAGAAGTAGCGTATTATGGTTTCAGAGTTAACCTCTATCTGCCAACCTGAGAAAGGAAGGTCCAAGTCTGGTTTGCTCTGCTCTTGGAAAAGCTCAGCTCGTGCAGCATTGCTTGTCCACTGTACTGGCAAAGCAGCTTTTTATTCCACTGCAGCCTTCGCAGACAGCCAAAGCAGCATTTCCATGAATTCCTGGTCTATAGATTTTTTTTTCCTTATGCTGACAAGTGGGAAAGCTTTATATTAGAGGATTTATAAAGCAGGTTAGCCTTAATTGGCCCTCTATCTTTCCCTAGCCTTAACATGCATGCTAAATGGGTGTAAAAGCTGTTGTATCAGCAGCCCTTTATTATACTCCCTTTGTAAACCATCACACAAGAGGCAAATTAGAGCAATGTCAGATTCATATTCCGGAAACTTGTACTTCCCATTGTAAGTCAGAAGGCAACAACATCCTTGATCATTGCAGGAAAAAATGTCAAATGTAAGTACAATATTAAATTGTTTTGCATTTAAAATGTTTCACTTCAAGTGTGCTGAAGATAGCTATCGCTTCCATTTGCTTCAATGAATTTTTTAAGTACCCACACTGTGGTTGTGCTACAGCGCTCCTACATTTGACTCTGGACCTTGTTTTTATGATGTGGTTGGCTACTAAGTACACTTACACTTAAACATGTTACAGAAAGAAAGATCAATAAAAATTGGATCTATTAGGATAACCCCCCTCACAAACAATCCCACATATTGTAATTTTGCAATTCAGGGTAATTGTGCAATGTTTAGTGATGAAAACACTGATAGGCTGACATTAAAGAGAGCTTTGAGAAATTCTAGTCTGTAGGGTAACGATTGCATACCCAGTAATAAAATTAATATCTCCTCTTGGAGCTGTACCCTTAAATTCTGAAAGAAATCCTTGAATCACCTCTACCACACACAAGGAATGCTTCAAGATGAGGAAAAGCCTATAGCATTCCCTATGAAACTTCTGCTTTGCTGCTGTATGCCTTTTGCCCTTTTTCTTTCAAAATACTTCCATCTGCCTCCTGCAGAGTTTGCTACAGTATCTCTGTGTGTAAATAGCAAGCTCCTCTATAATTAGCTTCCTCCTCTGTGACTTAATCAGTGATATTGTAAACCAGACACTGTGATAATTTGATCAGCTCAGTGGTAGTGAATTGTAGCATGACTAAAAAGTTTGGGCTGGTAGTAACTATAGAAGAAGCATCTGCTTGAGGGGAACGGTGATCTACCAGTTAGGTTCAGAGCATGCAATTACATTTAAATCCTCCAGCTAATTCCAGTTCCTATTCCTCAGGGAGCGTCCTTGTTGCTCGGTTGAAGAGGCATGCCAGATTTTTTGCAGTGTGATCTGCCTGCTGCACCCCACGCGTGGCACTCAATTCAGGCTAGGCAAAGGGACGCCTTTGCTGCAGCTACTGAGCTTGAGGAACTTGCCTCCCAGCTGGTTTGCTGGTGCTTTAAGCTATGAACCCAATAGGTAAGTAGGCATACAGAAAGAAATGCTACATCTCTTTGGTTTTTCAGGGGAGTCATGCTCTGTGACTCTGACCAGTTCCTTCTAATATTGCCTTCAAATATCATCGATCCCAACACTCCTAGTTGCAGGCAGGATGTTGCAACCTCCATTTCTTTTTGAATCATTTAGAATATATGTGAATGAATGGTCAGCCCTCTCCCCTTCCCACCCCCCACCTGGAAGACCCTTTCAAAAGCTCTAGCATGTTTATTTTGCTTTAGGTGTCTCTGTACTTTCTGACTTGGAGCCACAGGTAGTAAGATATCACAATTCCTTTGTGTGGTGTTGGTTTTCTCTAAGTTGCTTAGATAACTGTTGGCTGTGTTAGTACCTGCAAATTGCTCTGTACGATCTGCTAGTAAATTCTCAAGCTGGATTATGCACTTAAATAGCTAAGAGTTGCTTTCAACATTTGTCTTTTTAAGCAAACCTTGTTTCAGAAGAAGCACACAGATCTGCATGCCATTTGGAGCAATTTGCTCTTTCCTCAAAAAGGTGCCATTGTTTCCCTCTGTGTTTTTAACTACAGACTTGCAGGCATATGCTTATATAGAGGTAGTATGAGCAAGCTTGCTTGCCTCATATTGGTAGTCACTTTCCAGAATTTAGTGACAGAGCTCTCAGGCAAATGCTCTTACCCAGTAGTAGAGTTCATTCTTTCCCATGTGTCACCTGGGTGTGAACTTCAGAGCATGACATGATGCAGGTGAAAAAAAAAGCTGTGCATTTTCCTTTCCCCCAGGAATTTTGTGGTGTGTTCAGCAGTGAGGTACCAAGGTGGTTCTAGGAGTAGCAGAGGATTGGCCAGACAAGAGGAAATGACTTTACAACATGAAGACAAGACTAGAACAGCTAAAAAGCCAAACTCAAAGAATTCTTGTTATAGGTCAGGGAAGTCAGTGCAGAGATTCCTTGGCTCTAGCCATCAAAAAAACCACAGGCACGTGATTCAAGTGACACAGCACTACAGCAGAACAAGAGTAGGGCAGGAATGAAGCTCATGTGTGCAGCACTCACAGTGGCCTGGCAGGAAGAGATTATGGATAAATGGAGTAGTTCCTCTTGAGGGGTCAAATCCCGCTTCCATTGCCCTACACAATATTTCTCCGGCTTTTTGCTGAAGTTGAACCCTCACAGCATGCCCTTTTGTTCAAGGATTTGTCCCTCTTTTCTGGCAGGAAAGCATGCAGTAGGGGATTGAATCAGGGTATACGGTATGAGGCTGACTCAAGAACGAGGTAAACAAGCTTCTCCCAAAGCACCAGCAACATTGAAGGTAGAGGTGTTCATGCCCTGCTCTGACGGCCAGAAAGAATTAAATGAGCAGTGATAGATACACTACTTGTGAATGCACGGGTATGTAGGGACACGTGTGTGCGCACACACATGGACATTATTACTGTTTAAGTAACAAGGCTACAGGGCTGGACGTTCACACTGGAAAAGACCCTTCCCAAGCACCTTGTCCTGCAGCCCTGCTATACAGCCTGTGGCTATTGCAGACACTGCCAGGCAGACAGGAGCAGAGAAAAGCTGTGGAGACTTGCTCTCAGCAAGCAGAGCTGCAGCATGACATGCAGTCAGTCCCCTGTGGCTTGCCAAATAGACTAGAGAAAAAGGGGGAGGGGTGCAGAAGCCACAGCATCTGCAAGAACAAGCACCTTGCTCAGTGCAACAGAAGTATTTTTCTTTACTCGAGATTCTTGTCCTGAAAATCTCTAATTTCTGTGCTTGTTTTGTACAAAGGCAAGATGGTAGATTCTGTCTTGCTTTCGGTGGCTGGCTCCTTTGCAATGAGGAGAGTGTATATTTCTACAGGTCTGAAAAAAAACAGAAGAAATTTAGAAGTACAAGTGCCACTGCCAAATGGTGTGCTTAGTATACCTAAATCCTTTGGGGTGCATCAGTGGAAAAACTGCCCAGTATTAATACGAACTATGAATGCTCAGAGGCCTTTGTCACTGAAAGAGTGCCTGCAATGGGAAGAAGTGTTGGTGCATTACCATTGTACAAAATCCAGCCCAACTCACTGAGGAAAAGATTCTTGCCAAACTTCAAAGAAAGAGCAGAACAGGGCCTGCAAAAATGTAATAAAATCCTGAAGTAAGGATGTGTCTGGGAAGAGTAAAAAAGCAAGAGCACGTTTTTAGAGCAGCTACATCTTTTTATCTGTTTATAACTTCCCTCAGAAAACATTCTGCTTAGATCATATATACTTCTGTATCTCCTGAATTGCTCCCACACCCACTTCCCGAAAAGCCTAACGCACACACTTCAGTGCCTTTCCTAACGTACACAATTTGCCCGGAGTAAAGTTCTCTTTTCCCGGCCTCTTGCTTTGAAAAAATACAGATGGCAGAATGGAAAACATAAATAAGAGCCTATGTAGCATTACACTTAAGATTGCTGGACAGAGTAAGGCTTATCCTTATAGTAAGTCCATCAGAACAGCAGCACCCCCCTGACAAGGTCGCAAATGGGCTACGTGCTGTTCTAAACAAGTACCTCAATGAATGTACTGTGGGAGCACTTAAGAGCTGCCACCGTTATAAGGATCCAATTTAGGGTCCTTAAAAGAGTCTCAAAATGTGTTCTACATATGCTGTGCTTTAAACTGTTTGCTATAAATCTGTTCCATAGCTCTGTGTCTTGCTGCTTGAGAACAGTATTTTGCTAGGACATGTCTGACAACCCTGCTAAAATAGAGCATACGGCTCATTTTTTCATTTCTGAAGAGATGTGGAGAAATTGGAAGGGGGCAGAATTTTGCCGTGTGTAAGGAAAGACTTAAAAAAAACCCTTGCATCAGGAGCTTAAGTTAGTCCCCTCTACTTAACTTATCAAAACAAAGATTAAAAGGTGTCTTAAGAATGAAACGTAGGTAGCTTAGTGATGAAGTAGTTCTGGGTATTGAAGGTGTATTTAGCCCAGTAGAAAAAAATATAGCAGACCGCAAGGGCTGAGAGCAGAAGGCAGACGGATTCAAATAAAAGACAGGGCACAGTTTAGCAGTGAAGGAGCTTAATTATTGCAATAAACTATCAGGGGCAGAAGTAGTCTTATCAGAAGGTATATTCAGATCAAACCCAGCTGCCTTTCTGAAGAAATGCTTTTGTTATCCAGGAATTACTGCTGTCATTAAGGGAGGGCTAAGTATTGTTTTAACAGCTTGCAATACATTGGGGGCTTGACCAGAGGATCTATCAACACGTTTTGAAATCAAAAACTCTGTGCTAAGGACCAATGCTAGGTTCAACAAAATGCTAAAGTCTGCCACAGTGCAAATATCCCTAAAATATTTATTTCTATTGAACCCCTTGAGTAGTCTGCACTCCATCACATTGCCAAAAATGCAAGTGCCAAACTAAGTGCCACTATTAGGTAAGAGAAAGGAGGTCATGAAAATAGCCTAGGGCAGTAAGCATGCTGCAGCCACACCTAGGTACTTAGAAGGCTGTATTTCCACTTCAGTTGTCTTGGGATAATGCCACATGACTTTACTAAAAGCACCAACGATTCAGGATAAGCTCCTTACATTTAGATATCCACATTTTGGTGTCTTCTTTAGTGACTTCTCTGGGTTTCTTTCAGCAAGCATTAGTCTGAACCATGGGAGCTCACTGACTGAAGACTCTCAAAGCAACCCCCAAACCTGATTCCTGGATGGCAGGTCACCCTTCATAACTACCCTGTTCTGCAGGACCAAATGTGTTGCACATGAGATCCATTTCTTTAATTTTGACAGATATTCATTGCTGGTTTTGTTCTAAATTCTGGTGTGTAATGCCTTAAGTATGAGATTAACATAACCAATAAGATTCACATGCTGTCCAGCAACTACTGCATGACATTATGAATTCACTATATTCACTGAATATATTCACATGCAGTGTGGGGCGCAAGTGCTTTATCAAACACTGTTTTATCAAGTACTGCTCAGTCTAATCTGGCATCAGTAAAACAGTTTCCAATCTTTTTCTTGCATCCAATATTTAGATATTGAATTTGGGCACAGGAGAGGGCGTCCCTAAAGATAATCTCTAAATGATCGTAGCAGAAAGCATAATTAATGTTCATCTTTGGGAGTAGCCTGAAATCATCTGCATGTACTCAGGAGTTCAGCAGTGCTTAAAAACTTTGCCAAATACAGACTGATCGATAAGTCAGGCCTGCAATGGATCGATCTTTTGGATGGCTGTGTCCTCTCTGCATTTACTACCAGCACTACTAGCTACATTCAGTTATGAGGTCTTTCTTCCAGTAGCTGGACGGACCAGTGCAGGGGATTGTAGGCTCTGCTAGATGATTTTAATAAGATAGGTGCTGCAGAGTGGAATTTTACCATGTACTAGGGAATTTGGCATCCCAGGCTTTCAAAAAAAAAAAAAAAAAAAAAAATATATCCCCTGGAGGCTGATTTGCAGCATTAGCTATTTAATGACTTTTGAAAGTCTGCTCCAAGATCTATCCTGATGAGTTTCCATGAGACTCCAAATAATGATCAGTATAGGACAAATCCTTGCACATGTCAGTCCAATTAATGGTATATACAGATGCAAATGAAATTTCTGATTGAAGTATACGTATCAAGCAAGAGCTTAAAACAGCCATTCCAAAGCCAAACTACATTAAAAAATATTAGCCTTCAGTGCTGCCTGCCACAATAAATACAGCAAATGCATTCTGTTTTATTTCTCTCTCTAAAGGTTTGCAACAAATAAAGCAAAGTTAACCTTATCTGACAAACATAAGAAAACTGAGTTTGGAAGGGACCTCAGGAGATCATTTATTCTCCTCTTGCTCACAAACGCAAGTCCTCTGAAATTTAGATTTCACTATCATAGCATAGATAGATATATGGCCTATTTTTCTGAGAAAACCTAGGTTCAAGTTTTGATTCTATTATGGTCTAGCAGAACAGCCTTGCAGGGTTTTTTTGCAAGCTAATCTTCTTACCCTTTTTGTTACTTAATTACACAGAATATGAGAGCGGAAGAGAGGGAAAGAGAGAGAGAGACTCCTTGTTCCAGAATACTTGCATTGTTCATGGCAAGATGTGGCTCTGATTTCACACAGGGTTTGTAGATGCAACTGTAATAAAACTTAGCATGTGATATTCAACGCACCTGGGCACCTCTGAGAATCGTTCCAGTCACTCTCAAAGGTTTCAAATCTTTCCTTAAAGCCTGACAGAGTTAATAGCATCACATAGGTCATTTCCCTGCTTGCTAGATACTTGGGTTAGGTGTAGCTCAGTTGGTTAGAGCACGGTGCTAATAATGCTAAGGTCGTAGCTGGATTCCTGTATTGGCCACTTGTTTGAGGGTTTGACTACATGACCTCCAGAGGTCCCTTCCAACCTTACCGATTCTATGATTCTGCCCATCTGAGGGATTTAGCTGCCTAACACTACAGAGAAGTCATTCCCCTCTTGCAGGTCTCAGCCAGGCTAGCCCACTCCCATTACTGCTCAATACCTACCTCTGGATGTGTGAATCCTGTTTGGTTCTTTCAGTCCAAACAAAGATCCTGGAGCAGAGATGTCTGCATGGGTTGCCATGTAGGCAGAAGGAGGGCACTTAACAGCATGTGACACCTGCTAAGCCCAAGTCCCCTAAATCTGTCCCAGAGCAACTAACCCTAGAAGCTTTACGTAGAGTTTGTGGCAGATGCTGGAAATGAACCCCATTTTCTGAAATTTAGTCTTGTGTCCCAGCTTCACCCATCCTGTCATCTCCTGCGCAACTGGTGTACTTCTAGAAATAAAATAACAAAAAGTTTCTAACAGTCCACTCATTACTCAAAACCCATTTTTTAATCAGACTTTGTAACAGTCGCATCAGTTGTCTATCTGAAGTGATGGAATTATTTAAACATCATGGTTATTTTTCCTAATTCTTCATTTCTTTGACTTCAGTGCAAACGTGAAAGGCATCATTTCAATGTTTGAGTCCCTGCAAAGAACCAGTTGGTTATTTCTCTTTGAAGTGCCATCTCACAATGGGACTTACTTTACTATTAAAAGATGTTTAGGTATTGCACCGGAAGAATGCCAAGTTACTTAGCAGTAACCCTGTTGATTCAATGTGGTGGTGAGCTCTCCAGCTAAGAATGTTTTCGCTAGCCCTTCAATTCTCAGCATGCCTTCAGAATATGATTGAAGCTGTGAGCCACATCCAGAGCCTGTAATTTAGCCTATGTCCTCTGAAGCACTGGGCCTGCTGCATGCCATGATAGCTCCACCTAAAGCAGAGCTTTTAGTTAGACAGGACTTTCTAAAGGAGTGCTTTTATACTATGCTGATGGTCAGCATGCCTCATCCTTGGGAGAATGTGGGTTTTTTTAACCCAAAGAAATGCGTGTCAGATTAAATGATGATTATCCAACCTTCTGACCTTAGTTCATTAAAAAAATTTCCTAGGACATGCAATTTCACTTTTGAAATTTAAGAAAAAGTACAGTTTATTGAGAAGGTACAAGCTAGGTCTCCTTCTCAAATGGAAAGGGAAGAAATTCAAACTAGTATACTGTGATACAATTTAGTAACCTAAATTGCTACATATTTTTCCACTTATTCTGTTAAAAGCAGAAGTATCCAGGAGAGGTGGGGATAAAGACAGCTAAAACAATTGTGCTATTACTTTGGGAGTAGCTGCATTTTTTCCAATGTACTTGGATGTTCAATTTGAAAGAAAAAATTGCTTCAGTTGCCAATAAGCTCAAGCAATCTATGGGACCTAGTTGTCATGGTCTGTTAATATACAGTATATTTCTGCTAACCATCTGGCTGCTTTCAATGCTTTTGCCACTCAGCAAGAATGTCATTTACAATAAATTTCAACAAATACCATATGCATTAGGTTGAGAAATGTAAGCGATATTTAAATATTACACATTGTATAAGTGTTTAATGTTGACCAGACCCTTAAGTATTGTGGAGTCTGTGGCCCAGAAGACTTGGAGACCAAGGCTCCAGTTCACAGTCCTGCAAGCACCTGCCTCACTGCTCAGGGCTGGCTTTGCAGAGGGACCAAAGAGCACTGCTGAGCCCCACCTCTGGCATATCTGGCCCCAAAGCAGAAGCCACAGATTTGAGCCGAGAGTCTAAGTTTCATACTCAGGGCGTGGAAAAGGAGAGAGATCTGAGAGAGGTGCCTATATCAACCAATGCCTGAATGGTGAAAATTATCAGAGAGAGATGCTGATGGTTCATGGTTTAACTCCTGGCTCTCTGCAGTGTCTGGGCTGCAGGAGCAGCTTATCTCCAGCAGAAATTCAAAGCTCTGTGCCATCTTCTGCAGTGGGGAGCACAAGTACTTCCTCACAAAGCCAGTATGAGGGTCACTCCTTTCCTCCAGGGAGCAGGATTTTCCCTTCCAGAGCCCTGAGGTGACAATACTATAACCTGTGGTCAGGTCCCCGCATGGCCTCGCGGCTCTCACCATGCACACTGGCCCTCAGGGAGGGCTTTCATGGCCAGAGGGTGTTCTGCCCTTCTAACCACCAAGGAAGTTCCCTTGTGCTTAAAAATGCAGACATTAACTGATGCAAAGAAAAGGAAAGGGCACAAGCTAACCCTCCAAAGCTGCAGTCCTAGCCCAGGCTTCAGCAGTTTTTCACTGATTGAAAGTTCAGTGAAAAATACAGGATACTCTTAATGTCCTATGTATTAAGCTTCCTTCTGCAAATATTCAGAGATTGCAGGACGAGGGAGGTTCTTTATAGCTACTCAGGGCTTTCTAAAGGACAACTCTTGGGGTTTTTGTAAGCAATTTCTTTCAATGGTTTCATTTTTCAGTTAGCAAAAGCTAAGACATTGCTTTTCTATAAAAACCTGGAAGAAAACTTAAAAAAAAAAATCAATAGAACTTTTCATTAATCTTCATGTGTTTGAAAGAGTTCGGATGGTAAACATTTTAATAGTGCTAGTAATTAGTGAACATAGTCATCTAGTCTTGAAAATATAACGTCTGGAAAGTTTCTACTGAATTTGAACATTAACAGATGGGGCTTTAAAAGCAGTCAGCATTTATCTAATCCTTCTTCTCTGACTAAACTGGAGCTTTACCACTTGTTTCAGGAGGAGCAGATCTAGGCCAATTTTAAAATTCCAACGCTATTAAATACATAATAACTACCAGCCTTGGACAAAGTTGTAATCATTTTAAATAGAGCAAAATAAGCATTGATATTTTTCAATATCAATTGCATCCTAACATTTTGTAACAGATCCATTAAACAGGAATATGAATTGCTACTCAAGCCACCAAAAGGTCTTACAAAATAATCTTTTGACTCTCAGCTAAAGAGCAGCTTAATGACACAGAAGGAATATGCAGCATGATCTTAGAAGCACTTCAAAAAGAAAATCTGATCATCCATCCTTTAGACGCATATTCCTTTGTGGAAATACACCACTATTATTACAAGTATACCATCAAAATACTATCAGTCTCGCTTCAGGTACATTACTCACTCCATTCCTTCAACATATTTGGAACCCTATGCCTTGCAAAATGTGTGTCTTAGCAATGGAAAAGGCATTTCCAGATAAGACATACAAATCACTTTCACAATCAAAAGACCTTGCGCACAAAAACCTCACATAACCTGATACTCCTTGGCATTCAGAAAGCCACATATACTAATTTATACTAACTAGCTGATTGATTCTCCTGCACTTCTCATAAGCAATGCACTTGGCAAGTTACAAATGGCGCATTACCCATGCATTTTTCAGAGAAGGCCGTAATCTGCTCTCCACTTACAATGCTGTTATTTCAGTGGAAGGTGCTCCAGCATAGTTAGGCATGTTGTCTCTACACAGCAATATATGAGGGATACAACTCTGTTAGTGCACCTGGAACACCCTCAGTGGTTACCTATTAGCTCTGTCTCACATGTGCTACCAAACAGAAACATTAATTCATTATGAAAATAGATGTGTCTGTGAAAATGCTATGCACTTGGTCCATTTATCTGTTAAGTATGGCACCCTGGACAGGCGGCAATATTTTTCTATAAAAATGTAGCTTCAATAGAGACCTGTCCCAGGGTAGTTAACACCAGCCTGAACAGCTCTGCTTTAGGTGCTAATGCATGGGAAAGCATTTGGGTACCACCACACTAGACATGCAGGCTTTGAAGTTACCTGAGAGGAAGCAAAATATAGGCACCAAATTTAGCTCTGGATTTCTAAGAATCTTCTAGGAGAGTGCTCTCTTTCTAGCACTTCCTCCCAAGAGCAGAGTCTGATTCCTTATGACTTGCTGCTGTTGCCAGCACCTAGGCCGCTCAGGAGGTTCAAGAAGGTCTTTCCCAGAAACCAGCTTTCTGACTGCTTTGGCTTGTTCCTTACTGTTCTGGGGATGCATGGCAGGCATCCCACAAAACAGACTTTGCAGAGGATCCAAAACCAATTGCTCTGTGCTTTGGATGGCAAGAGAAATATACTTTTATAATTAAGGTAATAAACCTACCCCTGAGGACTCTGATTCAGAGATTTCAGACATTACCTTTGCTTGGGGCAGTCTTTCAAAAAATCTCTGGTGCTTCCCTATTGCCACATCACCACTGATGAGCGGCTAAAGAGCCCTACTGTTAATGAGTACTGTTGCTGCAGTTATCTGGTCTGTTTTACAATGCAGCATTTTACACTGAAGCTTTTAAGCTTTTAACAGGCTTCTACCACTGTTGCATCTAAGCCATATGGTAAATCTAGTGTTCAGGAATCTTTGCAGCTGTTTCTCAGCTCCCATAACTTCTAGTTACAATGCGTGATTCTGGGCAGTTATTTCTTGTAGAGTTCAGTGGGTTTTGTTTGCTTCTAGAGAAGTTTGGAACAACTTAGGCACTGCACTGTTAAGTAATAAAAAATATCCACACTTTTAGCCTCTTTAACTTAGAGCCAAACTTGCAGCATTTTTTTTTTGTTGGTCTGAATTATGAACTGTAATATGCTTGGTTTCATCCTGCTGTGAGTGGCAGGTGCTAAGCCAGAACCAGAGGTACTTTCTGCTCCCAATACAGTAAATTAAATCTAGTGAGGACCAGTATGGAGCAGCTACTGCAGTGTGTGTGGCCTCTGAGATTAAAGATCATCTTCTATCTTTGGATGCTGGCGTCTGAACTAAGCACAGTTTCCAAAGCTGTGGCTGCAGTATATAATTTTTAAACAAAGGTAATATAATTCTCAAATACATGTTCATACTCCCCTACAAAACCCCAAAGAAACACTCCAAAGAAATACAGTAAATAGGAATTTAAAAAACATGCACAAGAAATTTTGTTTTAGAAGAATTGCAGCTATGCAAGAAAGCAGTATCTGTAAAACCACTACACAGAGGATAACTCTATAAACCAGCTCCTGTGAGATTTATTGTTCCTATTTTGGATAAGACTAGGGGCCTGCGTGAAAATGAAAAATGTTAGATGCAAAGTTGATAAAACACTTTCCCCGTTGCTAATCTGCAGAAGCCTGCTGCAAGATGCCAGTGGAAGATACCTCAGAAGTATTCAAAAAAAGAAGTTGTTTAAATATACAGAACATTATCACTGTTACAGGTGATGGCTAAAAATAGTGAGTTACTTCAGGAGTTGCACTGACCTCTAACTATTTAGATTTGTAAGGGGACTTTCCTTATGAACAACTTGTCCCACTGTAGGTTGCTTGCATCTCTCCCTGAAGTATCTGTCACTGGCCACTGCTGGAGACAGAATAAGGGCTTTGCTGGAATGTAGATTCATTCACCTAGCCAAGTTGACATTCCTGAAATTACTTGCAACTGTTGTATTCAACAAAATTGTCAGACTTCATTAGATATCTTATTTGTAACAAATAGTCCAAGCATCTGTCTTATTTTATTTAGCCATTTAGAATAACTGTCTCACAGGTTTGCTTTTTGAATACCACCCTTATTGTGCATGTCTATGCCTTGCTTTGACTGGCTGTTGTTACACATATGGAGTGTTCAAGATGAGAAATCTTCCTTTTTGCCCTCCCTCAAAAAAGCAGCAAGAAATAGCTAATCTGGTCACATGTTGAAAACATGTTGAGACAACTTTAATTAAAAATTCTTCTTTGCACAAAGTAGAGGAAGCTGTGTGATAGAAAAATCATGTAGACTGCTCATTTTGGTTTCAGTCCAGGCCAACATTTCAGCACATGCTTAACCATACGCCAGCATTTCCCAGCCTTTGCAGCTTGGGTAGCTGGAAGCGAGCACTTCTTGGGAGACAGCACAGTGCTCTGCATCAGGATATCACTTAAGGAAGACACCAGGAGAGGCTGGAAAGCTGAGGAGCAAGAATGCTCTGTGAAAAGCGTGGGTCTGGCAGTCCTCTCCAGACAGCTCCAGCAACCTCATAGGTGCAGGGCTTGGGTGTAGAGGAGGGCACATGGCACAGCCCAGCCCCCAGGCTGCACCTACAGCCATAGCAATACTTCAAAAGCTGACAGCATGGGAAAGCAGGGACCCTACAGTTTCCACAGGGGCAGATAAAGTGAAAGATTTCTCCAAGCGCTCACACTTGACCTAGCTGATGCTTCAGTTGAAGTCTGTAGTGAAAAGCTGCCTGTGCTTTCAATGGAAAGCAGGCCCTGAGCAGTGTTGAATGATCACCTAAAACACAGCACAGCTGAAATCCAGACTACTCATCCTGGCTGCATTTCTAGCTGCAAAAGCCCTGGCAGGGAGACCCAGCTGCAGCTGAGCTACGGGACATTTGGCAGGGGATCCTGGACACATTAAAAGGCCCAGACACAAGGCTTACAAGCAGGTGGCCCTGGCCTTATACCTTCTAACCAAGATTAATGCAAAACCAGGAGGAGTGGTGAAGCCTTTGCAATATCTGTGGCATCCCCCTGCTTTCTATTGTGGTATCACAGACATTTGTAGCCTTTGCAAGACTTCCTGTAGGACCACAGCATCAGGGCTTAAAACAAGTATTAAGTCCCATAGCTCTCTTTCCAGAGCAACACCAGCACTCTTGACCCAACCTACCGCTGCTCTTCCCTCAGCCTTGAGCAACAAAGGGAATAAAGAGCTAACTTTAAAAATTTGTGCTAATGTGATAAAGCCAGGCCAGTTTTGTCCCACTAATTTGTATTCCTCAAGCAGAAGGAGCTCTACTTTTCCCCCTCCAACCTTTCTAAAATAGTAAATTATCAGTCAAGATCTTTTCTTTCAGCTGCTGAATAGAGGCTCTAAATGCCAAGCTGAATTACAGACACAAACCTCCTCCTGAAGGTGCAACTGGAATAGCTGTAGTTCATGATATATCTCCATCACTTAGACTTATCAGCATCCCTCATCTGCTTCTCGCTCCAATTCTTTTTCCCCATCCTGACCCTCCTCTGCTTTGCTAATGTATCAGAACAGAAAAAGCCAAAAGAGGTCAGAATCAGGAAAAAAATTCATAGGCCTACGTAGGCAAAGTGAGCAGTTTAAGCAGTAAAACTCAGAACATGGGATTTTTATAGTCCCTTTTCAGTAGATCTGACAGTCACCTGCCACTAGAAATAACCTCCAGCACCATACAGCAGCGTCACTACTTTGTGCAAGAGCTGGAGTCCCCAGAACAGCCTTGAGAGCCTGCCACCAGCATATATAGGTATGAGCCCCATGGCTTGTGCTTGCCCTTTTTGGGCCACAGGTTTTCATCTCCAGTGCTGGGTAAGGGACTGGACTGTGAGGATCCAGCTGCTCCATCATCACTAGCACCAGTAGCAATAACTTGTCTTGCTTACACTTCAGGCATCCAGGGGGGATTTGGGTGATGGCTAACCTCTAAAGGATGTATTTTCACAGGAGGAGCCTGATCCACAGCACTGCTGCTATTTGGAAGAGGTGTGGCTATCCTTGATGTCCTGCACAGGATGCTCACAAAGGGTGAGCTCACAGTGTTTCCCATCAGTCCTTCTGGGTCACATCTAAAAGTTGAGTGCCTACTTAGCCCTCCCTTATTAGTTTGTCAGAAAGGCAGTCTTCAGTTTCCATAAGCTATGGAGAAAAAGAATTTTCACATGTCCTTATTTCACAGTATCTTCAAAAGTTTCTCTGAGCAAAGACAAAACTCCAAAGATAAAATACTTTCAAAATAAAAAATCCTTCTCCCTAGTTTACACAGCAAAAGGATGTTCCTTACCAATGTTTGCTACTGAGTACACAAAAGGGGGGAGGAAAAAGAGAGAAGCGAAAAAGGACATTGTATAGAATTCAATGGCCTAGCTTGCCTAGCTTGCCACTATCATCTTCCCCATTCTTTATAAGATCATCCTGGCTCAGAATCAAGTTAACCAGTTTGCAAATCTAATTTGAATTCTTAAACACAACTCCAATTTATCATGCTCCTTTAAGGTCAAATCTATTCTGTATTCTTTCTCAGAGTTTTCCTGTGTGTTAAGTACTATAGCTGCATAATAAAAGGAAATGCAATTCTTACTTTATGGAAAACTTCCCTGAAAAAGAAAATAACTTGGCATGGTTGTAGTTATTATGAATTTCAGCTTTTATAAAGCACATTAGTATTCACAATGGTTTTCACAAGAGCTTTGTGCTTCTGGCAACTATAAGACAGTTTCTTTCTCTATATATGAATATATAAAATGTGTAGAAAAGATAAATCCATCTTTGTGTTCAAAAGATGCCAAGGTGCAGCAAAAGTGGGAATTGTGTCTTTTTAATACCATTTCCTTGCTAAGCCTTGAAGATGTGGGACAGCTGTTGATGCATTTTGCAGGACTAGAGGATAGGTCAGCCATATTAATTGCTTAAAACGATTATTAGCAAGTGCAGCTGCTACACTGAAAAGTGGCAAACAACAAAAGGCCCAGAAAAGACACCAAAAATAGTGGAAGAATGCAGTGCATCTGGCTATACCTAGGAAGGACAACCTTCAGTGCACAGTTCTAGTTGTATTTATGCTAGATGAATAACATGGCAGCACTTCATCAGCAACCGGCTGCTCAGGATATTCTCAGTCTAAGGATGATCTAGGCTCAGGAGGAGAGCAAAAACATCTGTAGACAGATCTCAGAGGGATGCTGTGGAGCAGCATCACACAAAAATCTTGGCTGCAATCTCCAATAAAGCCCGAGTCAGTAGTAAATGCCACTGAAATTAAACACACCCAGATCATTTGATTTCCTTGAATAGGCTGTTGTACAGTGCCACTAATAATGCAGGTCACTAAGTGCTGCTGAAATCTTGATATCCTATTGCTCAACAGTAGAATAAACGCTTTGTTTCACTGGGGAGTTATTTGTATTCTTTTTGCTAGTACCATTTTTTTTTAATCTTTTAGCATAACGTGGGGCTCTCTCAAGACCATAAATCCAGCTTTATGAGGACTCACAAGGGAGAAAAAAATACAATAAAAAATTAAATCTTTAAAGTGGTTCTGTTGAAATATACGACATCATAACAGCACTGCAGGATGCTGCAGGTCATGCTCTAACAGGACATGAAAGTATTTGCTTCCCAACAGCAGAGCTCATCTACTGCTCTTCTGGTGCATACAGATACTACACGTGTTCCTGCATCAGGACACTACACAGTCCGCCCTGAGCATTGGACCAGAGCTCTTTGAAGGTGAAGTCAGATTTGAATTTGTTGACTAGATGCAGGCAGCACGGCAAGAAAATTGAGAGGCAAGGTGGCGCTTTCCAACTTGCTTTCATCTTTCAGAATTTAAACCTGTTTGCAAGGTTACTGAATCCAGATGGAGCCAGCTAATAGGGAGAGCACAGGAGAGACGTTAAAGCGTGTACAATTTATTGTGCAGCCCTCCAATTCACAGCAAACAGTCTCAAGTGCATTATATATAGAACTACTGTTGCCAGAGCTGGGTGCATGAAGAACACTGATTTTGATGCTTCCCCTTCTAGATGCTTTCGAAAATCCAAAGCAAAGATTTCTCTTTATCTTCTGAGAAAGCATTGATGGCTACAGGGCAGAAAAGTGCCCTGTGACACTGCCATGCACTCTAAGAAAGAGGTCTCCAAGGATGTCAAAGGCAGAAGAGTTTCACTTGCAGTAGTAGCCCAGTGCAAACTCACTCCAGAGGTTCATGGATTAAGCACATAACTTTATGGAAGCCTGCACACATTTTATATGCCACCTCTCAAGCTCTTAAATTCAGTGAGCTTTTGCTGTTATTTTTCCCACCTTTTCTAAAGTTGGGAGGAACGGAGAATTCCTCAGCAGTGAAATGTGATGCTCAAAAATAAACCCAGCTGCAATTCTTGCTCTAACAGAATGTAAAAGACATCCTGAAAGCCCTCCAGGCACAGTACCTACTTTTGAATCCTAGAAAAACACTACTGAAGTTCAGAATCATTGACACAAATCTTTCCCTCCTTTGCCTCTTGACAAACAAAATGCCAAGCAAAGAGGACTCGTCTCCCAGTCAATCGTGCTCAGGAAGTCAGGGTTTACCTGGAGTACTCTGATGCTTGAGAATGATGCAAGTCAGATCCAAATGTAGTGAAACTCTGCTCTCTTTGCCCAGATTTTTCCCAGCTTATTAACTATAATTAAACCAACATACTCCACCAAGATGAAAGAGTATGTTGGCTTAGCTGTAATCAGACCTCACCAAAACTGAACCACCCAAGGAAAACCCCAGAGAGGCCCTGAGTTAGAAACACATTTCTATTAGTGCTTACATCTTTTCCTTATTCAGGAAGGCATGCAGGGCTTTCTGAACATGGATGGCATCACTGAACTGGGGAGCTTCTGCCTTCATCCTGCTTCTGCCTTCAACAGTGCTTCAGTTTCTATTTCTCTCCTTTTTCCTGGTTTGGATCATCTTAGGCCAGTTTTTCCACACTGCAAAAGGACAGGGTCTCCCACAACAGGGCTCCAACCTCACTTCAAAGAGGTCCACAGCACAGATGAAAATCTGAAATCTGAAGTAGAGCCTCAGACCATTTTGGAGATAACATTATTGAACAAGAGACCCTTATCTCCTCTGATATTAAGTCTGATTATGCAACCAAATTGAATCACTGATATCTTTGAGGCATTAAGATGTAATTATTTTGCAGTTAAAACAGCTCCCTGCATTTGTTTGTGGACATTTGGATGCATTCAGACATTTCTGAAGGAGAGCAGACGTGGAGAGATGACATAAGCTTGCCCAAAAACATACTGCCTTTCACAACAGTCACAAAAAGGGAATTATAGGCTGTTACTCCATTTTTGCGGGCTAGGATATCTAACTACTTATTGTGTATTTAAAAACAATAATCCTCCATTATAAAGATTTATAGAGCAAATAAGATGACTTTTCTTCTGAAAAATAAAATTGCCCTGCAGACGTAGATGGTCATGCAACCAGTCTGGGGTGACAGCTGGTATTTAAATGGAAAATTATTTCTCTTCGGTCTGTCAAGACAGGGACCTCATCTTCCAAAGCAAGTGTGAGATTGCTTAAGCCCCTGCATATCATGAAGCTGCTGACATAAGGAGGAAATGAGTGAAGTGAAACTAGAAATCATTTCTTTCTCCATGCAAGCCTCACAAGCCCTGGCTCCCAAATTCCCTGGGGCAGTCCACAGGGTGGCAGAGAACTAACACTTGCAAAGCAACCGTGACAATCTAGCAAGGCCTAACAAGGTAGCATGTAACAGCATATAATCAAGACTCTCACTTAGTCTACCCTCTCACCCTCAAAATGTTTGCTTGCTGCCTGGCACACACTCTTTATAGTTTGCTTTTAAGTCATGAGACATATCCGTGAAGACATCTTGGCTCTGAGCATCCCTCTTGCTCTGTGGGAAAGGGGCAGTAAACTTCACTTCACTTCATGGAGTAGCTCATCCTCTGTCACCTCCAAAATAACCATCAGGAGGGGGCTGCCTGCCCCTGTTCAAGGGGCTGCTATAAACCAGCACCCTCCTCTCCACATGAACTGCAGCCATTCCTCTCCCTGCTTGCTCGCTCCCAGGAAGGACTGCTTCACAGACAGCCACCACACAGCGTCTCTGGCAAAGCAGAAGAATTGATTCCTGATGGAGGTCCATCATGCTGAATGTACCAAAGAAAAGAGAGTCTCCTAACTTTTTTTTTTTTTTTTTTTGAAAAGTCTTGGCCAATGTGTAATCTCAGGTTCTCTCTGCTGGAGGAATGCCTTGACAGCTGAGGCAAAGCAAGAAAGAAAACCCTAACAATTTAAACAGTATTTATAAGGTTTCATTTAGGAAATAATTCAAAGCACAATGTGTATGACTACTGAGTTGACAAGTTGGGACAGCCTTTAGGAGAAATACATCAGCTTAATTCCATGGATTTTGAGGCAGCAACTCCCACATAGTGAAAAGCCTGCTCAAAGTGTGTACAATAGTTTAAATCATTTTAACTTTTGTATTTTTATTGTGTATTTTTATTACATCCCCTCCACCATAGTACTTGAGGCTGTCTCTATCCTTCCACAATCCCATGACGTAGCAGGGGCACAGCACTATAAACCCAAGCTAGAGGTAAAACAAAGCACAGAAAAGTAAGCCAAGCTCTCGAAGGTCCTTCTTCTTTGAGCAACTTGATGGAAATTGAAGCAGCAGCACCTCGGAAAGATGTGAACAAAACACACAGTAGGCATGTGTGCCCTCATGCATAGGTACCAAAACACATTAAAACACCTGGACATCTTTTCCCTTAGTTAAAACAGACTCCATTTAGTTGGTCTTGGAGCACCTGGGCACTATGGAATTTCACCAGAACAAGAGACATTTTCTGTGCATGCACACTTACATAGAAGGCATGCAAGTGAGCACATATATGTGCTTTCAGAAGCACTGTGCTTTGGTGCACAGCTTTAACTTGTCAGAGCACTGCCACGGACAGTGCTGCATACTTATGCCAAACTGATGATCTGGATGCAGATCATGGGTTCTGACTGCAGATGTTAGAAGTGCACCATTGCTAACAGATGTATAATCTGATTAAATATGAAATGCAATGATACTGTCAAAACCCATTAATCACTCTTTCACAACACATTAATGTACGCTTTACTGACAGCTGTGATGATTATACTTTCTTTGCAGGTACTGCTGCTTAAACTTACCCATTGGGTTTCAAAGAGGAATAGATATATAGCATGCAAAGTATACTTAAAGTGCATGGTACAGATACCTGTATCATCATAGAAAGTGCTTATATAACCTTCCTGCAGCTTTCTCTAGGTTCTCGCTTTGATTTCTGTTTAACCCTCTAATTCAGGGCCCTACACAGAGACAGGGATTACTTGCCATATGTGGGTTCAGAAACAAGCCACAAGCATGGCAGGTTCATGTGTTAAAATAGAGTTCCATACGAGTACTAGCCTACAGTAGGCTCTCCCTCAGCAGGAAATGAAGCTAGATTGAAAATGGTCCAGTTCTGCAAACCAGGCACCTACAGCTCACCTTGCTCTGGATGCCACATGAACTGGGGCCACAAATGTAGGCTGAGTGTTTGAGAAATTAATGCCAAAGTCTAAACCCTGTATTTGGGCAACTGAGGCTTGATTTTTTCAAGATCATTCAGTATCCATTGACCTTCATGGCAAATGCTGGTGATCTTTTCAAAAAATAGGTCTAGATCTTTTCAAAAAATCAGTCAGCAGACGAGCTCAGCGTTTACCATTTCAAGCACTTGCTGTGTGCCTTCCTATGCTTTGCAGTTTCCCAACACTCTTCTGGGATGAAGAGCTTTCCACTAGTTTCTCCATAGGGCCTGTTTAGTTGCTCCACGTGGCTGCCCTTTTCAGATACTCCCCAATCTGAGTTCTGTCCTAAACCTTAGGATAGCAACTTAAGTGCATCAGGTTTAATAACATCTGCTGTAAGCATAACCACCTCTTCTTTGCCACTTCAGGACTGACCCTCTGCCTTTGCTAACAGGGCACAGAGTGCTCTGGGCTGCTGCTGGTCATGCCTGCAGAAGACGAGCACAGTAGATGGAGGAATCTGCAGGATAGCTATGTCAATTGAAATGGTCTCTCCTTTAATGCACACGTCCAAATTTGACTTCTTGCCCCAGGAACATCAGCACCTACTCCCTTGCATGAGATCCATGGGTCTAAAGGAGCCAGGATGTGAAAGTCTCACACAGCCACACAGATCTCCTGATTTTGGCGTCCTATGTCCTTAATGCACCTACAACTATTAACCATCCATTGCCAAAATTGTCTTCGCTTATGCAATCATATATTGCTATGTATTCCTCATCTGCTTTTAGCCTATTCTGAGTTTCATTTATTTGATTCTAGTCTTGTTTTATGACTTCCAAGACCTCTGAATTATTTATTTTGGCCTGAATATAAGATGAGCAGCTGCTTTCAGGCCCAGTAGACATTAGGAAGGCCAAGAGGAGGCAGCTTTTGGTAACACTTCAAAGAGAAGAAAAAGTTCCTACTGATTGTTGCAGAAGAGACGTGCCTGTTGTGCTGTTCAAGTTTGGCCATGACCATTTACGCCACGGAAGAACAATTCATGTCTGCAGGAATAAAACTGCAGCATCGGGGAAGGGGTAGCAATGGCCAGTGCATGTCCACACAGGAAAAACAGCAGACTTGGCAAGTTATTTTGTCATGTAGGCTGGTGCTCACCAGTAGCTATCTTCACAGACCATCTGCTAAAAGTCTCTGCCAAACAGAAAAGCACAGAAGGACAAGATTTACCAAGTCAGAGCAAGGACCATCTAGCTCCACATCCTGTAGCTGACAGTAGCCAGCAACAGCTATCTAGAGAACATAAGACCTGAGCAAGCCAGGAATAAGAATTTTGAAAAATACTTCACAGCCTATCCACAAGTTGTAGTGACCATCTGCACTGTGCTCTTCATTTAATAACCTACAATACTTTCTTATTCCATTAAAATGTCCATTCATACTTTGAGTCCATATAAACTACTAACATCTGCAGTATTCTGTGGCAAGTAAATCAGCAAGGTAATTACCTGTTGTGTGACAAATTATCTCCTTCAACCTGTTTGAACACCTACCTGCCACCTACTAGGTCACCATGATGCATCCAAGCTCTTGTGCTAGAACAGGCAGACGTCCTATCCCTATTTCAATTCACCATATCTGGGAGTCCCCCAGTCATTTTTTTCTATGCTGAATAGTTCTAGTCCTGGTCATTTCTCATATAGAAACTATTCCATCATTCTCAGTGGCCTTGTCTGCAGTGTTTCTTTTTCCCTTTCTTTCCCCTGGTCAGCTATCTTGCCTATTTAGACCTTGATTCTGCAATTTACAGGAACAAAGAGGAGATAAATCAGGGACCAACAGCTTCAGAGGGAACTAAGATTGGCACAGCAGTCCACCATGTATATTGATCAAAGGAACAGGGGCTCAAAGCAGGGGCTCTCTTACTATATAATTCATACAGCACTTAGTGGGGCCTTGCCTTATCTAGGACACATGGGTGTTACTCCAACAATAAATAGCTCCAACTGGCAAAACAATGCGAGAAACACATTTTAAGGGAAAAATACGGTATTTGCAGGCCTACAAGCATGTTAAAATGAGCCTTGCAAAGTATTAGTATGGTGTTTGTGAAGGGAGAGAAACTGAAGTGTATTTGAGAGTGACATGAGTATACAGCCTTTTGGCACTGAGACAGGTCTCAGACCAGCAAAACATTTATATAGAGCAGTACCTGCATGTAAGTACATATATAATTAGCATACATAGATAGATCACAGCAGCATGTGCAAAAAGAGCATCTTTTGCAGAACTCAGGTTGGAAAAAGTTGCTATAATGCAAGTATCTTCCTGAACAGGCTCTTAGTGTGAGACCTTGAAGCCTGCAGGGAGACAGTATGGCCCAGTGTCCAACAGATTTGGAGAGGCCTTTTAGGTAGACTAGATTAATTAAATCAGTGTGAATTCAGTTAGCCATATGGATTCATACAAGACTGCCATTAGCAAAATCTAGCGGCTGGGACACTACACCAGTTTTTACTGCAATGTGACCAGAACTTTGCTCAGAATCACAGAATCAGTAAGGTTGGAAGGGACTCCTGGAGATCATCTAGTCCAACCCCCCTGCTCAAGCAGGGTCACCTAGAGCATGTCAGACAGGGTTGCATCCAGGCAGGCCTTGAAGATCTCCAGAGAAGGAGACTCCACAACCTCTCTGGGCAACCTGGTCCAGTGCTCCGGCACTCTCACAGGGAAGAAATTCCCCCTCACATTCAGGCGGAACTTCCTGTACTTCTATTTCTGCCCATTGCCTCTTGTCCTGTCACAGGGGACAACTGAAAAGAATTTGTCCCTGTCCCCTTGACACCCTCCCTTCAGGTACTTGTACACATTGATAAGATCCCCCCTCAGTCTTCTCTTCCTCAGGCTGAAGAGGCCCAGCTCTCGCAGCCGTTCCTCATAGGGCAGATGCTCCAGCCCTCTGATCATCTTTGTAGCCCATCGCTGCACTCTGTCCAGTAGCTCCATATCTCTCTTGCACTGGGGAGCCCAGAACTGGACACAGGACTCGAGATGAGGCCTCCCCAGGGCTGAGTAGAGGGGCAGGATCACCTCCCTCGCCCTGCTGGCAACAGTCTTCCTAATGCACCCCAGGATACCACTGGCTTTCCTGGCCACAAGGGCACATTGCTGGCTCATGGTCAGCTTGTCCACCAGCGCTCCCAGGTCCTTCTCTGCAGAGTTACGTTCCAGTAGCTCAGCCCCCAGCAGTGGTAGTAGTGCATGGAGTTATTCCTCCCTAGGTGCAGGACTCTGCACTTGCCCTTGTTGAACCGCATGAGGTTTCTCTCCACCCTCTCCCGGTCTCTCTGAATGGCAGCACAGCCCTCAGGTGCATCAGCCACTCATCCCAGTTTGGTATAAAATATTCCATCTAGAGACCAGAATTTCCCTCCCCCCCATTAAATCTGGCATCCAAAATGGCATTTCTATTCTATCCAAATACAAGGCTATGGGGTCACTATCACAACTCCTACACCTTAGGATTGGCCAAAGATATCGCTTCAGTCTGCCTTGAGCAAAGGAAGTCTTTCAGTGGAAATACTGCTAACAAGCCTTGCGCTGCAAAAAAGCTCAGCCACCTTCATTTTGTACTGAACTCTAAACTCTTGGCTGCCTACATTGTAGGAAAAAAATCTGGATGGTAGTTCAAAATCACTATAGAAACTGTTCCCTAATGCACTATCACCTGAAGAATTTATAACATGACCTCCTTGGTAAATGCCTATCTAATGGCATTTCACAAAAGCAGTCTGAAAACTAGGAAACAGAGCAAAAGTATAAAGTCCTTCAATCTGAAGAAATTAAATCAGAAACAGTATGCTATCTGAATGGAGATTTTGGTTCTCTTAGAAAGGATCAACTGTTCCATTAGAGAATACTGATAGAAATCTTCCATTTTGAACGAGAATGAGCCACAACCGTAGTTAGTAGGACTTGACTTCTCAGCTGTTTGCAATCCTTCCTCCTACATCTTGCTTCAGCATCAGAAAATGTCTACTTGTAGCTATCCACCCACAAATCTGGCTGTACTGGCAAGAGGAGAAAAACATTGGTTTCATGTTATATTGAAAATAGTTTTTTCCAACTGTTCATTTGTCAGTAGATGAGCACACAAACTCTGTACAGGACAGCACATTGCTGATCTGCATGGCAGTGTGAAAGATGCCTAAAGAACCACAGTAACTGACAATTCCACATGTTAAAAAAAATGAAGACCAAATTGCCATTCATGCTAAGATTGTCTTTTCACACTCTTGTGGTACAAGGCAACCACTCTCCAGCCAGAGCACCCAGGGCTCAGTAGTTGGTCCCATGGAGAGTCATGCTTGTGCTTTTAAACACACTTTCATATCTTCAAAACATGAATTCCTCAAGAAAACTCTTACTACACCAACATGAAAAATGCAAGCCTCTGCCAGCTGTGAGAGCTGGTGTGAGAGCCACAGCTCCACCTCCAAAATCTCTTTTGCTGTATGAGCTGAGTGCCACTTAAACCGGGCTGCAGAAAGAGCAAGCTTGATCTCTCTCATTTTAGGAGCTACTGGCTGTTAGGAAACACATGTATGTCTAGTTGGGCAGGTAGTCAGCTCTCCCCTGCCTCTCCAGGAGAGAGAAAGAGAACTGCAGACCCAGGTTCTTGAGAACTGCAAGATTAAAATCGAGACTTATTCATGGTGCACTGAAGAAGGCCATAATACTGACAGGTGTAAGGACTTACTTCATCATGATCTCTGTTGTACCTTCAGGGTTTCACCTGATTTCCATGACATCACCAGCAGCACCTGCAAAACACCGTAAGGTTGGAAGCACAACCCTAGAGGAGGGAACCTCCCATAACACTGCTCTAGTGCCTGTGTGATTTGGTCAGAGAAGCACCCCATAGGGCAGTGAAAGCCAAGTTTCAGCTTGTTAACTCAGCACAGAGCCAGCCCAGATTACTTAACTCACCCCCACCCCCCCTTGCACATATACCTAAGACAAGATGCTGGAGAGTTGACAGGAAGTCTTCCTCCAGACATGAGAAGGAAGGGGATTCACTATCCTTGACTGGTATAGAGGGAAAACACTATCATCTGTGTGCACACACTGGTTTATATTAGCTAACTATTTATACACTAATAAAAACCACCAACAGCACATTGCAGCAGGCAACCAGCAGCAGTGATGCCTGTCACCCTATAGAGACCTGAAGAGATTTCTTTTTTTAATGCATTATTATTAAGCAGAATGCTTGACACTTTTCTTTAAAAAGGAAAAGAACAGTTGTCCTATGGCTGGTTCAGTGGAGACCCATATATAGGCTACTTTCTAAGAGCAGTCACCTGGCTCTTGATATATGGCTACACCAACTGGCACCTAACATAGGGATACTTTGTCTTGACCCTTTGCGGAAATTGCTTAGATCAGATTGACTTGAGGTTGCAACTTCAGCTGCAGCAATATTTGAAAGGATGAAATGAGAATATCCTAGACAGACCCAAATATTGATTTCTTGATATTTCCCATTTTTGAACACGAAGACAGTTCACACTGTGTTCAAAGGCAGTGCTGCAACCCAACACTGCTTATGATTAGATATAGCTCATATGCCTTGCTAAAGTCAGGGTTAGAGCACTTGGCATTTGCAAGTTGGAACTCTACTGAAGAAAATGTTTGCAGAAGCTCACACCAATATGCTGCTGCTAGGCACAGAGGTAGACATCCTAAAAGAAAGCAGTTATAAGTAGAACTCCTGGAATATCGAGGTATCTACATGTAAACCAAGTTGTTTAGATAGTAAATTGTAATATAACACTTTCATGCAGAAAAGGAAGGCAAGAAAGTCATTTTCTTGCAGTGTGAGAAGTTAGAACAAGAATTTGGAATTTCCTGATCTCCATCACAAAAGCTCCAAAAGTCAATAAAGAAATACTATAACAGAGTAGGACTGGCACTCTTTTAGACTTCAAATCAGACTAAAAATGTTATTCTTTATTTGCATGATTATTCAAATGAATTTTCACTGAATTCGGTGTCAAGAAATACTCACGGTACAATATACATATATTCCTTCTCATTTATACTCACCTTTCTAAGAGAACAAAAGCTCTCTACCACAGAAGCTAGGCAACGGTCCTGTGATACAGGAATACAGATTTCTCCATCAAGCCACCATAGTCTCAGAAAAGACTAGAAGAAATATCTTTGTCTTGTCAGCCTCTAGCCTTCCTACACATCTGTGCAGAGATAGCCAGAAATATTCTTTCATTACAGAAGCAGAGGGGTAACTCTAGCACAGTTCAGGATAATGGCACTGGCTCGAGTGAGGCATGTGGACTGAACTGAGCTTGCCAGCCCTTTTGGGGGAATCTTCAGCAGTCCAGATGTCTGAAGCAGAAGATGACAGTAAAGAGAGCACCAACAAAACCAGCGATAATGCACCATCTCCCTCCCTTCTACCTCATTATACTAGCAATTTGAATCATTCTCCACCAGTTTTGCTCTTCCCCTATGAAAGGATTGTTTTTCTGGTTCCACAGAACAGAAGATATTTGATGCACTTAGACTTGATTTTATACCCGATTCCAAGGACTGGCACATAATAGCTCTTTCACACTAAAATAATACATAGGCTCACAGTGTCTTCAGCAGAAATGCCCAACTGGTTCAGCACATGAGTCATAGCACTTGCAGTCTGGGCAGCGTCCACATTCTCATGATCCTCAATGCCCAGCTGAGGAATGACTGACTGACTGCTTTGGGGTAGGGTGACTCACCCAGCTACCAGGTGATTCATTCATTCCGCAGGGTGAGATAACTCCCTCATGGAACTCGCACCAAAATAAGCCTTAAGCAGCTGCATCCAGTCCTAACATCTCATGAGCTCAAAGTGACCACTTGGATATTTTGATTTGCGTTAACTCTTTTGAAGGTCACCAGCCAGCACCGCTTCTCAGAATACCAACGGTCAAGAAATTCAAGGCATATAGAAGTCAGCCTTAATTATTTCCCACTAAGACAACAAAGTATTGGATACAAATAGAAACCACATGGAAATGAGCTTCCTAGGCACTTATTAGCACTTCTTGTGCCCTACCACAGGGAGAAGGGCTGGAATAAGCAGGAAGCAGAGTCAGTTAACAGCTCTGCTCTGCCTTGTAAAAAGCCTCCTCCACAGCAGAAAAGTATTGCAGTCTCAGCTGAGCTCAACACAGAGGGGAACAAGGAGGGAAAAGGTGATTTTTCCCCTAAGGTATATTCTTCTCACTGAGAAAAAGGCTGGCTGGATCAACCAAAGCATTCTGCAAGTTTTTGCATCTCAGGAGGGAAAACAGGAAAAAAAAAAAGAAAAAGAAACTTTCTTCTATAATAATCATCTCCACTGGCAACATTTTTCCAATGACCATTTAAGAAAACTGCCCTTTGATTAACTTGCAGCAAGCTGAGGAAGGATAAAGGTGCTGCAATAGTGACAACAGCACAGCTGGTTCAGCACAGCCTTTCTGTTTCTCCTCCATCAATCCTTATTTGACTGTGAATGGGATCCCACATTTAGACTGTCCATCAAATCCCAGGACACTGGCTAGCTATTTTATAAAAATTATTTTATTGGCTGGGATTGAACATACCACTTAAATAAAACATTTTAGGGGCTCTGCAAACCATACTGATGCACAGTAGGAGAGAAAAATCATTCCTTATTATTCACTCCTTATCATGAATGCGAGTAAGCTTCTGTTATAAACCTATCTTCCAAATATCAAAGTCCACATACAACTGCCACAAAAAAAAACAAAAAACAAAACAAACAAACAAAAAAAAATCCCCCACACAATAATCAGCTCCCATGTGCAACAGTTAAAATTTGCTTAAAAGCAGGGCAAGAGTTTGAGCAAAATGTGCCAAGTATTGGCACTGGCAGCACACAGTTCCTGGAATAACAGTGCATAAGCAGCCGAATTACTCATAGAAGACAACACGGCTTGAATTTTCATTATTCAAGAGTTTGCCTAAATGCACAGCTTGGAGATGAGAAGCTAGGCTGTTAAGATGTGTGACAATAGTCAGGAATGTTGTCTGTATTTCAGAGACAACACACTGTCCCTTTCAATATCATCAGCTCTACATCTCCATATAATCACTTTAGTTTAAAATTAGAACAGAAGCCTGTGGCCAGAGTCTTAACACTTTAGCAGCACTTAAACAGTCAACATTTGGGGAAAAAATGATCAGGTGATCCACAGTGCATGCACTTTGCTAGCTGTCAGGAGGTTAATGGTGTGCCTCAAGCACAAGGCTAAATTAGGATGTGAACACCTTAATCTACAGTTGCAAATGCTGACAGCAATGGCACTTCATCAACTATTTTTGCAGTCTTATTTGCTGCATATCTCCCTGATTTCTCAAGCTCGTGCCACCAACCCTCCCTCATCGCCACATAAATTAGCTAAATGACCTCTTGTAGCCTGCTTGAAATGAAAATTGTCATTTGAAGGAGAAAATAGCTGTTCTGAATGTTTGCAGGGAATAGAGAAGGTGGAGGAGATTGTGAACATTCCTGCAATATAAAAACCTCAGAAATTAATCCATCAAAATTAATCTTACCTGATATTCAAAGCTAAAAAAATGAATAATCCTGCCCAGGAAAAGCATTAATATTCCTTCTTAATGTTTGCACTTTACATTTTTAGGTCTGTAATGCAGTAACAACCTACAGGATCTTGATTATGCAAAAATCATGCTGTAACAGAGTTGGTATCTGTATTTGTTACATGTGCCGAATAACACAGACTCTGTGCCATGCTTCTAAAGAAAACTGATGGATAGAGGTGTCTGAGTGGCCACGGTGGATGCACTGATACCATGCTCTTAAGAGCTTTATTCCAAGAACACATAAAGCTGAAGGCTGAATGGCAGGCACAATCAACCTTGCAACAGTATTGTTTGAGGGAAAAACACACCAAAACTGGAAAAATGGAAATTAAAATATTGGCCATGAGTATAATAAGACAGCAGTTCTCCAATTTGTTACGTGCGCATCCCTAAAACGATTAGTGATAGCAAAAGAGACAAGTCACCATGGATTAGCATGGGAGCAAGTTATTTCCCTCAGAGTAACTGCATCTGATGCAGCAAAATAGTCTTCCAGCACTGGAAAAAAATATGCAGTCTCTAACAACTATCCACCTAAATTTCAGTTTTAATGAAGAATGACTCTGTAAATAGAAATCTTTACCAATCAACTTTTCTTCAGACTATCACAGACACATGGACTTGCTGGACAAGTCAGACTTGGGGAAACAGATCCCTAGAGGTCCAACCTCAAGCCCAAATAGGGTCAGCTCTGAGGGGAGACCAGGTTGCTCAGGCCTTGATCCAGTCAGGTCTTGAAGACCCCCAAGGGATGGGCACTGCCAAACCTCTTTGGGCAACCTGCTCTACTGTTCACCTGCCCTCATGGGGCAAGTTTCTCCTCATATCCAGTCTGAACACCAGTTTCAGCTCACATCTGTTATCTTTCATCCACCTGCCCTACTCTTGTTTCCTTCATTAGATTAATATATACATAATCTATACCCCAAATCTGTGATCACTTAGCAAGCCTGAAAATGCTGCTCCAGACTGAAAAGGAAGCTGATCAGAATAGAAGAAAATTTAAGACATATTAGCTAATGGATCTTTGAAGAGGATAGAAAAGAATCTTTAGGCAATGGCATATGTGGGAATTTGGTCTCCAGAGAGAAATTTCCTCATGGAAAGAGAGTAATAGCTTATGTTTTCTCACCTTGGTCTATCTGCTATTTCAGGGCAAGCCACCTTATGATTCTCCACTCTTCAGGAGCTAAATCTTTGAGGGTAAAATCTGCCTTTAAAGGTACACACGATGAAGTTTTAACACACAACTGAGAAAGTAATTTTCATTTATAAGAAAACATAAGAAGGTTTATTTTAAGGATATTTGCACACCCTCAGCCTTCTGAGTATAAAACCACAGTTCAAGTACACACCAGCTACCACACAAGCAGCATAATAAAGATCCAAACTGCCCTCTCTGCACATCCCACAGAAACACCCACCTTGTCCCTTCATTTACAGGCAAGATGATCATTGCCCACATTATCATAGCAGCTGAAATGCCCACCTGAGAATTGCACTGGGTGCCTCTATGTGATGGATAATATACCAGGGCATAGACGGGTAAAAAGCCCTCTCCAAAGTATTCACAATCTAATCAGAAAATACACAGTGAAAGGGGAAACTGAGGTGGCAAAGCCTGCCCCAGAGCAGCAGCCAAGCGAGTCAGAGAATTAGTTTTGTGAAGCCCAGCACAGCACATTTGGGCTGAACTATGTTGCCTTTCAGTCTGAAAGGCAAGCTCAGGTCTTTTAATCATTACGAGTAGCATTTTAGATGGGCCAGTCTGAATCCTGCATTGTATCTGAGCATGTGAACTTCCCTTAGGGTTGCACAGTTAAAACTCAAATTTCCAGGAGTGGCAGACAGTTCAGATAGTCACTGAGGAAGAACCTAGCTAAGGTACTCTGTCCTGACCTCCGCGAGCAAGCTGCAACTTTGTCTGCTTCTTCGTTCATTCCTGCTTGCTCAAGACTGAGGGAAACTTGAGAGTACACTACACAGATGCTGGATTTCTCTATCCATCCAGAAGATGAAAGCTCTCTGGAGAGAAACAAAGGGGTGAGACTATCCTGAAAATCCAAGAAGATGACACGCTATACCCCAACAAGTCAAGCAAACTGTCAAAGCTTCTCACAAACTTGTTGCTCTTCAGGAGAGTCTTCTGTAGCCAGGGACAAATATACAGACTCAGAATTGCTGCATAAAGAAATAAGCACTAAATACAGGCACTGCACCATCCTTGAGTCTTTGAAAACTGTCCTACAGTTGCGAAGTACCTCCCACAAGGGGACTATGGCACATGGGTACTCTTGTAATACTCATGCAATAATGCTCTAGGTAATGCCATTTGAGCAGGGGAGTCAGACTAGATGATCTCCAGAGGTCCCTTCCAACCTCAACCATTCTGTGATTCTGTGGTATTACCAAGCTGCACTAATAAGCATCCCTAGCAGAACAATAGAACCAGGAGCACTGAAGGAAGGAAAATACACATGTATTTACAGTCAGAAAGGTCATGTAATACATGCTTCATTTTAGGCTTTTAAGTGCTGAAAATTATGGCTGGGTAAAGTTTCTTCCCAAATAGTAATGCTTCTTTTCTAGATTGGGATGAAATCAAACAAGGCTAAAAACATTCTTGCCCTGAGATAACTATAGCATGACCCAGTAAAGCAGTTTTCCTTCAGGTGAGAAATTTTACTTTGATGAAAATTTATTAATGAATTATTTTGGAAGTTGTTCCTAGGATAATTATCCTTTTGTACAGTTGCCACAGGACTACTAATAGAGCCTTTTGCACTGTGATTGATTCACAGTTCAGTGTGGGTTGCCGTAGCCTCAGCAACCTTCATCAGCTTCTGGGATGGGTTCATGAGTCAATGAGATCATGTCCCCAAATCCTGCAGGGGACTCAGGGAATCAGTTTGCACCCCATCCAGTCCTAATTTCAGTGGGTCAGAAAGGGAACTGCCTCCTGGAAGAATATGAACAAAGAAAGTGAACCCAAGTGCTCCACCACTACTGCAGAGCCTGGTCAGACCCCAAAGCACCTGAATACTATGACAGAAATCTCATTAGTTTCACACAGCTGCAGCCAAAGGGCAAGGTTTCAGGGAGGTGAAAGATTCAAGTCAGCCTAAGCAGCAAAGAGTATTTTATCCACTGTTTTCCTCTGTAATGGTTACAGAGGTTTTATTTATATTTGTTATTCAGAGTGAAAACTACTTGCAAACATCCCATAGCAGGTTTGCAAAGAGTTTTAGCTGCAGGAGAAATCCTTATCTTTGGCAATTCCAGACCAGCAAGTAGAAGATGTAAAAAGATAACTTTTATTATTACAATAGAAGGTTTTTTCATAGCAGTTGTTAACCCATTTGGGAAATACTGCTTGATATCCTGTAATCCCTCTGCACTTATCTTTTCTGTTTATTAGCTGCCTGAGTATATTCAAAGCTGTAAATGGAGAGGCTGACCTGTCCAGGTTTCCAAATGAAGATGGGATCCAAATGACAAAACACCATGTAGCTGTTTCAGTTTAATAACCCCACATGGACACACTATGCATCTACTATCTCTTCAGAAGCTTATTTCCCAAAGTTGGTTATCATACAGATAGCAAAAATCTATTTTTTGTGAGGGTCAGGATTAAAGCCAATGAAAAGTACTATGTAATTCATTGAGAAAAAGCAGCTAATATATATTCCCCATACAAAACTCTACATTGTAACAACTAAGATACACAGTAAGCACTTAAACTTTAAACTATCTAATACGCTGCACAGAAGAAGCGAACAAGCACAATTCAAAACCACAAATGCTTTCTGGACTGTATAACTCAAGTTAAGCAAAAGCCCCAGAAAACATTAACTCCCTCCTTCAAATCCCAAATGCCCTAGTATCCAGAGTGAGGCTTGGGCACTGTCTGTTAAAACTCAGAAGTGACTCACATACCTATAAGCTTCTCTAGCACAAGAAGTCAGACACTTAGCTCCCCCCTAACCTTCACAAGGACTCAAAGTAGGTGGAGTGGTGCTCATGTCCTGTGAAGAGCCCAGTCTGGTGAGCATGCTCGCAGCACACACAGCATCCGTCAGTGCAAACTAGATCCTTGACAAAATTGAATTTCCATGCAGACAGCAAGAATGATACCAGCTTTTGCACAACAGCCAGGTGGGCAACAGCTACAGGAGAGTCAGCTCCTCCTTCAGCAGAGTGGAATAGATTCAATTTCCAGTTCCCAGGAAGGTGCCTTGACCATACTGCAGGCTAAACTGTGGCAGAAATGATCTCCATCCCACCTTGTGGAGAGGCATCACGGGAGGGGAGCTTTGCAGTGTGCTGTTAGGGCACTCTGCTGGAGAACAGGACTGCAGGCCTCACCTGACTGAGAGGTTTACATCTTCCTTGGGGCTTGCTGATGTGCAATATAAATCAAGAGATGCCACAGCACTAATGGCTGGAACAAGAAAAACATAGGCATCTCTATGCTGTCTCTAGAGCATGCCAAATATAGCATATGTAAAAATTGGCCACTTGGCCAAAAATAGAAAAATATTATCACAGTATGTGTTAGAGTAAGTTCATAATATTTATTACTTTGCAATTATTAATTCATATAGCTGGTTCACTTTTTTATTAAGGGTAAAGAAAGGAGTTTTAATTTAACCCTGATATTAAAGTACATTTGCTAAATGTAGCAATAGGGCATTATTGAAGTCAAACAACTAGGCATGAGGCTTACTCTATAAACCATCAGAATCACCCTTCTAAGACAAAAAAAAATACTTTAAGAGTATTTTGGCTTTTTAAAAAGTTTAGTAACTTAAAATATCTTCTGCTGGTCACAATGAGGTGTACTTCTCTGGCTCAACTGCATCTCCATCAGTTTTATACCTGCAAAACAGGCATGGGTCAGAAAAAGTTCCACTTTTTGGTATTCAAGGATCTTTCTATTACCTGCACAACTGGCTAATGCTCAGTTTTACCTGGAGGCATTTGAAGTCTTGAGGAGCATAGTCAGCTAAAATAGAGGTATAACCTACTCATGCAAGCAAACTGTCAAAGAGAAAGCCACAGGGCATTCATCATTAAAAACTGAATTATCAATGTATTCTGCATTTCCTCTATAGAATTTTCTTTGAGAAAGGATTTAAAGGATGCTCTGCAACCAAGAGCTCAATAAATCCACAAAAATGTCACAGGAAAACTTCTAAAGCATATCCTGACCCACACATTACCACGGCATCATACAGGGACAGGCAAGCTTGTGCAGTACTTGCCAAGCAACAATACAGTTGAAGACCAGGCTTTGAAGTTCTTAAAATTTGGATCTTTGTGTAAGTAAACCAGATAACTGCCTTTGAGTAACAGGCCATGAATCTGGGAAAAAAAAAAAAAAAAAAAAAAAAAAACACTTCCTATAAGGACAGAAGCATGAAAATAGCAATGATAAAAGCATGCGTGACAAACCGTTAAAATAGACATGGATCGTCTACCTTGGAAGTTAAGTTTCTACACCTGAACCTGGAGTTGTATTTAGAAAGAAGCAAGTGTACCCCACTATTTGCCTCTCTAGGTAATTCAAGTTGGTGATCCCAGTACCCCACCAAGGCAGGTATGCAATTGCTCCATCCTCCAGAAGCTCATGCTGCAAAGCCCTTGTGCCTGCACGAGCTCTATCGCTTGTGAGCTTTGCCTCCACATATGGCACCGTCAGAGGCCAGGAGCCCACATGTACTGCCAGAAAGCCATGGCAGGTGAACAGTAGGATGGATACTGACAACCAGGGACCTAGTTATTGCTGGTATTTTAGTAGTACATTCCTGTCCCAGGCAAAACCAACAAAAAAAAAAGTGTCATGAACTATGAATTCCTCCCGAGCTCCCACATTACCCCCCTTGCACTGCCTAACCTACAAAGGCCAGCAAGGAAACAAAACATGCCTCACATCTCAGTACCTAAAGGCCAGAGTTTGCTTATCCACTCCATCAAAAGCAGAAAATTCATGAAGCACTGTCCTTGGACAACACTTTGTCTCAGTGTAGTGTATGCACCTGCATCCCTAGCAAGCACTTCTACTTGGTAAATATTGCTGCTCTAGCAGGTTACGCTATCTGATTCAAGGTTTGCAGGAACCTGTGGAGGAGAGAAATCTGAACACATCCTTCTGAACACTTCTATTCTGGGTATACCACAAATGGGAGAAGGTATACTCCTCCTGGTAGGAAAAGTGTGATGCGATGCACTCTACACTGTAGACCTCTCATGCAAACCAAGTCTTGAGAATACTTCCATCAATGTTTGATGCATCTTCCATTCACAAGGTGGATTCTCAAACACACCTCAGAGTCCTTCAGCAACATGCCAGTGCTTCACCAGATCTCAGCAGGGAATGGAGGAGGGAAGAAATTTTGGGTTTTCTCACCTGTTATAGCACCACATTCCAACTGCTTATTTCTTCTAGCAGGAGCAGGTTTGAGTCTACCTGCTTTTTTTTGAAGCTTCTCCATACAGTCCAGTTTCCCTCCATTTAATGCACTCCACACTGCCTTTACAACTAGTAAGCATTGTGTTTTTAATCTAATTTTTTTGTAGAGTGACACATTGTGCAACTGATATTTCTGAGCAACTCCCTACTGCAGTCAGCAGGGAATTCTGCTTAAAAAAAAAAAAAAAAAAATCAATGGCACAACACAACCAAACCTTTGGTTGTCGGAACTTTGTTTCTTTGTTTTATATATTGTGTTACATCTTCTAAATGAATCCTGGCATTGATCCTTGGAAAATTAATAAAAAAATTAAATGAAAAGGGAAGAGGGACAACAAAATACTAGCTTCAGTCAAAAGGCTGGTAAGGACAAAGACAATAACACATATTGTGCTGCTGTATAGTAATACAATATTAGATGTAGAACCTGATGTCACAAAATAGCTCTGCTGTAAGCCCGGTAGGTGTTTGTGGGATCTATTTACATCATTTGATTATTGTAGAAACAATCAAAAAAGTGGAGTAAAGCTACCACCATTTTAGAAGTAGTGGTAGAGACACAAGAACATGGCCCACAAGAGGATTTCCAACAGAATTTGAAAGCCTTCAGAGGCATCTCCCCCACTGAAATAAAGGGACTAAGTCTCCTAAATCCTTTACACACTTTGACAGCCTAACTCATTATGTGCAAAAAATTAGCCTACCATAGAACCTTTGCCAACACATCCAGTCCCACTAACTACAAAAGATTCATTTTTTCCTTGTTAAAAAACCTCCCACCACCCCTCTGAACTTTAATGGAGTTGTGATTAATTACACTAAAGCGGATCTGGCCCAGTCCTTCCAATGCAACACTATTGATTTACTCCTACAGCATATGTAGCCCACCAGATTTTGACATTGAAATATGATCTCCTTTAATGACACCCTCTTAGTAATATCTTCCAGCTTTCTGTTATTCATTCTGGGATTTAGATTTAATTTGGGTGCTGTTATGTTGCATATACTTTTATTGTGCTCTGTTTACAGAATGATTCTTGCAATTAATTAGAGTAATGAGATTATAGCTAAAAGACTCACAGAATGCTGACTATATAATTAATGATTGGTTGTTTTTTTGCAGCATTTTATTCAATACACAACTATGGAATGGTCTCTCCTCTTTCCTTTTTTGGTCTTTTTGCCTGAGTTCTAATAGGTAATTGAATAAATGATTAGTGGGAAAGTAGATTACATGAATCATATTTAACCCCTTGGCACTTAGACAGCAATCTAGAGTAATATAATGTGAATATTAGAAATCAATTTCTTTCGTATTTTCATTGTAGTAATTACAGGCTGAAAATAGTTTCAAATCAGACATTAGTACTAAATTGGCAAATAGGCTGAACCTGAAATACAGCGCCTGTGTGCAGGAGAGTGAGTGATGTTAGATAACTAGACTCATCTGAGCAGCTTCAGGCCAGGAAGGACAGGACTGAGCAGGACATAAAGAGGCTAGTGAAGGTGGGCAGAAGTTGACCACACAACCTAGTGCAGCTGAGTGAGAAGTCAAACAGCTTCAGGGCCTACAATGCTGATGGGGGATCAGGCAACCCTTCCTCTGCTGTCAGCAAGCTCCTGTGAAACACTAGCCACATTAATGCCCCATCTCTGTTGAGGGCCAAATCTGAGCCTCAGAGGAAGCCCACACATCTTAATCAAAGTAGGGTTTTCATAGCAAAAAATAATTAGTAATTAAAATCATACTATATTTCACATGCAAAAATTGGCCAAATCAACATTGCTCGGCAGCTTTAACTATTGTCTTTTTGGAGGGTGCATATTCTTTTACCCAGTATTTTGGCTTGTTTCTGCTAAGTATGATGGGATTTCTCCTTTTTTAATGGAAAGGATTTTTCTCTGGAGCTTTTCTGTTGAAATACTTGTGCTTTAATTACAAAGAAAAGCTAGTACAGCTGACTTTTAACCTTTGGTGTTGCTCATCAAGTGAAATACAGATTAGATCATCACAAGGGACTGGTAAGCTACACTTACAGGGATCAAGTTTACTCCAAAATCTTAGTTATATAATCAGAAAGGATTGTGGTAGTTTCCAACCGTTCTATGGAGAAAGCTATAAAAACCTGAAAGAACTTCTCCATATAACTCCACTCCAATACAGTAACTCAATGGGCATTTAACACGCTAAGAAAAACAAGAGGCACAAGACCAGATGCGGCATTTCAGTCAGGTTCCTTGTAACAATTTGCAGGCTGTTTCAAAACCACCTAGAAAACACATCTTTCCCTATGAAGAGGTATAAGATTGTCCTTCAGCTTAAGTGAGGCTCATCTCACACCTAGAGATGCAGGATTTTCTCCCAGCGCTGTATTGTTTGACTAAAGAAAAAACATACTACTGTCCTGCAGAAGTCAAGGCCATGAAGACATCACCTTGTCACCCTTATTGCCAATCTTAAGCAATCTTCAAATTCCCAGCCTATGATAGAAAAGCCTTGGACATTTGAATCATTATTTCCCTCCCTCAGGGCCTATACAATTGGTCCATAGGTCTGAGGCTCTAAAAATCATTCTTGGTGTGTGAGGGGAAGGGATGCAGGGGGAGAAGAACATGCATGTTCTCAGTCTTCTGAGAAAATCCAGACCCTCCTAGCAGGTGAAAAATTTGCAATTCACACTTCAGTCCCAGGTGCTGGGTAGCTGATCATCTTTCTCACAGTAATTCAGATGTCAGTCTTCACAGGTGAGGCAGAAACCAGCACATTCATCAAGAGGATGCAAAAACAGAAGCTTTTGTGGTCTGCCTTTGACACAGATCACTAATTTACCACTCCTATAACAGCTTCCTAAATCCAAGCTGTCAAGTTCAAAACATTTCAGGATAGCCAGGCCCCAACTGATGTTAATCAACATTATATCACTACTGAGCCAATCAAACCACCCAGATTATAACAGATGACATGCAAGCCTATTCTAAATAATTCATTAAATGAATGCAAGAATGTAAGATGAAATTATGTTGCCTCAGTCTACTACAAAAGACATGGGCCTCTACAGATAAATTCCTACAAAACAGACCTACTCATGGAAGAAGAGATCAAGCTATCACATACCTCAGGCACATAACATTTTCATCATCTACTTGTACTTCAAATGTTTAGCATTTTTTTCCAGAAAACAACAAAGATCTGGTAAGATGCATTCTTAGAAGACAAAGGTCTTCTAAAAAAAGTGGGAAAAAAGCATGGTTTCTCTCTACCTTCCATGAAAAAGGAAAAATTACCAATGGACAATGACATACCTATACATTTTAGCGAAACTACACATTAGGCAGTTTTCCTCTACGCAGTCTATTCATAGATAAATATATAATTGTTAAGCACATAGATGAGCCTCTGGCTAGAACCCAGCTTCTCAAGAATCTCATTCAAATCAGGGGAAGGAGGTTCACAATCTGTTCCGATAATATATGTTATAGATTCTTTCAATATGTTTAACACAAGAACCATGATTACCACCACTATAACTTAAGCTTTATCACAAGCTCCAGAGAAGCCAGTCATCTCTGAACAAGAACAAAGCATAGCATTGCTGCTGGTTGGGGTAAACACAAATTAAGCTGCTCAAGATGCATTCGTATTTGTTACACCCATGTACAGCACCCAGCCACATCTGTCATTGCCTTATGATTTTAAGCAGCTAGTATCTACTCTTGAAGGAGGAAAAGCATAGAGAAGCCTTCTGCTTTATTCAAGTAATGAACAGTCCTGCAGTTGCACTTATACACCAGTCTGTGGCAGCCTTAAGACTGTTGGCAGCCTTAAGACTGTTGGCAGCCTGACAGCACTAACACACATTTATCTTGTACTACTCCAAAGCAGATCTTTTCCATACACAAGGTTTAGATGTTTTCTAGAGATTCCAACCAGGAACTAGACCTCTGCAGTTTAGCTCACCTTCTAGCACTGAGGTCTGTACAAACTGTACAGCAAGTCAGAATTCAGTTTAAAACATTTTGTTTTAGAGTTCCTAACTACTCATCTTATACAATAGCCGCTTGCAGGCTGCAAGACAAGTGACTGCTGCTCTGCAAAAGAGCAGCAAGATTGAATATTAGAGCACTTTGTATCCTCATCCATGCTACCAATTTCAAAAGGGGCAGTGCCAGAAATTCAGCACTTCCCTTGAAGTTCCCAGCATGGACACCAAACTCAAATACACTAGTGACACAGGGCAAAGCCAGCACTGCATGGAGTTCAAGCACTGTTGCACCCTGAGCAGGACTGAGGTTCTCATCATCTCCAGAAGAATGACACCTTCAATCTCCTCTCCTATCCAAATATCATGCAAGTCATTTCCATGAGCATCACTACACAATAGTGCATCTACCACGGACTGTTGTCCTTCATGTCAACGATTCAGCATCAAGTTCCAGGTCCTAATGCAAGTCTTGTTACTGGCAAGTCTGTTGGAGCAGCCATCAGAATGTATTATATTAATTATGCACAGATAATGTGTTGCTTGTATATTTTAAGCACATTATACAATACTTGGGACTAGGGAAGAAAAGTTTTATTCTAATTTTCTCTTGTTAGCATCAATCACCTTGCAAAACAGGGCAGGTTTTTCATTGTTCCAAACCCAGGAAACAAGATAGGTAAGACTAAGCTGACAGCTAAGCTTTTGCTGGAAGTCTCAGAGGAAAAGATGAAGTTGGAGACAGTTCTGCACTTGACTCATTTTCCTGCCTTAAATATATGCAGCAACCACTTCAGGAAACTTGGGACTGTTGTCCAAACAGATGTACAGACAGGTTAAGAATCCCTAACAGTATGACCAAGTGAGATATATCAAACAACTTCACATCTTCCACACTGGTCTTCATTCAGCTTTCATTTCCTGAGGTCAAAGACCAAATCAAAGTCAGTGTTTGCTAAATATTTATCTTATTGAGTCCAATTTGCTGTGTTCATTAGCAGCCATGTCATAAACATGTCATCATAAACAGTTCAATATGATGAATAGCAGCATCTAACCTTACTCCAACTCTGAGCTGCAGCTATTTTTTTAAAGGAAGGCTAGTGACTTGAATTGCACCATGACCATTTAATTTAGAACAGTTGTCCACTTGGCATTGGGCATTTCCTTTAGGGCACACTATTCAGCAGTGCAGATCTATTTTATTCAGGTGATAATCATTGGTAGAGAATTAGTCTCTTGTCCAGTAGTGCAGAGACACTAAAAAGATAAGCTGAGTGCCAGTCTCTTCTCTTGTGGGATATTAGAAGTGAGATAACTTCAGAGAAGTCTTGAAACCTCCCTGTTTTAAAACAGTGCCTTGGGTGCATATTCTCCTTTTTTTCCATGTTCTTTGTAAGAGAACTGAGAAGTAGAAGAGATTTTGTTGTGGTTTTTTTTTGTTTTTTTGTTTTTTTGGTTTTTTTTTTTTAGGCAAAGATTTTAAGTTGGTCTTTTTTCAGTGTTTTGAGGAAAGTGCGGGTTTTTTCCTAAAGCTGCCAGATATTGGCTGGCTAAGTTCAATAAAGGATGTTTTTTCACTCCTTTAATTCTGTTCTTTTTATACTGGTTATAGGCTAGCTTACAACACAGAAGGCTAAAGCTAAGCTGTTCTATTCTTCTCATAGAAACGGTGCTACAGACCTAGAGTTCACCTAGTGTTATGTCTTTACAGATACCTCCCAAAGATATAATATATCACTAACAGATGATATACTGCTCTTACAGAAGATGGAACATTATCTTTAATTATGGCTTATATACTTTCACCTGCTCTATTTACTTATTTTTTAAATTTATTGCTCATGCCTGCAGAGGACTTGAAGACTACTGATCACTTATTAACCCTTCATAAAATTAATATTTTCTCAGGAGGCTGAAGTACTTGTTTGTTACTTTAAAATAAAGGTAGCAATTGATAATTTCTTTCTCAGATTTAGTTCTCAGTCTCTTAACCTTCTAGTAATTGAGAACCTTACTATTCATGGCAGTTCTAAAGCAAGCTGATATTTTCCAATACAGTGAAATGAAGAGACAGGCAAGTATATTTCTAAAACTTAGTTTAGCTGACTCCCTGAAAGGGAATTGTTCTGAATATAATTAAAGTTGTATTTAAGAGTATAATTTTAATCTTGTTCTTGGAGATTTCCAATTCCTTTAGTCTTAATGCTGGTCTTAGCTGTATGCCAATTGGCTCAGAATTTTAATTAGAATCTACTAATTGTAGAATATTTTGGTGCTGTTTTAGCCTCCTGGAAGAATCGTCTCGAATGTCTCCAGAGCAACATGGGCAAGCTGTAGACATTGACATGCTGAAAAATCAGCATTTTTTTTATTACACTTGTGGTTGGAAAAATTCCTGAAGGAGGTTTAAGTCCAGATAATAACCTCCCACTCCATAAAACATTTGTTCAATTTCTAGTTTGATCAGAGTCAAAGGATTAACAAACAAACAAAAAATTTAAGTAATTAGTAATATACATTGTTTCCTAGTTGCAGTAATTCTGGTTCATTAGGTTTTCATCAAGCTATGTTTTAACACTGGAGTAGTTTTGGAAAGCAGAGATGAGGACTGAGACTGGACAGCTCTTGACAGAAGTACTCCACTTCTTGCAGCCTAAAAAATATGATGCTTGCCAAATGCTGTATCCCTAATCTGGCGTGTCAGTGCAATGTGATTTCCTGTTTGCTGGCAGCCCATCTTGCTCTGAGTAGTTGTAAACAGTGATGCTGGTATTTTTATTGGCTAATTTTACAAGCTGGCATCTGCTGTCAGCAGCTTCATGTAAACACACTCCTGCCACAGCATCTGTTCTGCTGCATGTTGCCCTTACTCTGTCTCACATGTGGAGCCAGGGAGGGAGTGATCAGGCTGTCTTTTGAAAGAAGGTGTGTGCATTTAAAAATGAGAACTGAATAAGGGGCTCACCTGTTCTCCTGGGGCTGGATCTTTAAAAATGGACTTCTTGAGTCAATTCAAGAAGGTTTTGTACATGACCTTCAGGTTTCCACTCAGTGCCCAGCCTTGCTCAACATGTGAGCTAGGAGACATTTTCTTCACATGAAGGCAGATGTATAAAGATGATCAGAACAGTGGATTGTTGTACAAAATGAATGACTGGAAGCTGAATGCAATGGAATTTGACTAAGATGAAAGGACTGAATTGCTAGTGAAATACAATAAAATGAAGACTGATGTTATGGACCTTGTATATAAACTAGATGCATATGGGCAGCAAGAGAGAACAGACTCCAGTCAAAGCTGGCACTGTTGGGCAAGGAAATAATGTAATAAATAAATAACTAAATATGCTTGCTTTGTTTGGTCTTCAATGTATGTAGAATTTTATTCTGCACTTGTCACCATTAGTTTCCTTCCAGCAGAGCACCAAGGGTTGATTCAGATTTGTCAAATGCCTGTTCTTGCTTTCCTGGGAATAGGCAGGAGGAATGTGTAGTGAAATGCTCAAGGATGTATTTCTTCAGGCCATATATCCAAACAGACATACAGGCTTTGTTTGCTTGGTCCCAAGACTATGCTAGAGAAAGAAAAGGTAAAGCAGCCTTGTATTTTTACTGGGAGATGCTAGGGCTAGTGTTAGGTTTAGAAGTTCATTTGAGGTCTTGGATTAGCCTTAGAAAAAGGTCAGTTGCAGCTTAGAGAGAGAGGTATTGCTTTGAAAACATGGCCCAGGAGGCAGAGGTCTCCTCTTCCATGTTCAACAGTTCTTAGTGCCCCAAAAGGTATTTTACAGCTGGTGTGCCTTTCCTGTCAATACCAGAATTTTGTTCCCACTAAAGTAGGTCTTTCTGCCTCCAGCAGGAAAACGAATAAACAAAAAAAAGAATACTGAGAATGTGGTTACTAATTAAAAAAAAAAAAAAGAAAAGACAAGAAAGAAAAAAGGAGGGATAGACAGACCTGCAGCAGCCTCTCCTCTCCCTGTCCTGACTTGAAGGCGTTCCCATCTTGCAGATGAAGAGTTAACTCAAACCCAGAGCATCCCACCAATTTGTAAGTGCTTGGGTCCAGCAGAAGTATTGCATTCCAGCATTGCTTAAATGCAATTAATGGGCCTGAGTTTGATGCAAAAGAAATGAAGAGAGTTGGGCATTGAGGCAAATGGAGTCACAACACCTGCAAGCAAAAAAGCAGCAAACAAGGGGGTTGCTCACCACCCTGTGCAATAATCAGTCCACTTACAGACCATGTTAGTAAACACCCTTGCTGCTGATGCTCTTGGTGGCCAGCAAATAATGCTTCTCCTGCTTGGCCAATTACCTGTAGTTCTGAGACAAGTTCTGCTTATTGTCTCTATTATTGTCTTTTTTTTGGGGGGGTGGGGGGGGATTCTACAGAAAAAAAAGGCAATGTAGATTCAATGCTTCTGTTCAGAACACCCAAGGAAAGCACATTCAGTATCTCCTGTTGAACTTTTTTATTTCACATGGAATGATTGCATCCTTGAGCAAGAAAGAAAACATAAATGACTGGTCAACCAGTTAGGTGCTTTCCAGCAAGACCAATGAGCTAGATTTGGACCTCCCCCTGGCTGGATTCTCCCCTCCCTTGTGAATGCTTTTTAACATTTTTATTACTGTTTGGGCAGAGTTATATTTATCACTTTAAATGTAAGGCAAGTGACAAGTTACATGGCTTGTTAGGCTTGAAGTGATTCTGATCATGTGCAGAAATGATGTGTAACACCATTAAAATGTTACCCTTTAATTTAACATGATATTGAGGTATGTAAGGGGTTTGGATACTGCGAATATGAAATAAGAATGAAAATACCAATTCTTCATGTAACTTCTCTAAATACATTGATCTGCAGAGTACACTGGATGCCTAAGGTAGTCTCTTTTGAGATAGTCAATGTTCAAAGACTAGTTCTTGGACTGGAATAATGCACTGACAAAAAGCCATGCTAAGGGTGAGTATTCAGTAAGTTATTACATAAATCGGCTGATAATTCTACAGTTTGGAGATCGCTTCTGTTCACCTTGCTCATTTCATTATTCAGGGCTGTATGTAGCTTTAGTGTGTAAAGGAGCTGTACAATCAATGCATCTGTAATGGTTGTTTTATTGAAGTTTAAATGTTTATACCAGGCTCAGTATTTCCTAAAGTAAATGTCTTTGGGTGACTACTGCACTCTGGGTAAAGTATCTGTTTTGTGCCCTAGACCAGAGACCCATTACAAGTTCACATTACCAAGTATTCTGCTCTAGGCTATAGCTGTAATCTGATTGCCACTCCTTTCTCTACTTGCTGTGCATGTGCCCCCATTTCCTTCACCTCCTGATCGAATGAAATTGTAATCACCTACTCTTCTGCTTAGCTTGGGGCAGAATTAAAGGTAGAAAACAGAGGCAGCCAGAAGTGTCTGGGAGTGCACATGTGGGAAGGCAGAAGCTACAAAAGGGTGAATTGAGTAGGGATTAAACAAAGGTGCCAGAGCCTAACAGATCTCACAAGAGACAAAAGGAATGAAGGTTTGAGAGCAAGGAAGAGAAGCTATAAATGGAGAAATAATTGAAGTGAGCAGCCGGTTCTCACTCTAGCCATATGATGCAGATGGTGAGTTTACATCTCACTGGTGATATTTTAGTGAGCTCTATTAACCTTTATTTGTACAGTATTTTCCTAAAGGGCTTACCAGGGACTCTCCTTGCATCTAGCCATAGCCAATACTTAGCTTAAGAGGTCGTCCTGCTTGAAAGAAGAAAAAAGGTGTTTGGCAGGGGAAAGGGTTGAATCAGAACAGAGTCGTGAAGGAAGGTGCACCAGCAGCTGCAAACATGGGACCTTGATTTGCAGGATACTCCTCTAGTTGTTTAATCGCACTGCCAATAGGATAATGCAAAAATACTGCTATGGCAGTGATAGTGCTCCCCTTCAGCTTCACCCAGGTGTAATGCTCACCCTTTAAAGCATCTATCTTTGCTAACAGGATTTTACTTGCACCTTATTTGGCACTCTGTCATGAATTTGTCTTCCCTAATGTGCTAAGATGCCCCCTCGCACCAAAGTGTCTGTAGCATTGAATGAATTGGGATATTATCAATGGAGAAAATAGCTTCCTCAGGATCACTCAGGGTGCCTGTTTCAGAAATAAAGTTTGTATCAATGTACCCGAGTCCTACAGCTTACTGGCAAAGCCACCTAAGTGCTCCAGCTCCTCTGAGACTGAAGGAGTGTCTTTTTCTAGCAATGGACTGTAAGGTCTGTAAGGCTTGCCTCTTTCCAGCACTTGGACCCTTAAGCTGGGAAGCTGTGTACAAAGGAAGGTTACTGCTTAGGTTTTTTTTGACTCTTCTTTCTATTCTTTAAAGTCTAAGACAGGTAAGCTCTTTCTTGAGTAATATATTCTGTTCATAACTCTTGGATGGGATGTGGGAAACACTATGAAAGCTAAGGGTGACAATGGGAAACACATGGATTGTATGTCATTGGGCAATAATTGTGCCATGATTTGTCACATGAGATAGTCTGTCCCAGAGAGCTGGCCCCAGTCCTATTCTGTCACTCTCGATTATTTAAAATTGTCTAACAATGCACATGGAAAATAATTATTTTAATTGCTGAAGCATTTCTTTGAGTAGATACTCGAGTTTTGCAAGCTAAGTATTTCTGATTTTGGAACACAAGCCCTAACTAATGGCATAACTTGAGCATTACAAAGGAAGGAGAGAAATAAATATGCTCCTGCATTTTAAAAACAGTTGCAATTAGCTGATGGAAGGGACTCAAAGACTATAGCTGTGATCCAGATGCCATCTCCCATGAACATAAATGAATGTGTTGGCAGCTGAAATTGCTAAGCATTTGCACATATTTGAGATATGAAGTGACTGACAATGATGTGACTGACTTTAGCAAATCATTAGGGGTAGGTTGAAAGAGATGGTGGTGTCTAACAGCCTTGCTTGGAGGAGAGGGGAGATCAAATGTATTTGCTTTCCTTAAACAACAAGAGAATAGATGTGGTTGGCCTCAGTGTGGAACACAAGGTAATAGTTCAAATAAAAAAACTAGTCTGCTTATGAGCAAGGCAATTCAGGGCAGCCATCCAGATTGCCTTAGAGATGAAAAAAAGTATTACTGACCTCATGCAAAACATGGTTAAGAAGGGAACATAGTTCTGAACAGCACTATGTGTATGATATTAACATATTTCACTATTATGAGACATTAATATAGTCCTAACTGTCATCTTTTCATCCATTATTGTGTTTGCACCTTGAAAGACTTAATTCAATGAGTGAAAGGCTGAACCCTTGAACTACAAAGGAGTCCACAATCACTAGCATAGATCCTGATCCAAAATGACATGCTGGGAAAGGAAAAGCGAGAATGAAGAGGAAATGGATCCTCTAATGGCTTCTGAGCTAGACTTGGGCTTGCCACACACACCTGTGTGACCTTGAGCAAATAACTCAAGGGCTAAATTTCCACCAAAGCACTCTGGTACTTGCAATGTATTTAAGTAGTTTGCCTAAGTTTGCGCAATGTCTAGTAAAGCTGCTGAATGAAATGCTCGAGGGGAGAAGCCAGCTCTTCATATCTGCTGATCCTTATTCTGATCAAGATCATTTTATTAGTCTTTTAAGAACATTATCCTTGATTCAGAAGAGCCATAATCTATTAAGTAAACTTTATCTGGATCTTTAATATCTGTTTTGCTTCTGTCTATCTGTAGTGGAGCATTAATGCTCCTCCTCCTTGCAGAGGTGTTTGAGGAGATGGATCCAGGAGGGTAAGATGCTTAACTACTGCAGTTACATGTAAATAGCTTATGATGAGAAATGTGGAAGAGAGTCTATTATTAAATTTATACAGGGCTAACCATGTAATCAAATTAGCCTTTGCACTTTCTCCTGTGCTCCACTTTCTACATTGGAATATCTCCATAAATCTCTGCAAAGCCATTTCATTTGTTCCTTTTAATGCTCTCTTCTGTTGTGATGCAAAGAAATATCTCAATACTTGCTAAGTACTGGGTAGGCTGCAAGTACCACTGGCTCTTGTCAGCTGCTATTCGTGGCACTCTTAAGTGCATACTTCCACATCTGACTCAGATTATCTTGCTGATCAGCCTAATCTAGACTAATGTGTGAAAGTGTCCAGTGCTCTGGGCCAAGGCTTGTTTCTTTGCTCAAGGATGGACAGTGTGGTTTTAACACCTGGAGTCTGACTCCCTGGGGTCACTATAGCCCAGTGAGAGAACAGTCATGAGCATTTGCAAATGAGAGAGTATGCTGCCAAATTCATAGTGCTGTGGGAAGAACTGTTACCAGGACCAAGGACTGGTGATGGAACGCTCCAAAATAAAATGCCAGGCTGAAATGTGATGCTTTCTCTGAGCCTTCTTTTGTCCAAGACAAATATTCATATGCTTTCCCATTGATTTTCAATACTTTGGATCTATTTTCAGGCTGTATATAAAATGAACAGATTTTCCTAAGCCTCAATTGCCAGTAGCTCTTGTATTTGGTAGGGGCTGAAAAAGAGAAATCAGTGCTGAGACCATGTAAGTCACTTGGTCTTGAACTTGCACAGGCAATGCTTTATTTACCACTTGCTCATTTTTCTTCATGCAAATATCGGTTTGTTGGTTGTTACATCTTTGCACCAAAGTATGAAGATTTCAGGAGCCACTGAGGGATGTAATCCCTGATATACCTCATCTGGCCAAGAGGTGGCCCACCAACATTTGGTGCCTAATGTGTCTTCCCCTCCACCCCCACCCTGGCTCCTAGGACAGATTTCTATTGTCTGCTCAGGCTGAGACTACTGCTTTCTGCAGTCTTGTGTAGGTTGCTGAGGTGTTTCTTGAACACAGCCATTTTGTGTTAAAACTGTATTGTATCCACGCTACAAATCCAAATATATTCATCTACTATACAAAGCTGCTCCCAGATTGCTTTTGCTTTTAATATGCATTTAGTTTTTGAATAGAAGGTAAAGCTTCACTTTCAAGGGTTTTGGAGGAAAAAAACCAAAAAGTAATTACTAAATTTCATGAGGGTATTCCTTGAAGGTGTCATCTTCTGATTCTTCCTGGAGAAAAGGATTTTTCAAAAGAAAATGGCAATGCTTATATGCCTAATTAAACAATTTGTTGCATTACAGTGGGCTGGCTTCTATTCCATTAATACAATGAAGATACAGCTTCAGTGGGACTGCTTATGCTGACACTTGAAGTATGAAATTAAATCTTTCCCCAGACAGTGGCCCTATGGAATAGATGCAATAGTATTGTATCTTTACACTTTAGTAAAGGACAATGATACAGGGGCACGTGTTTCGCTGCAGGTTGATGGTTACTGAAACAACCTGAAGGATAAACTCATTTAATGTCCCCCTGTATCCTGTTGATGACAGGATAAACAACATGCTAATGAAATGAATTGGCAATGCAGAGTCAGAAGCTGGTCTAAGGAAATTATATAAAGAGAAATATGTATATGGTAGAGAAGTGAAACTAAACTTGGAAAAATGACCCCTTGTATGTCTAGTAGAAATAATCGTGAATAAACTAACTCAAAAGATACTTGGTTTAAAAAATAGTTTAAATGATGTGTAACAGCTGACAACAAATTAGGAAGCAGCAAGTCACAGGGGTCAAAGCTGTCATTTCAGACATTATATACAAAAGCATTTTCAAGCTAGTTGCTTATTATGGCTTTGGTATGATTACACTTATGGGCAAAATGTTATGAGAAAGATGTTGGAAAACTGGAGGCAGTCTGGAGTATATTACCAATGTATAGGAGTGACTCATTAGAAAAAGATACAGAGAATGGAATATAGACCTTGGCTAAGCGATGACTAAGAGGAAACACTGCAGAAGTGAGAAAGGGTAAATATCAGGGGCAGAAATGAATTAGTATGAGCCTGAGACAGATTAGCTTCCCAAATAGTTTCAAGAGCAGTGGCCCACCCCTTGTGATTTTACTACGAGCTTACTCAAAGCAGTAGCAGATCTCTTTTCTGTTTTGGTGTGCTATAGGAATGAAACCCATGAGATTGTTCAGTTTCTCTCTGATCACCTGTTTTTTCTGATGCATAAATAGTGGTGAAGAGGGGACTGCTTCTCACAGTGATCTGGATTGCAGAGAAAGACCCTTATAAAGAAGGAAAACGTAACACTGTTCTCACTCAACCAGCAGGAGGGGGCACACTTTCAACGCAGGATGCCCTTGCTGGTGCTAGAAGGCAAGCAGGATTGGTGTAGCACTTTGCTAAACTTGCTGTCCCTTCCTGAAGAGCTTGTGAGGTGCACTGAGAAGGCAAAATGCAGGCGGGAATTGCCAGCTGCAGATTGTTAAGCAGATTGGTGACAAAGCCAGAAGGAGCATAGCAAAAACTCAAAGCTCTGACAAAATATGATGTGCTAGACACTAAACAGAGTTGCAATAGCCTCCCTTCAGGGCATGAGGCAATGAGCATTTGGAAGGCTGTATTTAGCATTTTTAACAGTATGCAGGGACAACCTGCGAGATGAGATTAGAGCACTTCTAGATCCTGGCTGTGGCACTAGGACAACATGAACCACATGCCTGGAAATAAGAACTGCTTTTCTACAAGGGAGAAAGGTGGTTAAGAGAATACCTAGAACGTGGCTGCTATTCATAAATAGCTTATGAATCATATGCAGCTCATCTCGGTGTTTCCTAGAAAATTAAGATGTCACTAACATATCATCTGAAATGTCTCTAAATTACAAGCCTGCCAGTCCAAACAGCAGATAATGACTGTCAAATAGCAGCCGAAAATGGGGAGCAAACAACAGTTTGTAACATTAGATTGTGGTAAGAGACTTGTCTAACCAAAGCACACTTGCCTTGCAGCCAGCAGAGGCTCTTGACTAGCTGAACTTTTTATTTACTCTTTGCCATCCAATCCTTTTTGAATATGCTAGCAAGGTGCTATTTCTGAGGGCTTTTTTCCTCACTTTTCCCTGATTTCTGGTTGGCAAAAGTTAGCAATGCTTTTGCAGATGGAAAAGTCCTAAAAATGAGAATGCCAGGTGATGTTACTCTCTTAGCAAATCTGATGCAGGGCCTGGGTCAGATGTTCTGTGAATCATGACGATTTATCCTAGCTAAGAGTCTGGCCATGCAGCTCTATACTAGGGATGGTCTGATGGAAAACCTTAGTTTTTGATCTACGAATCAGTATAATGTTTGAATAGTGAAGGTCTGACACTGCCACAAATAGATATATGCTGTGCCTTTCATTTGCCTGACAACTTTATGTACCTAATGTTATAAAACAAAGCCCCTCCTTGTCCTGCTGGTGGCAGTAAAAATGACAAACAAACATGGCATAGCTTGGGAGCTACAGAATCCTCTTGTGTGAGGAGCAAATACTTTTGAAAATAATATGCATGATAGAGTCTAAGACAATGTTTATATTTTTGCAATAACTGAGACTCATGGTGCAGGACAGAGAGAAATATGCAGTGGGTAGGCTGTATTGTCCAGCTAGCTTATGGATAAAGAATAATTAATGCCAATATGCAAAGCTGTGCATTATTGGAACTTCTTCCATTAAAGTCTGTTGGTCTGAGTACAAGCCTTTAATTGTGCAAACCTGTGCATTTAGGTCCTTTTTTCTTTAATACTGGCTTTGTTTAGGGATTGTGTGACAGAATTTACAATTTCTTTGGAGCCTGGATCCTGAACTTTGTCCTGTGGAGAGAGATCCTTGTGTGGAATACAATGCAGGCATCCAACCATCAGTTACTGCCTTCATACTATAAATAAACAGCACAAAATCCTGGCACCAGTGAAATGAAAGATAAAACTCTCATAAACTTTGAGAGGGACAGCATGGACTTTTAAAATGCACTGATTTGGGCTTAATTCCTGTCCAGCTGAAACCTGAGCTTAAGCTTGCTTGGGAGCACAGTCAGACCAACACTCCAGATATTTTGAAAAGTTTATCCACAATGAAGTAAAATTGAGGAGGAACAATACAGATCAAAAGGGTGCCCGTCAACCTTTAGCTTTATGCTTGTGTACCTACAAGACTCGATTTTGTATTTATTTGCATACCTGGAGAAAGTCTCCTCAGGGCTAAAGCAAGGAACTGATACTGGTGAATAAAGCTTTAAGAATTAGTTTCTGATACTCTTGTGGTTTTTTTGTTTGTTTTTTGATTTTTTGCTTTTGGTAGGAAGATAACATGTTAAAATTGGCTTTGACAAGGGCTGTTTCCATGCAAGAAAAAACTGTAGTGAAAACTTTGATGAAACAAACTGTCAGCACTGATTTTGAAACTGTGTTCTAGCACCTCTCTTGGAAAGGTTAAACATGCCTGAAAATAATCTTTAATCTATTTGTCAAATTAGTACCTTCACCTGATTGAACACTGCTACAGTGATGAAACTGGGAGATCGCGAGAGCTACAACAAAAGCAACTGTCTTTTAAACTTACGGCAGGGAATGTCTCTGCAGACAGCGTGCTGCTAAGAAGCGGGTCTTCGCCCAAGGTTTGGACGTGATTTCCAAAGTTTTTCTGAATCTTGAAGGTTGATGGGCCCAACGTGTCCGCAAGCGCTCGCACCAGCGCAGTGCCCATCACACCTGTGAGAAACGACAGGAAAAGTTGTAACGCGGCTTAGCTATGCGTGAGCGTTGTCAGACCTCGTGATTTCACACTAATGTTTGCAGTATTTTTTTTTTTTTTTTACTTTACTCGATCATCCTGAAGAGGAGCGCTCCACTGCTGGTTTTGGAAAATTATGGATGCTCAGCCTCTGTGGTTCAAGGAGAAAAGTCCGAACGTGTCACACTTAAGCTGTTTGGTCCGCAGGAACCCCGGGTGGGAACCTTGAACGTTTCCCCTCACATTTTAACTTTTTTTTCTCTTTTTTCCCCCAAGCCTCGTGCTTTTCCAGCCCCTCTCGGGGGGGGGGGGGGGGGGAGGGCTGACGGCGAGGCTCCTCAGCGTTTCGCAGTGGCAACACTGCCACCTGCTTTTCCCGCAGCTGCCCGCGCCAACGGCCGCGGCCGCGTCCCACTGCCGGAGTGGCGGTTTCCCGCGCGCCGCTGAGGCGAGCAGCGGCGCCGCCCCCGGCCCCGCGCGCACGGGGGCACCGCGCGCTGCACCCCTACCCCCCCCCCGCCGCCATGTTAGGGACGGGCCGGCGGGCGGGCGGCCCCCGTGGCGCGGCGGGCTCCGTCCCCGCGCGGGATGGCGGCGGCGGCGGTCGGCGGCAGCAGCGGGTCCGCCCCGTCGGGGGCGTCTCCATGGCGGCGGCGGCGGCGGCGACGCCGGGCCGCCTCCCCCATCCCCGCCCCCGGTTCCCTAGTCGCGCCGGGCGGCTGGACGGGAGCGGAGCCGCGCCGCGCCGCGCTGCCAGCCCGCCCGCCCCGTCCCCGACCGCGACCCGAGCGGGCAGCGCGGGCGGGGGGGGAGCCGCGGCCCCGCGGCCCCATGCGCTGAGGGCGGCGGGATGGGGCTGCAGGGCGGTGGCGGCTGGGGCGGCCGCGCCGGGGCGCCGGCTCCCGGCTGGACGTGCCTGCTGCTGTGCGCCGCGCTCCGGAGCCTGCTGGCCAGCCCCGGCAGCGAGGGTGAGCGGGGCCGCCGCGGCGGGCTGGCGGGGCGGCGGGCGCGGCTTGCACAGGTGCCTGTGGAGGCGCGGGTTGCACGGGCGCCTTGCACGGCTGCGGCCGTGCCGGGGCCTTTGCCCAGCGGGGTGCGGGGCGGGGGGGTACGCAAAGCTTTGCCCGGGGGGCTGCGTGCTTGCAGGCGGGCGCCGGGACGGAGCTCGGCGGTGCCCGGCGGGGAGGCTCCCCGCGAGGAGCCCTGCAGACCCTGGCCGCAGTGCGCTGAAAGATACCACGCACACACACGCACATATATATATATATATATATATATATGTATATATTTTTTTGGACACACGTAAAGGAAGGAAAGGCAGGAACGTGGCGGTAGCCGAGCCGTGGCGGCGCTCCGCAGAGCGCTGCGCGGCCGGTGCGGTGAGGCTGAGAGGTTTCATCTCCGACGAGTCAATCGGCGAAAGCGTGTGTGAAGGTTTCCTCTCCGGCCGGGCTGCTCCCAGGTTTCCGAGCCGCCTTTCAGTCTAATTTTTTATATATTTATATTTTTATTGTTAAAAAATTTTATTTCCCCCTTCGAGGGCGATTATTTATTATTTTATTTTATCTTTTTTTTTTTTTTTTTTTTGCGCGCCGGGGGCGCGGGCGAGGCGGGAGATGGAAGCAGCGGCTGCCCGCAGCGGGCTGCTGCTGGTGGGTGGGAGGCATCGCGCTCGGCTGCGAAAACTCCGGGCAGCGCAAGGCAGGCGAAAGACGGGAGAGATCGGCCGGGAGCTGCGCTGAGCCCCGTCCCCAGCGTCCCTCGCCCACCCCAGCATTTGCCCCGATTCGGGGACCCCCCGCATCCCTGGGTACAGAGCTGCAAGACGTGCGCCCGACGGGTGCAAGCCTGGAAAGGATTAATGCAATTGCCGAGTGACTGGTTTGGTGGCATCTTTCGATCACAGTAATGGGCAGCAGCGGTTTTGCTTGGTGGTCTCTCTCCTCCCGCTTCCCCTGCTCCTGCTCTGTGGTTCTGGTCTCTTCAGTAAATGCAAAGCTAAAAGACTGTTGGTGGCAGGGCTCTAGCTGCGGGCCTGAACTTGCTCAATAGCTGATTTGTGCCATTAGAAAATCATACACTCTGCATTGCTGTTTTCTCAGGACATTCCCCAAAGCTTATATTTGGGTTTCTTAGCATGGAAATAGGTTTTCAAATGTGCAAAAGTTTTCAGAAACACCTGCCCGTTTTGATGGGGAACTGCTGAGTGCTCATCCTGTATCTCAAATCTGGCTGCCTTTGCAGATCTCTTCAGTTATGAAGATACATAGAGAAAACAGGGTTAACTTTTCGCAGAATTTCTATTTTTTTTGTCACCTTTTTCTCAAGCTGTGTATTAAAAACACAGCATGCAGTGAAGAACGAAGCCTTAGTACTATTTGCTGTTTCAAACATAGTCTAGCTGTTATTTTTAACTCTTCAGCGAAGTTCATCAGTTAGAATTAGAGACTTCCTTTCTCCCTTTGGCCATTTCTGCAAATTCAGAAATTCAGCACAATGAAAATATTCCAAAAAGTACACTGGAAAGTATTGCACATTATATTGAAATGTCAGTATTTCATCGTGGTCTATTTCTTTAAAATGCCTTGCTTCTGATTTATATGTAGGGAAATGCTTCCCTGGAAGTACCGTCATGCCATAGTGTGTTTGATGGAACGTATTATTTTCCACAGAATAAAAATACATTCAGATACTGGTAATAATGAGAAATACATTGCTTCAGACTTGGAAAAAAGCGTTGTTGACGCTGTAATGAGCTGAATTACATATTTTTGGAAGCCTTATAATTTTGAAGTCACTGGCGATGGTCAGGGTACGTGAACCTGAACAGATTTCCTGTGCGGGTTGTGCCTTGTTTTTCCGCCCGCGGGAACTTCTGACCTGTCACAGACCTGAGAGACAGCCCTGGACTACACGACTAGATTTCCTGCACCTCCTTTAGTTTAAACGTGCACGTGTTTTAAATTAATCTGTTGTAAGTACTCAGGTTTGGGAAGTGGCTTGTGTAAATTATTTATGTAAAACAGGCTGAATGAACAAATTGTTTAAAGACAGCTTCCCCCCCTCCCCCCCCCCAAAAAAAAAAAAAAACTTCAGAATGATTTGTTACCCATCCCCTGTGAATTTGGCTTGGTTTGCAGATCTCTTTTGGAAATCACCCAGGTGACCTTAGAAAGTGTCATTCTGGTAGACTTTTAGAAGAACAAGTACACTACATTTTCTGACTGCTTGTAACAAAGTAGCTCAACAACATACTTGCATCATTATCATTAAATATAAAGTATATTTCAGTGTAGGGCTTTTCAACAGAAATAAGTGCTGATAAGGCAATGCTATAACAGCGGAGTATATTTTTAAACAAATGAACTACAATTGGAAATAATGGCATTGTGATTTAGATAGGCGAAGGTGAGAAATACAAAATGAGTCTGCTTTGTAATGAATAGGTATGGTGTTTATTTTAGGGACTTCAGACTGGAAAGATGTTCCTTAGTTACTGTGTTTGGTCCTCTTCCTTTTAACTTTTTGAGGGATTTTTTGAGGCTGTGTTTTTGTCAATTTATCATTTTTAGTTTGACTGAATGAATAAACGAATGTAATTAATGGGGTGGGTTTGGTACGGGCAAAAATAGAGGAAGGTTGTAATTTGCAGATTATTGCTGCCACAGCCTGGAATGATCCTACCTGCTCTGTGTTGGTTTGTGTGTTTTGTGTTGGATATTGATGTGTAATTTCTATGTCTGGGCATGCTGGCTAAATGCATATTTAGGTATAATATCACAACATTTATATCCGACTGGTGAGTGAAGCCTTTTTCAAGGAGTTTGTCATGTTTACTAAACTTCCTACTTCCATGTTTAGTGGAAGTAGGCGTGGAAATAATTCTTGAATCAGGATGTTTCAATTAGAGTAATGGCTTGGGTACCAATATATAGGATCAGGGTGTTTTTTTGATTATTAAGTTGCTCGTACAACTTGGCTTCCTATGTTGTACATTCACATAGCTATGGTAATTCTGTGTAATTCAATAGGTATTAAGGACTGCCAGCATGCCTATACTTTGAGTATGCAAAGCAGGTAACTTTAGATATGTTTGAGTTTGTTCAACACTGTGGTGTATGGAGGCTCTGAGGAGGTCATCTGTCCTTAACTTTGTACATTGGAATAGTTCCCTATGTGCTTGTCATAATAGCAGTATGTAGCCTCAGCGCTGTACATTTATTTTACTCACAGGAGTAATGCCATTGACTTCTAAATTCCCAGCAGTGGAATCACTGCTATGAGGAAGGACAGCTCATGTCTAATGGTCTTTTTGGGATCGGTCTTACGTGATATATGTCTTTCCGAGAGCTTTACAATGACTCAATCATCATTTTAAAATGAAAACTGCTATCCTTATTTGATACTAGAACAGCGTTTGAAACGCAGCACTTTAAGTATGCGACTAAAAGCATTGCTGCTTAATGACACGTTTTTAAAAAAATGCAGACTAAACAGTAGCGAAAGCTGACTCAAAGATAGTCCCTGCTTCCTTTTGAAGCTTATCTTAAAAACTGTAATAAATAATGGAAAACAGGCAAATTGTCTTCGAACAGAGCCACTGACAGACCGTCAGCTTATAGTATCGTAAATGTTGACACCATAATTTGATGTATAAAGCAGCTATTTGCAAATCAATTTACAAAAGGATAAACTGACAGGTACTGTGGGGGGAAAGGGAACCGTTAGTGTGCTTGTCTGACAGCTTCCCCCTTGACTCTCCCAGCGTCTTAACTCTAACACACCATCCAGCACCGTGCCTGCTGTTTTCTTTCTGTGAAACAAATAAGAAAACTAAATCTCACGTGTGAGAAAGCATTTACTCTTTGTACTAAGTACAAAATGCGTTGTTTCTGTGGCTATGTTTCTGCCCCACGCTGTGCTGACGCTGAGCCCTCAACCCTGGGACGCCCCCGTGGGAATCGCTCGGCTGAGAAGTGGCGTAGGATCCTGCTGTACTGTGAGTGCAAGTGGGACTGTTTGACACCCAGTGTTTCTGAGCTGGAGCTGAGACCAAGTTTTAAGTAGTCCGTTCCCTAAGTATGCAGGTATATATTTTTTGGAACAGAGATGAGCTTTAATAGTTGCTTAGGGACACTTGGGGAAATGAGACCTTACTCCAAAGTGAGAAGAAAATAAACTTCTTTGGCTATTCTAGTTGTTTTATTCTCACTTTCTCCATTAAGAATTAAATCTGAATCATGGTTCCCAGGGCAAAATGAGATTGGAGGGGGAAATAAAGAGAGAAGCACAGAGAGATCATTTTCTAGAAACATTGGCCATCAGTGCTCACTTCTCAGCTCTTTAGTTAACACTCAGCCTTCTATCCATTAAAGAAGTAAAGAAAAAGATCAATAGGTATCTTGTGTTTATGGTAAATTGGCCAGACACAGAATGTTAATTCCTGTCATGAGTGCACCTTTCTCATTGACCCTAAGTGCTTGTGAGAGTTGGGGCCTTGCAGTAGATCTTCTTTACTCAGTGTTGCAGGATGTATAGAAACAGTGTGTTAATGATTGTATTGGAAAGAACAGATTCATATTTTGTAAAGTTTATTCTTCACTAAATCATTCTCTTTGTGTTTTTAATAAAATTGCTGCATATTTTAAAAGCGAATAGCTTTTTTTCTTCTTGCAAAATATATTCTGTATTAAAGATGTTGCTGTTTTGGTATAAACAGAACTGAGCGATGACTTGTCCTGGGTTTGTCTGCATCATGCTTGTCGTGCTTGCCCCTTGCTCTGTGCGTGTGACCAGCTGGGTGTTCACGTGAGGGCTCTTGCAGATGCAGAAGTGTTCGGTGCTGCAGTAGCTTTTGCAGTCACCTGTATTGGGGTAACTTGAGCACTGGCCTTCAGTAGCTTAGGTCTCTGTAGGGATTTTCTAGCTTTCTGGTTGTCTTTTGACAGTGCATTTCTGTTTAGTCCCAGTTTTGGTAGGTACTATGGCTTTCCTGAGTGGCGGATCTGAGCATCTCCAATGGTTTAATGTGTTTATACTCTTAGAGGTAGACAGCAATTACCTTGTCTTTCACAAGGTAGCCAAGGAAGGGCAAACACTGTGATCAGGAGGAGACTACAGTGCAGTGATTGCCAACCTTGCAGCACTTGGCTGGTGATCCATTAGTCAAAATACTTCCACATTCAGAATCTGTGCGTTGGATGGCTGTCACCAAGGGCCTGACGGCGCGTTGCCAGCTGTGGACGAGGGTGCTTTGACCTGTGAGCTGCCCGCATGTGAGCAGCTCTACTCTGTGCAAAGAGGACTGAAGATGCTGTGGGCTAGAAAAATTGCGATGCGAGTGTTCAGTGCAAACTAGGCCACATCAGGGTGGATGGAAATTGCCTTCCTTTTCCTCCTCCACCTTTTTACTTGGTGCTTGAGGTAGTGGCCTGCGGCTGGGCTTTGTATGGATCGTGGTGACAGGGATGTATTACCAGGACAGGGTCAAGCTGAGCCCACCAGCCAGCTCCTTGGATCAGAGAGAGCCCCTGCAGAAGAGAGGGCAGGACTCTCTGAGTTGCAAGCTTCTATGTCAGCTGCTTCATTTGACTGGGATTGATGGTGCTGAAGTGTTTTGTCCATGTATTAACACTAAGGATTTCTAACTTGGTTTATTTTTAGGTTAAAAATAGCGTGAAGCAGCCAGTCTGGACTTCTTCCTAATTCTGTGAGGGTTAAAGGATGCTTTAGATTCAAAATAATTATTTGGTGACAATAGTGCTCATGATGTTTCTGTGAGGACTTACTGTTTATATATTGCTTTATCTGTTTTGTATGTGCCAGATCAGTAAAACTACTTGCAGAAATCTGTATACTTCTCTTTTTATGTTACACTTGTACAAAAAGCACTCATTTCAGTGTATTCATCTTTGTTTTACTGTTGTCCTTACAAGTTTTCTTCTTAAAATTGTGTTGGCAATGTGCTCTTCCCACTAAAAACCTCCATCCTCTTCCCTCAACAGGAAAGATGGGATAAACTGTCAACCCCTTGAAAAGCCAATAGATCCTCTTAAACATTTTTGCTCTCAAATGCTGTCTAAGCATTACGTCAGTGTATCTCCTTATTTATTTATTTATTTTTATTTTTTTCTTCTCTCGCATCTCGAGTGAGCTGGGTGGCAGCAGAGTAATCATTATTGTCAACAGGAAAGCTTTATTGGTGGTGGCCAGGGAGGTCCTGCAAGTTTGCTGATGCTGAAAGCTGACAGCTCTGAATTTCTCTCTACTGAGTTTCTTTCCTTTTGCTGAGTTCAGTTAGATGCCTAACAGAGTTTCATACTCACCTCTCTTGGAATCCCTTTTTGGAACAGAGCTTGGATTGCTTTTAGTTGATAACTTTCTGCTTTGGGAAGGGACAGGAGTGCATTTTAACTCTCCCAGCAGTTGGTTTGATTGCAGTGGGAATCCACTGGGATTTTGGTGCTTGTCTTTTAAGCAAGCGCTTATGCCTGTGTGCTGCTTTTTTCTTTTTTTCTTTCTTTCTTTTTTTTTTTTAAGTAAAGTCTTGAAGAAACTGATTGCATCTTTGAACCACTAGTAGATGTGTTGAAAAGGTGTCGATGATCTGTTGATCTCACTCTGTGCCCTGGGGAAATGGCCAAGCATTGCCATGCCACTGGTATACCTTGAAAGGAATCAGTGGCTCTAAGGATATAACTGTACCTGGGTCTTCAGGCAGCAGTTGGCATTTTGTTGCTCCATGCAACAAAATGTTGGTCATGCCTTACCTCATGGGAAGTTTCTTTCTTGTTGCTGATGAGAGTGATGGTAGACCCAAAGGTTTCCTCCAAAGCTTTGTGCTGCAGCTGCTCTGGAGACTGCTGTTGTGCAAGTGCAGCATATAGTTTCCAGTGAATCTTACAAGTAGAGCCAGAATGATTTTATTGACTTGCTCTCCTGTTTCAGTGAGTAATTCCTTTTAGATTAAATGGTGATTTCAATGGAAATGGAAAAGCTTGTCTTTTTTTTTTTTTTTTTTTTTTTTTTTTTAAGGCAAAACAAAGCTGGAGTGGTTTTTCTTCTTCTTCTTTTTTTTTTTTAAGTTTCCATGTTAGGCTTTCAGGCTTTTTTCCAGTTTACCCCCAAACAAACATAAAATGTCTTGTTTTGTGGAAGGTGGAGAGCTAATAATTTCCTGACAGCTTCTGCTTTTAGGTTATGTATTGTGAGAAGAACAAACGACTGCCTCTTTTCTTGAATGCAAATCCTTGCAGGGGAAAAACCTGCAGTTTGCTGTTTGATTTAGTGGATCCGGTTATGGGAGTGAGTTTTTCAGTCGAGCTCCACGATGCTACAGCCAGTGCTGTGCCTGCAGAAAAATGCACTCGACCCAGCGAACTTTGACAGAAAGGGCAGTATCACACCCCTCATAAACAGCATGTTCAAAAAGAAATTACAGACATAATGCAGAAATTACTGGGTAAAATTGTCTGGCTGATGCTGTGGTAGCTGTTGTCCATCTGGCCTTAAAAGTCTATGAATCTGTGATATAGGTTCTAGCATTTTGGCACTTGCTATAAAAGGAAATCATGAGAAAGCTTAGAGCAGAATGAAGCCAACATAATAAGACATAAATCTGTAGTTAATATTAGTTTGTGAGTTCATTAAGTAGTGTATATTTTCTTCCTCCAATGGGCTATAAATAATAGATACTTCTACAGCGTATGTTCTGCTGTAGTTGATTTCCACGGATGAAAATGCTTCCTATCAAGTTCTTGCCTGCTTGTTTTTCTGTCCTAGCTCAGTGCAACTAATTAACACAAAGCATCTGCTCCCTGATGACTTTGATTCTTTCCAGGAGTTTATTTTTTCATTTGTTTTTTGCTTTCTTGGATTATTTTAGACTGTCGTTTGCTGGAGTGCCTTGGATTTATACTTCTTGAAGAAATACTTGGCACAACAGGGAAAACAGTTGGAAAATGAATGGCAACAGTAGTGCAATATAACCAGTAAAGATTTATGAAGAGGGAAAACTTTGACTCATGATGATGAAGAGACCTCTCCAATCAATGCATCTTGGTAGCTCAGTGAACTCTGAGAAAGTAGGAGGAAGGATGAGGGGGTATACAGCTTGCCAAGAAACAAGTGCTGTTAGTGATGGTGGGTTTTGCAGCTGTAACCCTTGCCTTAGGCCGAGGGAGATGGAGAGAAGAGGGACGTGCTGAAGGAGCAGTCCTTACAGCCTCACACACTCAAGCATCGGTTCATGTCCAATTGAAGGAAATGCATTTCCCTCCCAGCATTTCAGAAAGGATCCGAGTCCTTACCACATCCATACAAATGCAGCTGAAGGCTCAAACCCTTGGTGGCTTGGAGGTGTAAGCCCTGGCAAAAAGCCAGTAACGCTGTAGAAAAGACCTCCCTGTGACGGTTCAGTGCAAAGCACTGCTGCCGTGTGTTACCAGGTGCCTTGACCTCCATCCAGCAGCTCATTTCACCTCGTGCTGAATTTCCAGTGTGTAAATACTCCCATCAACTTGAATGAGGTTTCTCAGGAGTATTTTAAATGTTGTTGCTCTTGTAAACTATGAGTGTTGTGTCAGAGCTGTGGCTACCTTGATTTAGCTCCGTCTTGTCCTTGGTCGGCTGTGTGCTGCAGAGTGCTGTGCAAAGGAGGCTGAGAGCTGCAGGAGGAGCCTCGAGGCTGTAGGAGCACTTACTTGGTTTTCACCTTTTTTCATACAGGAGTTCAGGTAAACAAAAACAATGTTCAGATTCCTGTTGAACTCCTAAGAAGTGTTTGTTTCAAAGCAGAGTTTTGCTTTAGTTCTATAAAAAAAGAAATAAATTTTAGTCTGGATGTTTTATTCCAAAATGTACTACTTACTTATAAAACTGTTTTCAAACATTTAAGTTGGCTTTAAGTGAAGGTTTCTTTAACCCCCTTTCATTTTGTGATATAAGCTGTAGTTCTGTGGTGTTGACTTGATCAAAGAGGACATTCTTTCGCTCCTGCTTTTCAGTTTTATTTCAGTGAAAAAAAAAGATTCATAAAGCTTTGCAACTTTGTGGCATAAGCTCTCTCAGCTCTTCATATTCTGGCCATTTTGCCTGTTCTCCTGGAGCAATTTCTAACTTCTGTACATTGTGTCACGTTGTAATCTTGGAAAAGTCCACTTAGAAATGGTGCTGCTAAGAGCAGGACTGCTCCAGCTCATAAAGAATTTGTGGGGCTTGGCTGAAAGACCATAGCCTCCCAGAAGAGTTGTTTGCATGTGCCAGCAGAGACTTTGGCCCCAGGTGAATTATGAATGTTTTTCTGGATGGACAGTCTTGATGGGACGGTGTTTTTTGTTGGTTTTGGGGGCTTCTTTCCTTTTGAAACTGAAGCAGAGAAATTGAAGCTGTTGCCAGCTGATTCTGTTCCAGTTTGGAGCCATTTCAGTTCAGCAATGTGATCAAAAGCCCATGGAGCAGTGGCTTCTACCTGAGATGTTGCGCTGTCTTAGCAGACTGGTTCCGCTTTCACCCGCACGAGCTAATGCAACCACGCGGCACTGTCCTCAGTGGCAGATGGGGTGCTCTGCTGCCTGGGCAGGTAGGCTGCTTTAGGTCAATATTGAATGCTGGCAGCGGCCTCACTTGGTATTTGCTGTGCTTGTGCTTCCTTCCAGCCTTGATCCCTATGTAGTTGTGATGAGGCTGCTGAATGCCAGTTGTGTGAGTGTGACAGGGACAGTTGAGTAGAAGGCCAGATACAGCATCCTTGCTGGAGATGCATGAGTGAAAAAGTACTGTTAATTCACCAGCTGGAGTTCAGGGCAAAGGTTTAGGTCGCTTATGGCTTTATTCTAACTTGATTACTCACCCTTAGTAATGAGCCTGTCTGAGAGCAAGTATATGCAAATTCCCCAAGCTATTATTCTATATTAAAAAAAAAAGAAATAAAAAGGAAAAAAAAAAAAGGCTGTGGTGTGACTCTAGACTTAATCATCATTTATCCTACCCTGAAGGCATGGAAGTTAATGATGATATAGATCTGTGTGGTTTTGTGTTCCTCTTGACTGAGCATTAGAAATAATTAGGGCTTGTGGGATGGGTGGCGCTGGCAGTGGATATGAGCAGAAAACATTTATGAATGTATGTATGTGAACTCTTCCAAGTTCACTGGCAAAAATACATGTGCTGAGTGTGTGCTTGTGTGCTGTGCATTTTTTTGCTGCTTCGTTAAGACATAGCTACCTGGCACTAAGGAAAAAGGAAGCGGGAATAAGTCAGTTCTGTTTTAAGCTTAGGGGCCAAGCAGAGTTGCTTGCTGGAGACATTGCAGAGCGGGGAGAGTTCTCCTTCCCCAGGGCTCCTGAATCTAGACAGCTCTGGGTTATGCTGGTGGAGCATGTAAAGCGTTGGGACTGGTGCAGCAGTCCCCAGCTGTACAGGAGCTGAGCCGGATGCTGGACCTCCCGTGCTATGGGAGCCCGAAGCACATACTTGGAGATTTTCCTGAATTACCTCCTTCCGTGCCCTAAATGCTTGGATTAGTTGGCTGTTAAACAACCGCAACCAAACACGCACTGGTCCTCGGGCTTGTTGGGGAGGACCTGCTTCTGCCTCTCCCGAGATGATCTGTAGTCTCTTTTTCCTGCCTGTTATGGGCTGAAACAGCTTTTTGTTGTTGTTTTTTATTCAGGAGCAGAAAAGCTTTGTTTTTGCCCAAGCAGCCATGCAATTAGTGGTTAGAGCATTTGCTTGGGGTGGTGCCAGCCCTTTCATAAGGCCTCTGCTGAAACCCTTCTGCCGTGTGTTGCAGGCGTGCACTTTTACCTGCTGTTTGCCAGTTGAGTCTTCCACAGCCTGGCCAATCTGCGTGTTTTCTTTTTCTTCGACGTAAGCCACTTCGGCAAAAACAGCATCCCCAGCTGGGAGAGGAGCTGCTGAGCCCGTGCCCTGAGCGACGTGGCTGGGGCTGTGCTTAGTGAGTCCCTGCGTTTGTGGCTCTCGGGTCTGGGACGCAAAGGCTGCCCGAGAAGGCATCCACTAAGCCTCCGTAGCAGGGGCCGCGCGTGCCGGGCGCTCCTTGGGCTGCGGTGGGCAAGCCACCCCCCTCGAAAGGGCAGACATCAGGGCTTGGGTGGGCTGCAGGCAGCATCCGGCACTGATAAAAAGGACACGAAGTAGCCGGAGGTGCCTGGCCGTGGTGGTGGTTGTGGTGGGCGAACTGTGGATACTTCACATGCAATAGTTGTCGTTTGTGTTATAACAGAATTTTGGGTTACACCTTTCGACAGGTGCAATGTAGTATCTCATCCCCTCCTTTTTACTTTGTTCTATTCACATTTCTACTGAAATAAGGGAGGCACTGCCACTTTCCTAACTGAAGATTTAGTATTCAGTTCTGGTGGCTGACTCACCGGTATAAAAATTCCCACTGACTTGATTTAGAGTTGAATGGATCATATTATCTTTTCATATGCACAGAATTGTTTTGAAATTGAAGTTAATAACTGCAATTTAAAAATTGCTGTTGATAGAAAGTGAATACAATATTTAGCTGTGTCATACTCTCTTTAAAACTCAATATTTGAATAAAAGCACTTTTTTTTTGCTTTTTCTTTTTTTTTAACTGATATTAATATGTCACAAAAAACTTTGTAGCATCAAACATTTCATCTAATTACATTCATTAATGGCATCTCTGGGACAAGTTTAAATTAAGTTGTACAGCCTAGATCAGTACTTGTTTTGCATCCAGTGCAACTTGGGACAGGGGTACGCTCTTCTGCACTGTTTAATCGCAGTGACTGTAATGCAAGGAATTTGGGTGAATCTGCTGTAGTGTTGGCAATCTCACTCCATTCCTCCTCTCTCTAAAATGATACGTAGTTGTAAAATGGGAAGTGTTACAAGTCCTGTTTTTCAGTGCATTTTAAAATGACCCTTTTAATGACATTGTGAAGGAAAAAATGCAGTCATGTTTTGGAGCACTTGAGTGTTGGCCTTGGACTTCAGCTGAAGCAGGGGAAATTAATTTTCCTCTCTGAAATCTTCAGGTAAAATTTGCCCTTTACTGGATGATATCTATAATGTATTTTGTATAGGTTGTGGTGTGGAAAGCAACTGAATTGTGTATTTACTTATTGTGACTGTGTTTCAGTGAAGTCACTGAATATTATTCCCACTGACCCTTCTGTAGTTGGGTAGCGTTGCAAGCTCCCAATTTTCTTTGGACTTTAGCAGGCAAAAGCTACCCAGATGCTGAGCTACCACGTGTTTTTGCCAAATGTCACGCAAATAGGCTAGTTGAGGCAGAGCAGCTGTGTGCCTTATGGTCGTATTCTGGATTAATACTCGGCACGCGTGTGCAAATACCTGGACAGAATAGCCCTGCGGTGCTTGTGACTCCAGAGCTGAGAGCTCATTTTTTCCCCTTGAATGTAGTTTTGTATGTTCGGGGCTATTTTTGTGTACGATAGACTTGGTTCAAGTCTTGGTACAGTACAAGCCAGCGGTCAAGATCAGATGGACTCTGAGAACTGTTCCTCAAACTAGATCTGTTGTTTAATCTGTACTTACTGCTTTAAGTATTTCCCTAAGATTTTAAAGGCACGTGCCTTTTATATAGTATATTGTACTTATGTAGTGCACTTCTGGTTTTATTTCTCTGCCTCGCCGTAGACAATATGGTTTGGTATTAAATCTTTGTACTTCCTATGCATTTATGTTTCTGACTCATTTGGGAAAAACAGGCACTCGAAGTTGAATACTAATTAAAGAAATTTGATCAGAGTTTTTTTGTGTGTGTCAGGAACAGCAGATACCCTGTAAACAGAGTAACTACAATACCAGAGGTAGGTAGTTGGCAGCGTTTTTCTTTGGCAGAGGCAGCAAATGAGCCTGATAGAAGTACTGGGCTGAGGTTTACGATGGTCACATCCATTACGCTTCGACTTGTAACTTGTTGGTTCCACCTATCTGTGAAACTACAGGTACCTATAAATGGACTTGCTTCAAAAAAATATTGAGCCCCCAGTCTTCTCCTCCGCTGATTTCAGGCTTGTTGGGGCTGGCTCATCACAGACTGATGTCTGCTTGAGGCCATCCCGTTATAAAAACTTGATTAGGAGGTTTTAAAGAATACGTCAGGGGGAGATCAGAAGACCTGGAGAAAGAAAGACCCAGGGAAATCGGTTCCTTTTCAAGAGGAGCATGAGTGTAAGAAGTGAGATTGCAGTACACAAATATACTGTGGGAAGCAAGTCTTGTAATCCAAAGAGAAGGAAATCCTGTGCTTTTAAAGTAGTAGAAAGTTCCTGCTAATTTTAGATTAGCTGATTCAGAGATTAGTTTTACTTTCAGGATTTAAACCCTGGATACAGAAGGGGCACTGGAAAGCACAATAGGCTCTTAGCCATAGAGACAGCCCCAAAAGCTGCCATAATTCTCTTTAGCTCTGTTAAATGTGTGTAGATTTATTCTTTAATTATTTCACACTTTGTACTCCATATTTTAGGTAATATGAGGGAAAAATGTTAAAAGCTTGGAAATAATTTATTGCTGTTTAATGTAAATAGTTAGTTAATTGTGTGGCTTAGCAGTTGAAAAGTTGAATTTGGCCACAGCTGCAAACAAATTGAGTTTTTTGGGGAAAACAAGGAAAGATCCCTTGGATTTCTAATAACAAAGTTGTCAAAAGACTTGGAAAAATGCAGGCGAGAGAGAAGAGAATAGTTTTCCCTATAACAAGAATATTCTTATTACTTATGTATAAAATACTCTTAAAAATGAGTTTATGATAACCAGGATATTCTGCCTGTTGCTTTTGTTTGGTTTTTTTTTGTCTTATGATCTGATTATGCTAAAAACTGTACTTTCTTTAAAAAAAAGTGTGTGTGTTTGTAAGCATACATACATGTTTGTGAGTATATATGTATATATATGTGTATTTGTTCCCCCCCCAAAAAAGACCAGATCCCAAGAATTTAAAGATGGGATCTGCATTCTGCAAAAGTTCAGTGCATATGGAATCTTGCTGCAGTGGGAGAACTCAAAGGAGGAATTTAATGCCTATCTAGAAGGGTTTTCACAGTATGACCTCGTTGTTAAGCGGAGTTCATGCGTTAACCTTCCCCAGTTAATTACAAGCAGTCTGTTCACTGCACTTACCTAAATCTTGGCGTATTGACTGCAATATGTAATCCATCCAACTTCCTTAACAGCTTTTCCTCTTGTTTCTTTTTAGTGAATTTACTGGACTCGCGCACCGTAATGGGGGATCTGGGCTGGATAGCGTACCCAAAAAATGGGGTAAGTCTGTTGTTTGCTTTCTCAGTCACAAATTATACTAATCGTTTCCATTCCAAATGTAGACTACTGGGTTTAAAAACCTCCCTGGAGTGATTTGTTGGCAATGGAAGGAAAAAAAATAAATAAAACAACAAGCTGTGACTGGAAAAATGGAGCTTTGTGGCTTGGGGATTGATTTATTTATGCCGTAGAGCCAGCCACAAGTATTAAAAAAAAAAAAAAAAAAAAAAAAAGACAGCCACCATGAGTCAGCCCCCTCAGCCCTCCCCACACCAAGAATATCTATGGGGTTATTTAAATTTAAGTGCAAAATTTTGATTCTCTTTTTCTTCTTTTTGAGCCTTGAGGTGAATGTGCGGCACAGTTTTCTGGAAGTCTTCCGCAGGGCATTACTATTCACTTTAAAGGAGCAGTACTGTTTTGAAATAGGTCTAGGTCCATGATAAAATTCTGGAAGCTGATAACACAGAGTTACTAGAAAGGGAGCTGAGTTTTAAGCCCCTCGACTAGTCCTATTGAAGATCCTCTGTCTCTCTCCATGAACTATACTGAAAATAGAAGGAATGTGGCCTCCTGAGTTGATACTGAAGTAAGTGCTGGAATTTAGGTGCTTGAGTATCCTTCGGTGTGTCTGTTTGGTCTGGCTGCATCACGTGAGAAATCAGTGATTGCAGTTGTAGGGAACATGAAGTGATTGCCCGTCTGTTGTGGTCTTAGTTTGACTGGGCCATACTTGGTATGTTGGTGTCATAGAGAGTTTATCAATAAAGTCGTGTACGGTTGTCTCCTGCAAGCTGCTGAGTGTTCTTGACAGTTCCTGGGAGTGATGAATGCTATCCGACGTTAGAAAATGTCCTAAGATTGAAATGCTACACAACTGTGCCCTTCAACATGACAGCTTTCGGGATTGTGCTTTTCCAGAGTTTTAGACACCAGCTGAAACTGGCTGCAGAATTGCCTTGGATGCCAGTCTCATTTGGACGCCTGTTGGCTTGTGATGAAAATGGTGATGGCAGTGTTTACATGAAACACAGCCACCGCCATGAGTGTGTATTAGACAGTGAATTCAAATCTGAATTTACATGTATTCTGTATTTCATATATTCTTTTTTTCCATATATTCAAAGAGCTGAAGTAAGCTCTTTGATACATCAGATTTTATTTTTCTTGTTAGCGGTATTGTGTAGGTTCTAATCAGTTTAAGTAGTTGGTAGCCGTTCCAATGGTGATATGGTCCCTACCAAAGATATATTTTGAAGCAGCCTTCAAAAACTCCTTTAGTGTTGCTGCTTTACTTCATGAGGAGGAGAAGCATTTATTTCTATTATGAATCTCAAAAAAATATATTTGTTTTTTCCTAGAACACATCTGCCAGAAGTAGGAGACTGTATGAGGAGCTTGACTTTCATGAAATAAAGGAAGCATTTAGTCTCTGTAGTTGTATGGGAAAGCCTGGGAAGAGTTACCAGTATATCACAAAGGCTCAAACTGAAAGGCTTCAGAAATAGATTTCTGCATCTATTCTTAAAAAATATTTTTAAAAATGTCATGAGGGGTGGGGAAGAGAGGTCCAGTCGTGCCAAATGAACTTGCTTTTTTGGCAGATCTTTAGGATCTGCCTTTGTCATACTCTTTAAGTTTCTGTTACAGCTATATATAGTGGCAGTTTTTGTATCTTAAACCTTTAAGGTGTTCCATGCTCCAGAGAGGTCCAGCTGGTCTCATTTAGCCTGCTGTTGATCCCATTTTTGCTGATTGCAACGGAAAATGGGCTCTACTCTGGAAAATTAAAGCTGTGATAGGGGAAAGAAACTGACCCTCCCATTTCGAGACAGGATAGACTTAGAGCCTGTTTTATAGCTAGAATTCCAAATAAAGTACTTTAGTGCCTTCTGTCCCCACAAGATCAGACTTTGGTCTGCTGCAAGACAGGATGCACCAGATAATCTTGTGAATAAGGAGTTTTAGGGGAAGGGAGAGGAGCCCTTCAGGTTCGGGATGCCTATACAGAGCTTTGTCTAGCCTAGGTGCTTCTGTGATACGGGTTTTGGCAGCATCCAGCATTCTCACATTGTGGCTGGGTTTCATTTCTCCCATACTCCTGGAAAGTATGAAACCTCTCTTCTTTCTTGAGGTGGAGTATTTGGGGTTAGGTTTAGCTCAGTTGGTTAGAGCGCGGTGCTAATAATGCCAAGGTTGCGGGTTCAATCCCTGTATGGGTCACTCATTTCAAGGTTGGACTAGATGATCTCCAGAGGTCCCTTCCAACCTTACTGATTCTATGATTTTATCAAGGGGCTGGTGGGATTGAAGCGATTTGTCTGAAATGTGCTGTGGCCAAGCAGGGGTTGAGCTGAGGTCTCCTGGAGTGGAGAACGGGATGTTGTGCACAAACAGATATTTATTCTTTTGCAGCTTTGCTCTCTGAAGGGTTAATGAGTCCTGGTAGCATGGCTTCCTCCCTACCCCAGGAGGCCTTCCCAGCTGTGCGGGCTTCAGCAGCTTGCAGCAGTCATGTATGGCTCTTAACCTGCAGTTACATCTGTGTTAGGATGTGGGCAAAATCCTCCTAAAGTCCGTGTAGCAGGGGAACTCAGAAAGGAGGCCATCTCCCTGCCAGTGGATCACGATCAGGATAGAAATGCTTTCCCAGGAGTTGGGAACTCATCCTGTTACCACTTGCCAAAGGGACAATATTGACCTTGCTTTGCAGTAGCTCTAAATTTACTTTATGCTTAGGGAAGTTACTGGAATTTCCTGAGGTTGTTTCAGAAAAAAATCTGGTCCTTAGCACAAGGTAGAAGCCTTCCAAGCAGGTTTTCTTCATTAAAGCCAGTCCTTGTGAAGCATGCCTGTAAAGTCTGTAAGTCTCTTAGCTCTGGATTGATTTCCTGTGGTGCTGCCTACATTTACTAAAACTGGACACATTAGAGGTTTACATAACATTATGTACGGCTGTGCCACTGACTTAGTGTGACCTACAGAAACTGCCTCTGCTAAACCCTTTTGTCGTACAGAAACTCACAGAAGTAGGAACAACGGGAGGAGCGGTGAGAGAAATAGTTGGGTCCAATGAGGCAGGGTTTGTGAGCTGTGTTGCCCCTTTCCCCCGTTGCTCTGACCGGAGGCTATGCACAACGTGGTTGGGCTCCCTGCAAAGCCATAGCGGGGTAGAAGCCCCAAAGAGCCCCTATAATCCTGTGCAGTTGATTCTTACTCGGTCTGGCCGTATAAAAACTGAAGCACTTCTAGCAATGTGCAGCTAATTGCAAAAGCTGCCTTTTAAAATAAATGCTTTGGTTTAGCTGCCTTGATCTCTTCAGCAGTTATGTCTGATTTTTGCTTCAGTGGTTATGATAGCATTGATTTACTTTTCTCACACCTTCTTCCTCCTGGGGTTTATTTTTAAGTTTGTTCTTAACAACTTTGAAGTACTCTTTCCCTTCCAAATCAGAGCACCGCATACCTGCCTTACTTTTGTATAACTGGTCCTCTCCCATCTCCTCCACCTCCCATTGATTTCCTTGAACTTCCTGTAGCACGGAACAGGAAGGCCTCTGTGGTCCTCTGAGTATTGGCTGTGTGCTGTGGCTCATTGCACAGCTCCATGTTCCGCTTTTTTTCTTGCTCAGACAGGAAAATAAACATGCACTAAGGAACCTTGTCCTGTGGAGATGTTAGAGGATGCTGGGATCGCTCATAATTCTTTATTCATTGCAGAGGATGAGGGAGAGCTGGCTGGCTTGCCACACTTGAACTACAAGCAGAAAAGCAATTGCCTCTGCTTTGGAGAGTAGATAAGGGCAAATACTGAAAATCGGGGTAAATTGAGCCAGATTCATTCTGCTAGTCGCTTGTCATTTATGTAGGGCATTGGTGGCTCTGATTTTTGATGAGCAGTATTTCTGGCTCATTTTTTTGAGGACAGGTACCCGAGGGTGCCTCTTTGAAGTTAAAAATAACAGGGATTTAGATTAGTCAGCACGGTTTGTAAATAGATTCGCGTTGCTCTCTGTCGATTTTGGTTCAGATTGAGATTTTGTACTGGAATCCAGGCTCTGGATTGGAGGCAGTGTTTGCCCTCAGGGCTAGAAATAAAGTGATGGAGGAGCATGGAAGAGGAAGGAGGATTCTTGGCACCATTGAGCTGTGTCATGTAGCTATGATTATAATTGGCATTTTCAGGGCAGTACTTTTGGCAGCATGTGTTTTTTCCTGCAAATGCTGCTGCTCAGCTGTGACCAGTATAGAAGAGGAAACAGAGAGGGATACACTGCAAGAATACAACTTGTACTGCAGCAGGGAGCATAATGGAGGTGAAAGTAATACCTGAATAGGTTAAAAACGTATACTAGTGACTCCTGAAAAACCTGCAATTTGGCCTCAGTTTTTATTTATACATACATGCGCTTGTGCACACATAGGTCAGTGAGAAACAAACACTCCACTTTTAAATATTATTATTTAAAGCAGAGTAATCCAAACCAAAGTGGTACTTGTAATTTTCCAGTACATACAAAGTCAAGGATTTTAGCAGGAGGTGGTGTTGAGTTCAACAGAGTCAAAACATGTGGGAGGTTTCTGTTTTCCCCTAGGATTCCTAATGGTTCAATGTAGTATCTGTATATATCTAAACTTCTATCCTCCTTGATGCTCCCCCCAGTTCTTCATGTTCCTATGTAGTGAGCTTTGTGTGTATCTTATGGTGATGTTTTTTTGATTATGCCACCTGTTTCAATATACCAGAGTGATTCATGCATGTATGTATAGTATGGTGTAATTATATACTAAAAAAAAACTTGTGCTTTGGTTCTGCAAATACAACAGAATTTAATAATGCAGTTATTGTGCAGGATAATTGAATTAGCTTTTAAAGCACTGCTGAATTAATGCTTCAAACCCTGAAGGCCACAGAGCAAAATTAAAGATGCTAGTGTAAAGGAGGTTAGTGGTAGTGCCATGAGGGCTGCATTTGGCCTGCCAAATACTGTTGAAATTGGTGCATTCCCCTGGTGTGCTGGTGGCATTGCCAATGATTGTAGGGCTGCATTTGTTTCATGGAGCTTGAATATGTCAACCAAAATCTGAGAAGATGTGCTCTGCCTTACTCGGCACTCGCAAGATCTCTGCTGGAGAACAACGTCAGGAAACATAGGAAGTAATTGAAGAGAATCCACAACAGAGTAATTGCGTAACTGGAGAACTTGGAGATGCATCCACGTGAAGAGTAGTGGACTTGCCCATAACTGTTTTGAGGGATGCAGAGAGGAAAGGAATAACCTCTTCCACAGGTTTGCAGTGGGTGGGACAAGAAGGCTAGGGCTTCCATTTTGGCCAAGATGGTTTAAATTAAACTTGACAAAAGTATTTTCTAATGGTAAAGACAGAGCAGCTTGGGGCAAATATGAAGCTTTTTTGACAGGAAGTCTTTGAGAGCAGGTTAGATTGTCATCTCTGCTCCTCTGGACAAGCAGAGTTGATCTCCTCTGCAGGATAGAGGAAATAATCTGTTTTGGCCTTTTCCAGCCCTACAGCTGAGAAGGTGCAGACAGAAAGCTTGTGTTAGCTCTGTGTCTAGGGTGCAAACTCTGTTTTCTTTTTTCTTTCCTTGTTTACAAACAGCCCTTTTATTCCTTCAAAGACCTGCATTTATGACCCACTTCTTGTCTGGTGCCCACGACAGATTAGATATTTTATGTAGTTTCTTTTAAACTTGAGTACCTCATGCTCTGCAAGACTTTTCATTGAATAGTATCACCTAATAATAGTATTTTCTAACCAAGCATCTGAAATTGAAGCCTCTCACTCCATTTGGGTGCACTCTTACGTTTGTTGTCCAGGACTCAAGTCCTTGCCATGCTGTTGACAGGACGTCTGAAAGGGTGCGTTTTTTTTCAGTACGTATGGGATGGGACTCTTGCAATCAGCTGCAGACAGGCAATCCATCACTACAAAAAGTTGGTGGCAGCATCTGGCAAGGCATAGGTCACACTGAAAGAGATCTAAAGTACCTGGAGTAGTCTTAAGATCCTGTAAAATGGAGTATTACTACTAAGATTAAAAATAAAGTGAATCTTTGTCTCTGCTAGAACTATACGTTGCTGTCTTGGTCTTGAAAATTCACTAAAAAACGAAGGCTGATCCTTCAGTGTCTCTCTGTTTCCTACATACGGTTGTCAGCATTAGGTTACTCCTTACAGACTCATTGGGCAAACAATAATCTCTTTTCATGCTAGCAAAAAGCCTTTTTTTTCCCTCTCTCTGTAGTGTTTTACAAATTAAGTTCAGGGATAAAAGAGCTTTGAAAAGCTTTATCGTTTAAAACCATTGTTTCGTTACTTCTGTGCCAATTCCAGAAATAGTGGTATCCAGCTTAGTAACTGTACAATCAGAACGTATAAACCTAGTGCTCCTACTAAGAATATGAATTTTTGCAGAAAAGTACTGCCATTACTGAATGCATGTGTCATAGCCCAGGGTCCGCAAAATCTGCATTAAGATTGTATAGCTTATGTTGATGTATTTTTAGGGTATAGTTATTTCTTCTTTGGCTTAATGTATATATCCCTTGTGTATGTATCACTTAATGGCATGATCCATTTTTATGACTTAGAACACATTGGCCTTGCTCTTGCCCTGTTAGAGTGCATATATTTTTGTTCAGGTTAATGGCATTTTTTTTGGGCAACTATAAATACAAGACTGTAGTCTTGGATTCAATTTATTTGATATTCTTTTCATAATAGAAGAAAGTTGGTTTTCTTTTCCTGCTACTTGTTCAGGAAAGCCAGCTTGAAAAGCACCAAATAAAATGAATGTTCACTTCAGAAAGGAGTATGTCTGGTAGGTTTTAGCCTAGATAGTGAATATTTTTATAACACAAGATTTCTAAAAACGTGGTATTACAATGCAAGCTATTGTTTTGTCTTCATGGCTAGCAATTGCCTTATGTATTGTACAGTGAATGAAGAAAAGGAAGTTTACGGAGGAATCTTTTTGCTGTAGTGGGCATTGGCCTAGCTCCTTCTTCCAAATGAAGACCTAGCCTCTGGTTTTGTCAGAAGAGCTCTGACTTCTCTATGATTGCAAGTTCTAGATATGTGGCCATTCAAGAAATAGCTCAGCAGTTAAACAGCTACAACTACTCAAACAGCCTACACATATGTGTACAAAAGCGGACGGTGTGGCTGGAATTTCACCATCAGAAAAAAATGCCAATATTTTAGTTGGAAGCTCTTTTTGCCTCAAAAGATTTTGTTTGTATGCACCTTATTTTCTCCCAGAAAACCTCTTTGGAGTGGGCAGGGGGAAACATGCTGGGCTGTATTATTTAGTGTTCAGTATCTGTGCTAAAGCAACCAGCAATTACGAGGTCTGCCTTTTTTAATGCTGAAAGTATAGTGGCAAAATAGATTTGACCTTCAGTACCAGAAATACACATGGCTATAAATACATGCTTTCAGGAGATGTGTGTGTTCATCTGCTTTTAAGTGTCCAGAGTATGACTTCCAAATCGTATTTGGCATGAAATCCTCTGCAAAGAAAAGTGGTGGCTATTCCAACTAGTTTTTAGACTCTTTCCAACTTGAATGATGAAGCGTTGTTGAAGGCAATGTCAATGACACCTGCATGTTGGTCATCTCTGCATTGCCCCTGTGACATGGTGGTGTGCTGCTCTGATCGACTGTCTGTATCCCACAAGGCTGAACAGGGGGTATAAAAGGTTTGCAGAACATGATCAGGCTGTGGCTGCAATCAGTGAGGAGTTAAAAGCATTTGGAGAAGAGAACTCTTATTTTCCATGTATAATGGGAAATTGCCGTTTCCTGTTTTCATTTTGAAGTAGTCAAAAGAAAAAGCATCCATGATGCAGTAGTAGAGTGTTGTGAGTGAATGAAACTTAATCCTAGTTCCCACCTCCCATCCCTTGTTCAGATATGCCTCTGGATGAACTTAGTTAATTGTAAGGACTAATCCAAGGATGAGTTGCCAGATAGCTCTAATGAGGCCAGGGTCAGCCCCAGGGAGTCAGTAGGAAATGAGCCGCTCAACAAGAAAAGCAGAGAATGACCCAGGCTTGGTACGTTGCCAAAGGAGAAGGATGAGGAATTGCCTGCTGAGCCAGGTGTCTCTGGGACAGCTCCCAGGATGGAGACAGCAGTGGTAAGGAGCAGAGGTGGCTGATGGCTTTCTAAAAAGAGCATCTCTCAGACCAGGCAGTAACACCTCCAGCACAAGCCTTTATTCGCCTTCTCTCAAAGCTTTCCAAGAAGCAAAGTCATATTAGACTCCTGGTTCTTACCAAATGCTCTGATAAGTGTTTGACCTTTGAGTTCTTGCTTGTTTCTCTTTTCAGTGTTCCAGCAAGTGCCAAGACACTGGTTTGATTATATAAAGTCTTTGATTTAACAAAATAATTGGCAGAGAAGTAAAAAAAAAAATGTTCTTTGTGAGCAGAGACGTTTAGATTGCTAGAAAAGTTACCTTTCTTAAAGCAGATTTTTGCCCTAGGAGTGTATCTTACTAAATTTAGCGTGTATGAACTACCTGTATATTGAAACACAGGAAATACTTATTGTGCTGTAGATTTGTTGCTGTGCTGGAATAAAATAAGCCCGAAGCTTTTGAAGATATGTACTTGCTATGGATAATTACCTTCCTTGTGATATTTTCCTACAGTATCAAAGATGAGAACTTTTAACTTTGAAGAGTGGGAAGGTCTGAGCCCTTCTGGTGAAAAAGTTATTTTTGACTTCAGCAAAAATATTTGGGGGACAGTGACCTGATCCTAGTCTTTGAAAGTCTTCCTGCAGCATCAGTGTCTCTTCTCATAGTATTGACAGCCCCATAATGTTGTACAGAAGATCCAGTTGGCAGGAGAAGATAGCACAGCGTATTTCTCGATGCAATTTGAGATGTTGGTGTACACTGATCTAAGAGTTAATGTTTGCAGTTCTGTTCTTGTTGTATAGGGGGAGTTACTGGTTTTAGGGTCTTCTCGTTCAGTTTAGCTGTTGCCTTGTGTGAGAGGTGATGAAAGTATTTGATGTTAAAATTTAAATATCTATTTAGTTAACGTGTTCAAAAAAAATAAAATTAATTGGTTTTGGTGTTGGAATTTCCCCAATATTTAATGCAGATGTGCTGCTTCTAGGGAGCAGTCCTGCAGAGATGGTGAAATCCTGAAGTCCCAACCATATGCACCAGATGCAAAGCAGGGTGGGAAAAGTACCTGGGATTTTTGCCTTCCTGAAAAAGAGAAAAATTACTAGATATCTATTTAGTCTTCCAGGTATTTAGAAGAACTAGCACTTCTTCCTGTGCAGGCAGTCTATTTCATCACGATCTTGATTTCTCTTGTCTTTTGGGGTGTCTTTGCGCATCAGTTGTGTCGGTGCTTGGTCGTCCGTTCACAAAACTCGGGTTTTTTTTTTGTTTTTTTGTTTCATTTTCCTTGAGAGTTGGGAAGATGCACAGCTGAATATGCTCTGGTTTCAGACCTCCAAACTGTTTATGGCTGGGCAGCTGATGGAGCTCCTTGCAAGACACAGTTTTAAGTGCCGTTAGGAATTTTAGAGCGTGCACTGACTGCTCTAGTTGATTGCAATACAAATGTATAGTAAGCCAGTAAATCGTAGACAGCGTTGTGATTACAAATCATTACAATAATGCAAGATTATTCAGTTTATGTCACAAATCCTTCTAGACTACACAATTAAAGTCATAACCACAAGTATAATCCTGTGAGATAAAGTCACTTCATTACACAAGCTCCTTCTGGTTTACTGTTTGCTTTATTTTGATGCCAGATTGAATAACCGAATGTTCCTAGGTAATTAACTTTAATGGCAGCATATCTTTTTTTTTGTGTCTGTGTTAATTCTGGAGTTTATTTTCCATCCTTAAAAATAGGGATTTTGATTAGTTCAGTAGTTAAGCAAAGCCCTAGTCCTTTCAGTTCTGGTATTGGGAAAATCGGCATAAACCTTTCTGAAAATTCCCTTCTTCATTTGTCAGTTATGTCCATCACAGTAGTTATATTTGTCAGATGATGAGAACAGAAATGTTTGGCAGTCATTGATGCTCCCTGGTAGGTAGTGGGGTATGGGAATTTGCACAGTTCTGTGCCTCCTGGGGAAAGCAGTGGCTGGAGTATGTGCGCTGCGTGTTTGCAGGTAGGCAGAATACATCTGCTAAATGCGAGTGGAACAAATACTTGATTTGGAAGCTGAATTTTGGACCAAATCAAGCCTTTCTTAAGTCATTGGACGTCATTACGCATCCTGCTTTCAGTGCAAAAGAAGCTGGGGTGGGATAAGGAACTGCTCGCGCCAGTCAGTCAGAGCTTCATGACTCAGTCTGTTGGAGTGATGCTGATAAATACCCAGATTGAGATAATCAAAACCCATCAGGGGATTTGGATGTTGTCCCACTTATTAATTTTAATGATAATTTAATATCTATGCCCATTACACAGGCTGTAAAGCTCTTCCCCAGGCTTTCTGAGCCCGGTAGGTTCAGTTTTAAAATGTTGTTTGTTCACAATCTGGCATGCTTAACTTAAAGGGCTGGTCCTGATGTGGACAGGCTATACAGATAGATGGGAGCCACGGTGTCCTTCTGAATTGCGGTAGCTAAGGCTAACCGAGCCTGTTTCTCAGAGCCATGTGAGTGTATTGAACTGGCAAATGTCTTCAGCCCCTAGGAGATTTGGTTATTATGCTGCCTGTATGATGTTTGTAAAAGGCTTCTGCAGCGTAGGTGTTGGAGAGAAAGCAGGGAATCCTGAGCAGGCCTTGCTCAGTGTTTCCAAAGCTATTTTGGCACATGCCATTCCCCCCCCCCCCAGCTTTAAACCCTTCTGACCCCTCTCTTCATTGCCCCTTTCAGTGCCCTTTGAGGCTTTAACTAGATGCGTGAGCACAGCATTGCTCCGGAGGTGCCCTGCTTGTGGGGCATCTTCCCCAGCGGCACCGCACTCGGCACACCCCAACCCAGCTGGCGTTCAGTACGTGGGAGTCCCTGCGCATCTCTCCAGATGTTGCGTGGGGTCCTCAGTGGAGGCTGGAGTCTCTTTGTGTTAAGCTTTTCGTATACGAGAGAGGCTTTTCCCAGATGAATTTCCAGGGCATCTGCTCCTGCTGTAAGAAGCTGTAGGATTGAGGTTAAAGCCAGCAGCTGAGGTTCAAATTGGGTGCTCGCACTGCTGATCTCCAGTCTTTTCTTGAACAACTGGGAATGAGATTAAGTTAGCAAACCAGACTGTCGTGCTTTTGTGTGTGTGCGTTTTAAAAATAAAGCTGCAAACAAAGAAAATAGCGAAATAAAAAGTTTTCACATACAATGATATAACTGAAACTACTACCGACAAATTTTTTCTTCTCTGCACTGAGTTGTAAATCTTGGAGAACTGAGCTAGTTTTCTCTCATATTACAGTCTTAATAATAAGTAATCGAAACGAAAATAGGACAGAAAATTAGGCAACTCCTCACTGTCTGAGTATGTTAGTTGCAAATCACTGGCAGTCTGGATGTGCTGTTTCTTTCTGAGTTACAATTTTCTTGCTCATGGAGGAAAACAGCCAATAAAAAAAAAGCACAACATTATAGTATTTGCTAGTTCTATTTAAAAATAAGAGCAGATTTGTGAATGAGTGAGCTGAAGATAATGGTACTGTGGCTTCACTGGATTTTTGATTGAGACTATTAAGATCATGCAGTTGGATCTGTCATGGTATTTACATCATAGACATTTGTGCAGTGGTCCTTACAACAGGTTGTAACTTTGATTTGACCTATCGTGCATCCTTTAGAGAAGGATTTCTTCCTTGATTTAAAGTCTTTCTGTTACAGGGAGTCTGCCATATCATTTGCAACTTGTGCCAGCAATTAGCTCTCCTTGTTCTAAGATAAATTTTCTTTCTAGAGTGAATTTGTCAAACTTCAGTTCAAGGCCAATGGATCTTGCTCTGCCTTTTCTTGCTAACATTACATATTATTTACTAGTCATCTCTACTTCTTCTTCCCACACCCATGCCCTTGATGCTTTTGCAGGCTATAGCTGTATCTTGAGCCCTGAGTAGTTTCTGTGGTTGTTTCTGCTGTAAAGCAGAGTTTGAGCTTGAGTAGCTCTGGACTGTCCTTTCTGAACTCTTCCCAATTTGTCAGAGTCCTTGTTGAAGTGTCAGCATGTGAAATGAGAGCGGCTTTCTGGCGATGGCCTGAGTCAGGGGTTGCATCCTCTGCCGTATCACCTTTTGATATCTTTTTGAATTGGCTCTGTGAGGAAGAGAGACCAAGGGGAGAAGGAAATCGTCCTTGCATTGGAAGCCATGCAGAAACAAGAGGGTGTTTTAGTAGCTGCTTGGCTGGGCATTGGGGCTGAGAGGAGTTCAGGTGTGATGCTCAATGTGTGCATGACCCAGAGCCGTGTGCTAGGGCTATGCCGAAGTCTTAAGTCAGTTGACTTGGGCACTTGGTTATTTGGGAAAGGAGTCTGTCCCTTCTAGACTGGGAAAATGGGTTGTTCTACTGCAAGATCTGTGGTGGGAAAGGTTCTTCTTAAAGAGGAAAATATAACCCTGCAGTCCCCTAAAGTCCTAGTAAAGGTAGGATCCAGTCCTTGCTCGGCACCTGTGTGCGTACAGGCTTCATGCCTGCAAAACCAAGTGTCTTGCAGTGACTCAGAGCATTGCATTGCTGAGCACAGGAGTTGGCAAACTCCCTTCCCTGAATTCTCCCCTTTGTGCTTGGGTGGCCTGTCTCTGGCCGCTTCAATCTGCAAAAGTATGAGAATTCCCCTTCCGAATGGGGAATGGTGCATCCCTCTACATGTCAAGCAGTGATTAAAACATGCATAAGCTTTCAGAGCAAGTGACAGCCTAGTTCCAGAAGCCAAGACGTTACTAAAGAATCTGGTCTGCCTTTCCTTCTTGCAGACACGGTGGTTGCTCATACGTGGGCTAAAAGCCTGTTCTCCTGTACCAGTGTGCTATAGCAAGGACTACTTACTCCAGAGTAGGACTGTTAGTGTGAGCAGATAATTTTGCAGTCTGGCATGCAGGGGCTGCTTGGAAGCTCGCTGAAATCACAATTAACAGGCAGTTAATTCCTTTAACGGTAAGGCTTTGGGTCTAGTCCTATGCGAATAGCCTCTCAGGCAAGTTTTCTGTCTGTGGCATAGTTGAATGAAACCGATACGGGAATGGAGTAGAGCGTGCAGATCAGCTGAGTGAAATGTAAGGTGGTGAGGTTGGCCCAGCTGCATTTGCTCGTGGAAACTGGACCCCTTCCTGGCTGTCTGAATAAATCTGTGCAGCCTGCATCTGTACCTGTGTGTGAACACAGACATGCCCCATAGTGTAGAGGGGCAGCTGATAGCTATAAAATATGTGATATGATAAGCAGGCAGCTTGGGGCAGGGAGAGGAAGCTGTAGAGATGCAACAACGGGGGGTTTTGTGTGTTCTTCCCCTGAACGGTTTATTCTTTTATTTAGTATGATTTTTTTTCACAGCTTAATGCTTTAAGTTTCTTTGTGCACAATAATTTATGGATGAGAGCACACATTATTAGAAAGCTTTGTGTACTGTGTGCTATGGGGGCAACTTTTCAAAATCCAAGTGCCATTTCTTTAGCATTCTGACTTTCACTGGCTATGCGTTTTAATAAGAATGGTGTCCAATTAAACACATAATCTGTGGAAAGGCTGTTTCCTATGCTAATTATTTATTTTTTGGTGAGAATTATACTTTTTATTTATTTCCTTAAGTTCATCCGTTCATCTTTTTTTCTTTAAAATTTGCATGTTTTACATGAAACGCATGCAAATCCAGTTTCACCAAGAGGGGACAAGTCTGAAGCTGAAGAGAGACTGTTTGAAAGGGGAAGGATTTCATGGTTTAACTGTGAAATAATAATGAAATAATTTGTAACTTCATGTTTAATTGAAGTGATCAGTTGGCTCATTTTGTAGAATGAAAGCGAGGCCTAGGAGAGAGATGGGTAAATAATCACTTTCAGCTTCTGTGCTGAGTAGCACCTTTCCTCTGGCATCTCCCAAAGATGATTTAAAACCTTTATTTATCTGAAATAGGAACTGGAGAAGGATTGTTGTGCTCAGCAGTAATAAGTTGTTGCTGTAATTCAGCTGTTAGGGCTGTAAGTTGCACAAAACTTGTAGAGCAGGTCACGTCCGGCATTGGGACAGCTGTGCAGGAGACTCTTCCATACACAAGTCCAAAGAAGTCCTTGCTTGTGGCTTTCTGAGGGGCTTCTAGCTTAGCAGGAGAGAAGGAGCACCGAAGGAAACCCCTGGAGCTGGAGGAGCTGTGGGAGACGGCAGACCAAAGTGCTCTAGGGGGCTGAACTCATGAGTGCCGTTTGGCCCTGGGATGGAGAGGCGCTGGCTCCATGTGTCTCCTATCATTTCCCATCTGAACCTGAAATGCTCATTGTTGGGAAGGGTTGATGGTGATCTCTTTCCACCTGAAGAAATGCATATTCTACCCAAGTCTGTGCTTTTGACTGTTCCTCCTATTCTGCCACTCTTATCTTCTAACCCTCTCTTCATCGAAGTGAAACCTTGGATAGGAAATCAGTGCGTACAAGCATGTGGCTAACTTCAGCAGGCAAGTACTTAATGATAGACCAGCATGCTCCTTCTCAGGTTTTGGTGTGGTGTATTCTTTTGCTTTTTTCTTTTTTCCCTTTTTCTTTCTCTGAGATACTTTGCCCATGGCATTCCCATGTTCTTCCCCTCCATGGCTTTGGGACTCAGGCATGGAGCAGACCCTCGTTATAACCTCTAGAGATAAACATAAGCGGACCTTTAGGGTCGGTTGCTATTTCTGCACAACACAGATGGGTTGGAGCTAGCTTTAAATGGCCTTGCTTAGGCCAGACGCTGAGCTCACCATCGGCTGGAGCACATCAGCAGATGCTCTCCTTTCTCCAGGTTCACCCTAAAAGTTTCTAATGATGGAGAATAAACTCCTGCAGCAAGTTCCTCCTGTCATTGTTTACCCCCACTGCTTAAAATAAGTTAGTTGTGTCTTCTGTACAGGAGTGTTTAGTCTTTGATTGATTATATTTTTTTTTGTAGTTGTTGGTTAGATTAAAAGCAACCTAGTATCAGAAATCATCTCTTTGTATTAGGTGTTGCAGTAATATCATCAGGTAACACATGTTTTACCCTTTGCGTAGGTAAATAATTTGAGGTAGTCTTACTGTCTTCTTATAAAGCAGCTTTCCTGGACTTTGCATTATCACAGTTGTTTGCTGAAGCAGCATTTGTTTCTGAAATGCAGATATCTCGGCTCAGTATTTACCAAGTGATTGTATTTGCTTTCTTAGCCAATGCAGATTAATGTTCATTTGATTCTTCAGAGGTTGCCAGAGACACTGGAAGGGAGCATGGAGTTGTGTAGGGTTACAGGTCAGAAAAAAATAGCTAATGAAATATGGAACCTCTTCAGAAATGCATCTTTTCTGAGATTTTGGGGGTTATAAGGCATCCATCATAAACAAATGCAAACATCCATGTCTCTTCAAGTCCAAATTTAGAGACATAAGGGCCAGACTGAACCTCCATCCATTATATTTATAACACTGTAATTCTAGTACTGTATTTAAATACTAACATTAGCCTGAAGCAGTGGGAATTGGATCCCATATAATGAAAAGTAACTAAAAGTTACATTATGTTGTGGAATAACCATAACAAGCATCCACATGTATAATTTATTACCTATAGTGGGTAAGTACTTAACAACAGTCATAAACTCATTCTGTTCGTTCATTTTTAGATCTTAGCCTACTGATTCAGGCCTTAACTGAAAGTGAATATACAATCAATGTGAGGCTTTTTATGCTGGTTTAATAATGTAGGACTGCTGAGGATCTTTAATTAAATAATTATTCTTCATTCAATCAGGACAGATTGCTTCACGATAGGGATGGCAGGAAAGAACACACAAACCCACCCTAAACTGATTGTGTTTTAGCTACTTACTGTAATCCTGCATAAGTGATGGTCTTTGTCTCACACGAAGAAGCAAGAGCATCCTCAAAACCACGAAAAAATGTAGTTAGATACTAAAAATGAAAAGCCTAATTCTGAAGCGATCAAAGAAAAGCATGATAGGACTCAATTTGATGGTGCCGTGAACAAAGTTACAGCTGTCTGATGAATGAGAAAAGCAGATTTTTCTGAAAGGTTCAGCCTCCAAGAGTTTTCTTAGTTTTTGATGACAGCTCTAAGGTGCTCAGCACTTGGCAAAGCCTGCGTGCCTCGTTGAGCTGCTTCCCGGGGCAACGGGCTCTTCACCAAATGGGCTTTTGGTTTTCTTACTGACAACGTCATGTAATAAAGAGGTGGCAAACAGAGCTGTTAGGAGGAGGTGCAATAAATTGCCTGGTGTCTGTGCTTGCTGTGCGTGCCGGTTCCCGAAAGAGAGTCTGGCCTCTGCATGTGAAAGCACAGCAGCTTTCGTGTTTCTGTCTTGGTACATCAGAAGCGCAAAACCTGTTCGAGGTGGGGGCCGCAGCTTGTCGCAGCGCGCAAGGCTGACGTCGGGTGGCCCCCAGCACTGTGCGGCGTTGTTAATGCCGCTCACGGCGACAGCACCAAGAGGACTTCAGCGTTTATAAGGGGAAAATAACCATTTGAGCCTGAATAGGCTTCAGAGCTCTAATGTGGCTGTTTGGCCAACAGAAATGAGATGTAAATTTGTGCTGAGTAGCCACTGATTACTGAAAGATGATTAATGCAAGATTTGGGATTGATTTATGGGTGCAGTTGTCAGGGCCGAAGCCATGAATATGGTAATATCTGTAGGAAAAGCTTTGGGCAGATTAGAGACCAGGTAGCAAGGGTAAAATAAAGCGTTTGCAGGAGGGTCTGCTACATTGTATGGGTTTTGTATAATCCAGTACAATTTGGTTTATGCCCAAGAGGTTGGGTTTTGCCAGAGCAGCACGTGGCTAATTGTGTCACTTTGCCTGAAACATTAGAAAAGGTAGTTTAACCAGTTTTCATTAAATGCACTGTTTGGTCAAGTAATTTTTCTTTATTACTGGAAACTCCTAAATGCATTTTCCCCCTTTTAGGGAATTGTAGGTCGCTGCTGACAATGATAAAGATTAATGATGATGTTCAGTTTTTATGAAAGAAGTATTTATTGTTCCTTCTCTTCCCCCACTAACAGTTTCCCCGGTACATGCTTTGATAGTTAGTCTTATCCCAATTGCAGTAGGCAGTCAGAAATCCAAAGTAAGTTCTCATGTATTGAAACATTAGGACACAGATGAACAAGGAAAATGTCCTTTCTTGCTCACTGCTTTTCAAAATTAATCTGTGAACCTCTTGATATCTCTTCAGGTGATGAATAACATTAACACTCTCCTTGAAAATTGCAAAAATCCAAGCGTTTAGTTATAAACCTGAAACGTATGTTGTCCTATGCTGAGTCCTTCTGGGAACCTGTTTCTGTCAGTCTTCCAGCGTTAAGCTGTACGGTATCAATGCTGTTTGTTACGGCATTTGTTAAATTGTTCTGCAATGACTGTTACATTAAGCAATGAAAAATGATTTAACGGCACTGTTTTTTTCCATTGCCTCTTTCATGCTCATCTCCGTTGCCTTAGCCTCAGTTGCGTCCGTCGTGTGCTGTACGCTTAACTCCTAGACTTTCCAACCTTAGAGGGAAGGGGGAAGGCAGGAAGCAGGCAGTGGGAGCAAAACGCTCACTTTGCTCTGGGAACAGCTCAGAGCAGCTTCTGATGAAGCACGCTGCAAAGGGCCTGACGCTCCTTTTTTTGTTTTGATTGCTCTCACCTCCAACTGGCTTCTCATTCCGGTTGGATTTCGCTCCCAATGTCTTCCACTGATCATTCAAACTGTCAAAGTCAGAGCAAAACTTCTCCGTATGCTTTTCTTTCCCCATTGCATCTTGGAGTGTTGCACTAAGAAGTCTAGGTGACTTTTTCCTGAAGTTACTTAATTTTTTACAGCTGAGTGTATTTTAATTGTGCACTTCTCTAAGTGGATGCTATATTTCACTGTGAGCACATTTTGCAAGTTTTAAGGCTTTAATAGCTCTTCTTTCTTACCAGCTTGCTTGGGGTGGGACTCACTTCAGCAAATTACTGCTGGTGTTTCGAGATGGTATCTCGACTTCACAGGTGTCTGCAGTGCTTCTCCTCTTGTGAGTAGTGTAGAGCAATCTGGAACTGATCAAAACTTCTGCATTATATTGCACCAGAGAAGTTTTACTAAAAAGTATGCTGCCGTGCCTACTACACAAACAGAAGAAAGAGATGGGGCAGCAAGCTTTACATATATATTATGCTTATAAAAGAGGATGTATGTGGTGGGAGGAATCATTCAAATGGCAAATTCAGTTGTTTGAACAGTAGGAGCTGATGATTTTAAAATTCTTCAAGTTCTTTAAGCAGCATCTGTTATATCTTCACATCTAGCGCTTCCGGAGGGGAGCGGTGGTGCCAGGGCTCAGAGGTTTAGCATGGGTCTTTCCCATCTGGGTTTCTTCCTGAGGTCTCCAAGCAATTTACCTCCGTGAGAATCTCAGTTTGTGGTCATTTGGGAGGGAGGTGGATTTCTAGCAGTCCCAGTTGTGCACCAGACCTTGAAAGCTTGACTCAGGTAGAACTTGAGATCTTAAAACCAAGATGAAATATAAAATACCAGAAGAAACAAAAATATCCACCCAGATGCTTCTAATTTTTTAAAATTGCAGGGTTTTTAAAGCTGATCTTATACTCCTGTATTGTTCTGAGTATCTGAGATTGGTAGCAATGGAGTTGGGATGGAGAAAGGTGGTGCTTAACACTCACTCGACTTGTTTATTGGGTAGTTCTGGTTTATAATGGGGATGCCATGTTAATCAGTCCCCCCCTTTTTGCTAATTCTTGGCCTGCCCTATGTTATGATGTGTGTAGTACAAAAACCTTGGCATGTAGTGAAACTGAGCCCTGATAAATCTTGAGTAGCCTTTAACGTGGGTTAACAACCCGTTGGAAATAGTCTTCCCAAAGCACATGCCTGGCCATTCCCTTAGAGCTGCTGTAGTGACAAATTTACCGTCCGAGTCACAGAGGGAGGGACTGTCCGTTTATTTAGGTCTGCTCTCTGCTAGGCAAAGTTTTTTTTCCTTTTAAACATGTCACAGGCAGGATAGCAGGGAATCTTTGAGGATTCGCTGGTTATCACAGGTAGCAGCAGCGGTGGCAGTTGCACCGAGTGGGACTAAGGGAGAAGCGAGGTCCTGGTGAGCTGGCAGCAGCCGGTGCTTTCCTCGGAGTTGCCAGCTGCCCTTCCTCGAGGGGCAGCAGGACCACACGTCAGGCTTTTGCCTCCAGCATCGGTCCTCTTGTCCGAGCACATGGCAGAATCCGAGCCGAGCTTTTGCCCTTCCTTTTTTGTGTATTTTTAAGCGTACGTTCCATCTGTTATTTTGCTAGACCTTTGAGAGGCTGTTACGATGCTGAGCGTTGGATGTGAAAATAGTTTGTGAGTCAAACGCAGCACATTTCAGGAAAGATGATTAGACTTGCCGTTCATACCTTTCCTCCTTTTTGCAATTTACAGTTTTTCTTCTGCCTAAGTTCTGAGTTGATGAAAAATAATCCTCATCTCCTGGCTGAAAATCTACTGAAATTAGTGAGGAAGCTTTCACTTCATGTGATTTAGACCACGTCCCAAGATACTCGTGAGATGAGTTAACCACACTGTTGAGCTTAGTGGCAAGAGCAGAGTGACTTTGTAAGAAGCAGCAAAAGACTGCAATTTAGTAGAAAAACATGATAAACGTAGCCCAGAGTGGTATTCTTACTTGTTTTGATGTATTTTTCTAATTTCACAGATTGAGGGCATGTGTCAAACCACTAGAAAATATTCTATACCTTCCTTGGAAACTTTGCTTTTTAAATTAATGTTATTAGACCAGATGTTTGTCCAAATAGAGAGTTAAATCAAATCCTTTCTATTCTCTGTTCTTCATTTTGTTCTTTACTTGACTAGTACCTGTTGTCAGCAAGAAAAAATATGTATGTATTCCTGTATAAGTGCCTTAGTTATAAAATTGCTATCCAAATGAGGCTTCACCTTGGGTGGGGGTACTGTGGCATGTATGGAAGTTGTGAGCTCCCAGGCAGTTCCAATTGCCCCGGGCATGTAAAGGTTTTAACAAACACTGGGCCAAATACTTTTTGCCTTGAACTGGCGGCAATTTTCTTTTACTCTGTTTCCTGCCCTTAAAGTGTGCCCTTCTCAAAATCAAAGAACAAGCAGATGCTCTGTAGGAATCTCTGCACCTTTTGCATCGTAAAGGCGGATGTTTTTGTTGTGAAAGAGAAGTTCATCTGTACAAATAATAACTTCTTTTGGTTTGGTAGCTGAGGTCAGAAAAATTTGTTTGGAGTTGAAAGAAATGCCTTGGTTGTCATATTCATGTCTTTTCTTTTCCTCCTCTTACTTTTCTCATTTATATTCAGGAAGAGAAGATACCAAATACTTGGTTTGGGCAGTTGTCAAAATGACCATTTGCTTCTTCAGTAATATTGTCCCCTCCCATCCTTTCATACCTTAATCTGAGTTCATGAATTATTTTGATCTCGCCCCTCTTTTTTTCCTTGTTTAGAATTTATGTACTGAAAAAAGTCATCCAGCTGTATTTGGTTTCTTTCCACTATCTAAGGGGTGCAGGACTGGATGAAGGGTGTTGCAGATCTGTGTGTTGGCCAAAACCCTTGCTTAGGGTGGCACTTGGAAGCAGAATTTGAATTTCAGGCTTCTGTAGTTGAATTGTCTTGAATACTATGCTTAAAATGCTTGAAAATTATTATCTAATAACTGTGCTTAAACTGAGACCCTGGCCAGTGACATGGCAGTGGTACAGGCAAGTTGGGCAAGGCCGGTTTTAGTTGTATCTGGCAATAGATACTGGCACCATTTGTCCTGTAAGGCTGGAACTGCTCTGCTCTGCTCTTGACACCGCTCCTCCATCAGGAGAGCAGACTTACAAACTTGCAGTGTTGCAGCTGGTTATTGCCTTTTTATTTTGCCCAAGAGCTGCACGCATTGCCTACTGGTGTTCAGATCTCTGACACTTGCTGTGAGTGGGACAGGGTCTGCCACATCCATCCCTTCCTCTTGTAGTGGTTACATCTCATCTCCAAAGCCGTGTTTTTTCAGGGACACTGGAGGTTTCTGAATGAATTTCTGATTTTTTTTCCTCTCGAGGCGTTTGTTGGACAGTGTCCTGCAGGAACTCATAAGCGGCTCGTGTCTGCCTCTTTGCTGTGCACAGGAGGCAAAATCACAGTTTGGTTTCGAAATGTTTCATTTGTGCCATGCTCAACTGGATGATGGTGAGACTCTGCCACAATCAGTAGATTATATGGGTGATATGCACCCTCTTGCCAATGCTGATGTTCAAAAGAGCTGTTTTGTTCTTGTATCACTTTAGGGAGGGGTACGAATAAGGTGAATGTTGAGTTCTTGTTTTGCACTCTTGTGCAAAAGAAGCGAAAATCTTCTTGATCTTGCAACCCTCTGCAAATCCTCTCGAGCCTGGTCGCAGGAGGAAACGTCAGTGTCGGGAATTGGGCTGCAGGATTGATAGCCAAGTCATGACGGGAGCCGTGTAAGTGGAAGTCAAAGAGCTGCCCAGGTATTTTACTGGAATGAAAAGCAGGATGTGCTGTGTGATCAGCACGAAGCAGGGTGCTGGGTTGGTCCTGCCCTTCTGGAAGGGCAATGAGTTTTCCACGACAACCTGACATGAAATTGTATAGGCCCCATGATGCGCTGCACTCCGCACTAGTGTGGTCATGGGTTCAACAGCCATATCTCAGGGTAAAATTAATCCTTCTCTGGCAGTGGGCAAAACGTACGGGGTATCTTGCGGTGCTTGCCCGTGTTACAAACCAGTGATGTGCGATTGGGCCAGGCTCGCCTTTGCAGCAAGGGTCCTGGTTTCGCATGGCTGCTCCTGCAGGGAGCAGCACTAGTGATGTGGTATGGGGACTTATGGACCTCATGGTTGTTTTGCTGTGTCTGTACAGCAGGCTGTGAAACATGCCGTCTTCCTGGGGTCTGCGGTGCTCTTCCTGCTCCATCTAGGGAGAAGGTGGTGTGTCATGGCTGCCTGAGTCCATGTACCGGGCTCGCCCCATGCCTCCAAGCAGGCTCGTCCACTGGGACAGCGAGGTAGAGCGCTGCAAGCCGAGGTTTATGAGTTGGGTTGAGTGCCATTCGTTCTGGAAGAGGAGCCCACAGGCTGGGACGCACCTTCCTTGAGAGCTGAAAACGTTGTTTTGATGTGTTTTCAGATCTTCAGCAGTGAATTTTTCACTGTGAGAAGTACCTGGAGCTCTAGCTCTTTGCTGAATATATGAAGAAGCCGATAAAGAAAAAAAAACAGGAAAAGTAAAGCTATATTCAATGTGTGGCGCTGGTGGGCAAACATGAGTGAACAGGCCAGAGCCACTAGTCAAACTGGCATATGGAGGCAGAGAGCCATATATACGTGGTGGAGAAGGCCTGACGGGAAGGAAGACATGGAGAGGATGATAAGGAAACAAGGTGATTATTTTTTCCCTCCGAAGGAAATGTGAAAATACATATGGCATTTACAATTTTGCCTCTTTATGGCGGCAGATACCTGACTTGTCGTGCAATGTCAGGTAGCCCCACGTGGTGGGGTGGAGAATGAAATGGGAGATGATGTGTGGGAGAGGAGGCAGCTCTGCAGGCAAGGCAGCCGGTTAAACAGCCCGTGGGAACAGAGGCAGCTTGAAAATGAGTTAGGGGGAGGCAGGGGTCCTGCTGGAAAGGTTTCGGCTAAGTCCTGGGAACCCTTTTGCTTAATACTCTTAGGCCTTTCCCCTAAGACACCTAGGATTTTGTTAGACACCTGATTTCTCACTTAGCGGGACTGGACATGGAATTAGGGAGCTGCTTGAAATGTCCACAACACTGTTAGTGGTCATTTCAAGGGGAGAACCATACTGACAATTCTTGCAATAAAACTGCTTTGAAATGTCCGTTCCAGTTGTCGTGGTTTGTTTTGGGGGCGGCAGGTTTTTGCTGTGCTGCGGTAGCAAATTACAGTCCTGGAATCCTGGAGACTAGAAACAGGCCTCTGAGCAACAGACAGCTGGTGAATGTGTTTTAAAATTGTCCATTTAACCCAAGTCCACTCCATTGAATGTTTTTTTTTTCTTTTCTTTAAGCCCATATTTTCTTAGTTAGGTGTGTGGTATCTTTGGCAAAGGCAAACAGCTTTCCGTAGGCAGACAGCTTGCATGAATTGCATGCACGCTGTTGACAGAGCAGAGTGAGGCTTAGCTTCTGTTAACGCGCTAGGAGAAGTGTACTGGAAATTTCTGATTCAGAAATAGGTCTTCTATAAATGATTTAACATCAGGACATTGAAATGCATTTGTGTTTTCCTTCTTATGGCTATTAAAGACCTAGAGAAAACATTTAGCACTAAATTAATGTTGTATTTTTGTCTTAATCCTGCAGACGGGGTTGATTTATATCTCAAAAATACATACTGTAGAGAGGAATTAAAATATTATACAATTTTTCAGCAGTACTTAATATTTTTCATGCAAATATTTTCCGGCTAGATTTTGTCATATTAATGCATTGAGTTTTCTTTTTCATTAACCATTACAGCGCAGTATTTCATCCTCTGGAGTTTGCAGCTTGCTTATATTCCTTTGCTGTATGGAATGCCTGTCTGAGGTCTGAAATAATCAGGACATCGGGACCGCGCAGGAGGTGCAGGGGCTCTTCCCCCGTCATTGCTGCCTAGCGCAGGGATATAGAAGCAGAACGGTGGCAGGCTGACTGCAGTCTCCAGGGTGAGGTAGACCTGGCTGAACTAATCAGAAGAGAAAGAAATGGTGCACTTCTACATGCAGATAGGAAAGAAGAAGGTGGGATTAAATGACAGAGCAGAGATTTTACACAATAGCTGCTGCTCTGATAAAAATCTGGCCGACTCTCCCTTGGGGGTTATACGCAGATAAGCAGCCTTAACTCATTAGCACCTCCCTTTCCTCTTGCTCTCTGATGATTGCCTTCAGTTTGACAGCAGGTGGTGATGGCAGGACTTACCGTGATCTGAGGTGCAGAGCTGGAAATGCAGCACATCTCATAGTTGGAGGTGTTGAATGGCGTGCTTTGTTGTAACTGAGATTAGACTCTAGAACAGCTAATGTATTTCTGCTTGGATCTTATTCCTCGTAGTGTTAAAAGTGCTCTCAGTACACGAACAAAATGTTTAGAAACACTAGGTTTAGTTTTTGAACAAATGAGCTTTTTTTTCTGCTTTTTCCCCACCAACACGATTTCTGGAATTTGCAATGGAAATGAGCTTAATTTTGTAACTCTGGAGGGCATGATGATTTTGAAAATTGATCTTGCAAGTATTGAAAAAGAGTGATTTTCTGTGGATTTTTAGTATGCTTTTGAGTTAGGTCGTTAATGATACTATTGCAACACCATAGTCATTGCAAACATCAATTCTCTGAAAATGCGTATTAGCTGCTCCCTAAACATCATATAGGGTTACACTGCATATTTTGTTGCTATCCATACACATCCTCATTCCCTAAAACTGTTCAGTCTGAGGATTTTCCGGTCTTCATATGCTTTTCACCGCCTTCTACTGGAGCTTAATGCTTCCTCATAACTGTGGTTGACCTGCTTTTTCGCGCAGTCCTCTGATCTTCACTCAGAAAGAGCAAAACTTGAAAGTCACTCAGGTCATCTGAGTCTTTCCAGGGCTGTACTGGGAAGTGCTCACCTGCACCCCTAACTGAGGAGGCTACAGTGGAGGGATACCCTCTTCATCATATGGAGTCTTGCCAGGGTAATAAAAATAAGACTTTGGATTTACGACGTCTTTGTTGGCAGAGCTGTTTCAAATGAATTGCCTCTCCCAAAAGTTAGGCAGGAATCCTACAAAGACCTTTCTAGGTTTAGTCGTGGGCATATCTCTAAGTTTGTGAGACTACCAAGACGGCTGATGTGACGTGTGTGTTTGTTGTGGTAGGGTCAAGGCCTGTTTAAGCCCAGGGAAATCTGAAGGGTTTTGTTAGATGAAAATACAAATTAGCATGAGGAAAACTTCTTCAGGTTGGATTCCTCACTCAGAAGATGAGTAGTACATGTGAACTCTGTGCATCGCAGCAGATAGATCTTTTGCAGAAATTGCTTAAGTCTTGACTTTCACCTGCCAAGTGAGGAAAGAGGCCCAAGTGGAGGAGAGGAGAGGCTTTTCTGGTGCTGGCATGCATGACTCATCATGTTATGTTCTCATGCCACTTGTTCCTTTGTCATTTAAAATTGAAGTAAAGCATTTTCATGAAAAAAATCCATCATGATGTTGACTCTGAGGGTGTTCTCCTGTCAGCTCTGCAGTAGTGATATCTGAGTTGAGAAAGCTCTTGGCTATATCTCAGGCTGTATTCACAAAAAACAACTTGGTTTTTAATGTTACAAAATATTCAACTCGAATTGTGTCTATTACCTTGTACCTGAGCAACTTTGTGTTCTTGCTTTATGCTGCATTCCCAGTACTAATTAGGAGCGAGCAGCAAAGTTGAGTAGAGGCACTGGGAGGATGGAAGAGATCTTGGGAATTAAGCCCTTACTGACGAGCAGGCCAAAAATAGAGAGGAACAAAACTGAAATAATCATTGATTCTCCCGAGTTCTTGGCATATGGCAGGTTAATCTAATCTATTAACCTAACACTGGAGTTCTCCAATGCAGAGAGGAAACATTGATGTTGTATATTGCTATCTTAGGCGCTGTTGCAGTGCTGCTTACTCTTACGCCCTGCACTGAGAAACAGCATTTCTTCCAAGCGATACGCTTCAGAAGGTGGCCAAAATAAAAATGAAGAAAGCAATTGCTACAATTCCCATAAACAGCTGGGAGAAGTTACAGCTGGAGTTCTGCTTAGAAACCCAAGTAGCACGCTCATAAACAGCTCAAGATTTGCAGTTCCCTGTAACTCCTTCTATTGGAAATATTCTGCTATCTGCATGAGCAGAAACTCCTCTAACCAGGTCTCTCAGGGAGCAAAGGCCCATTTGTTTCATATACCACTCTGCTGATTTTCCGTCAGGCCATTCAAGATGGGGGGGTAGCCTGGAGAGATGCGGTTGTCTTCCGTTGCGCTGGGCAGCAATAATACGGGGATGTGGAGAGGAGCTGGGGAGGGGGGAGCAAGGACAGATGGGTTGTAAATAGCTTCGTTCTCCTATGTGGATGTGTTGGAAAAGGCCAACTCATGCCCCCATTTGCCTTTGTTTTGTCAGTTAAAGCCATAGTGGACAGACCCCACTTCCCACTTCTGGAATGTCTGAAACAGAAGGTTAAGACTAGCAACCTTATTTATTTATAAATATGTTTTTTCATCTGACTTTATCAGGACTATATCATGCCTCTAATATGGAAAAACTTGTTTAAAACACTTACCCCTGTCCCCTAACATTCACCTTAACCTCCAAATCCCAAAGTGCCCTTCCATGGGAAAGCTAAGATTTCAGTGGAGTTTTAATTTTTTTTTTTTTAAGTAATACTTTCTCTTTTTACACAGTGGGAAGAAATTGGTGAGGTGGATGAAAACTATGCTCCAATACACACATACCAGGTATGCAAAGTAATGGAACAGAATCAGAACAACTGGCTTCTGACCAGCTGGATATCTAATGAAGGGGCATCGCGGATCTTCATAGAGCTCAAATTTACCCTGAGGGACTGTAATAGTCTTCCAGGAGGGCTTGGAACTTGCAAAGAGACTTTTAACATGTACTACTTTGAATCAGATGATGAAGATGGGAGGAACATCAAAGAAAATCAGTACATCAAGATAGACACTATTGCTGCTGATGAGAGCTTCACTGAGTTGGACCTTGGAGATAGAGTTATGAAGCTAAACACAGAGGTGAGAGATGTCGGGCCCCTCACCAGAAAGGGATTTTACCTTGCTTTCCAGGATGTGGGTGCCTGTATTGCCCTGGTTTCAGTGCGTGTGTACTATAAGAAATGCCCGTCAGTGGTCCGCAACTTGGCCCGCTTTCCCGACACCATCACGGGAGCGGATTCCTCACAGCTGCTAGAAGTGTCGGGCGTCTGCGTCAACCACTCGGTCACCGACGAGGCTCCGAAGATGCACTGCAGCGCCGAGGGGGAGTGGCTGGTGCCTATCGGGAAGTGCTTGTGCAAGGCAGGGTATGAGGAGAAGAACAACACCTGCCAAGGTAAGGATTTGTGAGGGAGCAGTGCTGATGCCGTTGGGGTGGCTTGTGGTCTTGTCTTGGTTCTTTTGCATCCCTCCCGTTGCTTCCCGTTATATCCGTATTTTGCGCTAAGTGAAGGTGAGACCGGTAGACTGGATTCTCACTTCCGCTGAGGTCCCTTCGAATGATTGTGGCAGCGTGAAGAGGCCTTGGCTGGATGTAACGGGACCTGCCGGTGCTTCAGGCGTATGGAGATTGAGAATCTGGCACACGGCTATTACCTGTGGAGTGGTGTCCTTGAGAGGATTGCAGTCTCGTCTGTTATTTGCAGCTTGACTCAGTGTTGGGATTTTCCCATGAATTTCAGAAACTTGATTTCTTTTTTTGGAACTATTGCTGGGAGTGTTTGAAAGAATTTTCCATATGCAAGATGCATTTTGCTTTTAAATGTAAAACAACATGTATTTCTCCACGTTTACGAGAAAAAAAGATTTTGATATGGTGTGAATTGATTTTATTTTCCCTTCTGGTAAATATTTTAATGCAAAGTTACTCAGCTGTTTAGAGTTAAATCTAAAGCCCCACTTGTGTAAATGCTTCCATATGTGCTGAAGTTTACACACAACTAGCCAGCAGAGATTTCTGGGATTGCTGGTCAGAATAGATCTCCTGAATCGTTGGATCTTGGCAAGAAATTTAGGTATCTGAAGCATAAGACCTAACAAGAATACTTTGTAAGTAAGTACAATATAAAATGAGGTTATGCCCTCTTGGAATATAACTTGCTGTATTGTGTAGTTGTGTTTAAAATACACACTTCTTTTATATAATGGATAGCTTAGAAGAAAACCTATATAGGCATAAAAGAGAAAAGATTTCAATGCAGGTTTTTTTGAGAAAATAATTATCTATTGGTTATAATTCTCATCTTATTGCCTTGTACTTGCAGACACTTTGTAAGAAAGAACCTGTGGCCCATGACAGGAAGCAGAGTGGTTCTGCTTTGAACTGAAGGCAGTGTTGCATTTTTTTTCCTTCACCTTGCTCCAGGTGCTTGTAGTTGTCATTCATAGTGTTGGTGCATAGAATAGGTCAGCACATACCAAAGTAAACTGTGGCGTTGATCCTTTAGTCCTCAGTTACACACCATTCCCCTAAAGATTTTAAAGTTCAAGTTTCTGCAAGAGTTTACTAGGAGAGAGGTGTAGGTATATTTATTTTCAGAGAAACATTTCCTGGTATCATGCAGTGTGTGTTTTTTGACTAGAGTGTTCTCCTTTTGTGTAGGTAGATCTGTAGCAGATATGCTGCAAAATCTATCCTAGTTTTACTATCCTTCTGCCAATAAAGATCCCTCTTCCACATGGAGGTTAAGGGGAGTCTGACTTGGTATTTGATACTCTGACAAGGGGAACAAAGATGACAGCCCAAACTGAGGGCATCTTTGTCTACCTCCCTTGCCTGCAATAATTGGACATACTGGCAAAGATCTGCCTCTGTTTAGCTAAATAATTATTGTGTCTCAAAATAGTATGTTGTGCTTGGGTGGCATGTCTAGACACTGGCTTCAGTCACCCGTGAGAATTTTTGGAGCAAGTGGGTACATCTGTTACTTACCTTTCAAATCCTGCCCTTGTACGCTGCTTGCGCAGGATGCAGTATCTCTGGGCTTTGGTCTGTAGCAATCGCAAAGGTTTCAGAGAAAAGAGCTACAAGGTTGAACTAGAAATCTGAATCTATTTTGAAGAGCTGGACTGGGTCGGCAGAGGAGCAGCATCTCTGGCTGTGCTGAGATGACAATCTGGAGTACGCTCTCGGATAACCTAGGTTATTTGGGATTTTAGTTTCCATTTCCTTTTAAAGTCATTTGGAAGGAGAGCGCCTGATCCCAGCTGTGTTGGTTAGGAATGTGGACATAGCCTGGGTTTGTAAAGGTGGTCTTGTAGTGATGCAACCATGTGCTCCTGTGATAAGGTGTAGTAGAAACTACTTTTGTACTTTGCTTGCTGCCTGCACCCTAGGCAGAGTGTTATTACTTTAATTACCCCAGGGTTGTTAAAAGCCCTGAATTCCATCACCAAATCAATGGGATTCTGGCATATAAGCACCTATGGCAGAGCAGGTTTTAGGGCCCCTTTTGGATGTCCCATGTTCAACTGAGGTCACTGTGCTAAATATTTGCTGCAGGTTGGCTCTCGGAGATGCTCGGTCGATAGGAGATATTCAGGGAATGCACCTCCTGTTCCCACCTGGTGTAATGACGGTGTCAGCACTCAGCAGTGTAGCTATGACGAACACCTGAAAGACTTCCCACCTTTGGTCTGTAGATCGGTTAGGCCCATCTTGCCAGTGGTTTCCTGCTTAGCTTTCACTTATGCTTCAGCATGCTATTCTTGACCGTGCTTCGGGAAATGGGTGCATTTCCAACCCCGAAGAGCCTGGCTTTGTTTATTAAAATTTATCCTGCAAAGATGACATTTTTCCAAGCTCTGGTGTCACATCTGCACGAGGCAGACTACGCTCTCTTTATTAGAGATGATGTGAATCCCAGTCACCCTCAGAAACATATGGGAACTATTGAAATCCCTTCTGCCTACAAATCATTAATTGGCAACGATGCTCTGAATTCATCATCTTGTCAGCAGGGTTCCTTTTGAAGAAGGCACTGACAGTAACAGCTGAGTAGTTTCTCTCGCTTGGGACACTTAAGGTTGTAAATATGACATGGTCTAATCTATTTATATAATGCGCTCAGTCTTTCAATTAATGTAGGCAGCTAGGTAGTATTTACTTTGAAGAACCCAAACGACTTGTATTTTACACTTCTTACGGCAACACGGCTCATTTATCAGCAACCACCATGTTGATAACCAGAGGTAAATTGTGACTGTTTTGGGGGGCATGCTTATAAAGGAGCAATGTTAAGGTTCATTATTCACAAGAATAAGTTGCTGTACTTCTTAAAAAGAAAGATTCAAGCACGTTCTCCGTGAGTTCCTGTGCTGGTTACCTGAGCAGTGATCTGGTGCAACTAGAGGAGGGGGAGTTATTGGCTTTGTTGCGGTTTTGCCCATGCTGTCTGATTAGGGCCTTGAGAAACATTGCTGAGCGTTTTCGCTGGCCGACAAATGCCCAATTTCAAGTCTGTCTGGTTGAGTCTGCTCCTCAAAACAGGCATCTTTGGCATTTCTTTGTTCCTCTTGAGATCTGTTCTCTGTGTGTTTCAATGAGAACGAGAAATACTCATTTTCATCCCCGTTAAAGCTCTAGATCCCATGCTATTGGAAGGGAGGAGCTGTTGGTACATAAATCTAGTGAGACCTAAATACAGTTGTAGCAGTGAGATCCCACGAGTGACTGTGGGGCCGTTAATGTAACGATTTGCAGAGCCTGGTGTTTTTGCAGCTGCTTTTCAGAGCCGATTCACAAATTAATTAAATATTTGCATACAAAAAAGAAGTGCATTGAATTAGAGCCAAATTGAAAGAGCAGGTAATGAGTTCGGAAGGTTGTGAGGTTCTCCTTTCCAAGAATCAGTGCATGCTGCTGCTTTGAGACATCAAAAGGAGCATAGCCAGTTTTAGCCAGCTATGAGGTATGGGCAAGATTACAGATATTACAGAGCTGGACAAAATAATGGAGAAAAAAAAATCAAGTAAAACCTTAACTTCAGTGATGCCTTTGCCGCCTTCCGCGGGACGAATTTCAAAACTATGAGCTGGAGAGGGGATTGTTGGGCTGTGGTTTTCTGCCCTTTAGAAAAGGATTGCTTCTAGAAGAAATATTTGGATTATTTTTTGTATGACAGTTATACTATGTTCGAGTGCTTTTATTCTCTTGAATAATGACATTTTTATTTGATTGTTTTTCCTTTAACCAACTTTGTTGAACATATCTCTGTGCATTTACAAACAATATTTATTTTTGCTGATTGTTCGCTCCTTGTGTTGTAATGCAGCCCAGCTACTGCCAAGAGAAATGACAATTTCTTACAGGAAACAAAGGTCTCAGCGAAAACTCATGTTCACAGCTTTTTGCTCAGGATTTAATTAAAACTAATTGACAATGATAGCCAAGTTTATGTAGATGGAAAGTTTACCCACCGAATCAGTTCTGCAGTGGTTTTCTTGCTTAATGACAGGAAGCAAAGCAGAGTTACTCATCTTCTTCCGAGAGCAGTGCAATCAGTGCAGGCATTTGGAGGAACTTTTCCAGAGTGATGATTGCCCCACTGTCGATCAGCTCCTGGAAAGATGCTCAGAGGCAATTCATTCTCTTCTGGAGCTGGGCAGGAGCAGGCAGCCAGAGATGACAACCTGCAGTCAGAGGGCAGCAGAAGGCAATATCTGTGCAGGCTTTGGTGACCACCAAAAGTGATGGCGGCGTCATACTTGACAACCATTGAGTTTCTCTGTGTCTGCAGCAGCAGCTATCCCAGAGGCTTGACTTTTGTGTGGAACACATAATGATGCTGCAGTAACAATAACTGTGTTTTTACTAACAAATTCAATGAGTGTGGCTTCTCCAGGTGGTACAGCGCTGAAGCTCAGCCATTAACTTCTGTTCCCTTGTTTCTAGGAAATGGAAGCATGCCACTGCAGAGAACCTTGTTTTGAAGTTTGGGTTTTGACTTCAAAGCAGCCAACATTCTCTCTCTTTCTCTCTCTCTTTTTTTTTTTTTTTTTTAATTTTTTCAAAGGAGAAACCTAAGAAGGACTACTTTGCAGCTCCCTCTAGAGCTTGCCTACACACCTCTCCTCCTCCGGTCAACTCAATTCTCACTTTAAACTGTTATGGAAAGAAAGCGTATCACTAAATCCTGCCAGTCTTTTGGGAGATTTCCCAGCTGGGACTCAGGTGAATAAGGCAAGCTTGCTTTTACCCTCATGGTAGAGCAGAAAGCAAGCTAAGTCCAGAGATTAAAATAAAAAAATAATAAAAAGCTCTTCTTAATTGTTCTACTGGGAGGTGATTACATGGCAAGAAAAACATTGATGGAAATATTCAGTATATGGAAAATACTGAGTTTGGAAATAGTCTTGCCCCTCCAGGGATTTTTTTGCCCATCATTCATACTTCTTGAGCATTTTTCTGATTAAAACCAAATTGTCTGGGAGTATAGTATAGTAGGTGTTTATATAATTATGAGCTGAAATGCCTAGTTAATTTTAATTAGGCACAAAACCAACCGACCAGCGTCAAAAGAGCTGAATTTTTGGCTGCACTGTATGTATTATCTCTTCAAATGTAAAGAAAATGACTCGAGTGCTGCATTACAGCAAAAGGTAGTTGTTACTGGAGGGGGAATTATTTTGTTCTATAGAGAGGTGTGCACATATGTATTTAGGTATTTTGTTCTGCAGCTGAAATGTCTAACAAGAGCAGAGAAATAATCTCCCACAGATCAAAACTGTATTGCAACAGGGTTGATTAACTACTACTTTCTTTGGTTTATTTTTGCACATCTATTTGCTTTCATTATAAGAAACATCGTTTGTGGATGCACTGTATATTGTGCTTTGCTAATGAGTTGTAACCTTCTGTACTACCTTAGTGTGCTCATGACCCCTAATGGCTTTGGAGATCTTGTTCTCATTCTACAGCGATGCTTTTAAGCCATTACTTTTCCTAACTTAACCTTATTGTTCGTTGCAGTGACTGCTATGCAATCACCTTCCAGGAGGGCAATTAAGGAGTCCTAAAGTATGGATTGAACAGCATAATTAAAACAGGTGGGAGAAGGGTTTGGAATCAGCTCAGCAAGCATGAACTGGAAAGGTCATATTTGCTTCTTGCTCAAAAGATATTTTGGGACAAGTTATAGGGTATATTCTTTCATCTGCTCCCAGATAAACTACCTGATGCTTAGTTGAATACTGATTTTGTTTGCTTCCTTTAGCATCCTTGAATATAGGATGTCCGCTAGTAGGTTAGGGAGCTACTTTTTGAATTACAGGATGGGAGAAGTGTTGCAGTAGGAAATACGTGCTAACCATGGTGCCTTTTGGTTCCTTTGATTGTCACCTTTGTCTCTGAGTTGTTTGGAAACAGCTTGTTTGTTAATAGTCATTTTGAGAAACAGGGAAAAACTCTGGGCAAATACTAATGGATAAAACGTGAATACTGGTTGGCAGTGCAATGGATCTAATTGCATTGATTTAAGATATAGCTGTTCCCACCTGCCCGCTCTGCTCTGTTTCTGGAAGTGGCTGCTGGCGTTGCAGAACCGGATAGCTTGCGTGCTGGCGGAAGTGGCCAGCGGAGGATTTGTCTTAATGCCCCAGCTCGGGGCAGGTAATACATGGGCACTGTCCTGGGTGGTAATCTCTGCCACAGAAGGGTGGCTGCAACCTCCTAAACTGTCAGAGATCTGCCAGAGCCTGTCTGTCAGACCCCTCTTTCCACAAAATTGATATTAAGTATTAAAATAAAGTGATAATATTGCATGTTTTGTTCATAATGCAGATACTCAGTTTTGTATTTCTCATTTAGGAGCACTTAGCAGGAGTTAATTGAAGTGTTACCACATCATTATCTGCTTTTTCTCTTGGTATGCTGTGTATCTTGACCATTTTTACTTGCTATGGGATAACATTGAGGTTGACATCCTGGTCCCACAAAATGAAGCTAGAATTTTGCCTTTTATGTACAGATTTGCAGCTGATATTTTGTTTTCACTGGATAAAATTGTGCCCTGTATAAGGTAAGTTGCTGAGTAGAACACAGTACAGACATTTACAGAATGAGGTTAATTATCTTGTGATATGAACAGAGGTGCCCATTTATTTTGCTGGAATTTTGCTCATTTTTATTAGTGAAGAAGTGAATCCAGCGTAGATACGATGGTATTGATAGATTACATGGTTAAAGCTGTATTGAACTTGATACTGATGTGCCTCCATTTTTAATTTCCCTCAGGATGGCAATAAAGTTGTTGTTAACGCTGGGAGTCGCAGAGCGGGACTAGATATTGTGTAACCCCAAACCATGTACCCAAAATAGATTAAAGGAAAAAAAGGAAGGCAGAAGATGCCAGGCCATGAATGTCCTTTATTACTTCCATATACATCTCCTACCTTTTATAAATATATGTTCTTAAAAAACATAGCTGAAGTTTTGAAGAATTGGGATTTAAGATGACAGCTTCCTTCCTGCTGCTCAGTGGCACTATCGAACAAAATTTCGTGGATGGCCAGCCCTATTTGTGTGCCCCCGCTGCTGTGCCTGAGGTTTCCCCCCTGGAAGCAGAGCTCGTGGGAGAGATTATGTATCGGTTTCTCTGCCGCCTCACTTTCCAGCCTGATTACCTGTGCAGCCCACTGTGGCGGGGACGAGCTCCTTCCTGGGAGCCAGTGCAGGTGTTGGAAGTCTCCCGCTGGTGTGCTCCAAGGCTCAGAGGTGTCTCCTAAGGCAAGACTTTGTGATGGTGAACTTTGAGAGTAGTTGGTAAGCAGTTCAGCTGGCACTTCAGATTTGAACCTTTCAATGCAGTGAAAGGAATAGCTAATACAAACCATTAAAAACATTCTGCGTCACTGAAAGGGCTTTGCTCCGGTGGGCCTTGAAGGATCTACTTTGTGGAAGGAGGTCAGAGTCGCTATTCCCCACTTAACAACTGACTGCCTCGGGGTACAGGCCGAGTCGTTCGGTGCTGCCCAGAGGCTAGAGCCTGAACTCCAACTCTGGGCATCAGCGCTGTGTTTTATCCCATATGCTCTTCTGTGATTTTAGAGTAATGTAAAACCCTCTCAAGGTGGAGTCTCTGGGAAGTGCTGGACAGCAGCACACAGACTCTCGTTCCTCTAGGGCTGGCATTTCAACATAAGTCACGTTTGCGGAGAATTTTCCAAGCTGTGGAAGATGTTCTCCATTTCTTTTTTTGTTTTTTTTCCCCTTTCTTCTAAACAAAGTTTATTTTTTTTCAAATTCATTTAGGTGGAGGTTTTTTAAGTTAGGTCATTTAAGACATTACTTTGGGCCCTTCTTTTCAGAAGCATCGGACACCTACTAGCACTCGCTGAAGCCAACGGGCGCTCAGCACCTCTGAGAACCAACTAGCCTGCTTGCTTTTGTGCCTCAATTAGGTACTTCCCTTCTGAAAATGTTTGGCCTGGAGGTGCATTTTCTGAACAGGGCTCTCACGCGAACGAGAGCTGTTGTGTCATTGCAAAAACCACGCGGAGGAATCCATAGCTGCTTGAAGGTCCCTTTCACTGCCAAAGCTGCAGTGGTTTTGAGAACTGAACCTTCTGCATTTGGACAAAAAAATAAAAATAAGAATAAAAGCATACCCTGCACCAGCACGTTCTCTCCTGTCCCTCTGTGTGTGTTATTGGTGTTACTTAAATCAAGTGAACGTTCCTAGGGAAGCAGTAACATCTTCATTGAACTTCCGAGTCACGGCTACTCTCCACTGAGTGAAATGGCTGCCTCGTGCGTGGTCATAAGGGTCCCTTTCGCTACAGTACTAATTCTCCAAATAATATATTAGATGTCTTGCACATAGTTGGATAGTCTGTCATCCAGCTACAACACTGGCAGAGGTCACAGCATTGTGTTTGAAAGCTGCCTGGAAAGAAAGCTTTTTAATTACTGCAGAGCAAATGGAAAAGCTGCTCCCCGAGTGAGGGGGGAATGCTCTAATTTTGTATTTGGCGGAAGCAGCCTGCGGGTTGCAGCTTCCCAGCTCTGAGCTGCTTTTCAGATAGTCTGCTACCCAGACAGCGATAGAGCCAGGATGCCGGGCTTCGTTGCTGCTCGAACTCGGTGCCAAACGGGCTCTGCATCGGTTCGGGAAATACCAGCGATGCTGAGAGCTTGGGATAAGGGCCATCATCGTATCAGTATAAATCAAAGGTGACTGATTGCGTTAATTACTGGGCAAAATCCATAGTGAGGAGGAAGTGGTTCAAGGTGACGTGTGGTGCTGCAGGGTGACAGGGGAGTACCGTGATGAATTGTGATGGTCCCTGGATGCCCCGCGACCTGGTGTTAGTAGGGGGTTCCTGCTCAGTGTTTGCTCCCAGCAGAATAAACGTAGGATCTCTCCAGGAAAAAACAAATGCCTACGGCAAGGTATCTGCAGAAGGAATTTGAAGTAAAAATGGCCAAAATCTCAGTGGCAAAAAAGGAGTCAGGGGACCCTCCAGTGCCAAGTAGGATGATCCTTGGGGCTTACATGTGCATGTGAAAGTGCTGGGTTGAAGTAGACTTCCCTGGGGAAGGGGTGAATGTGTGGACACTGTTGGGATTTCACTCTTTCTGTCCGACAGAGTTTGGGCTTGGGGCCTCTTTGATCTTTTATTGTCAGAGCTCGTGACACTGTTCAGTAGAGTGGGCAGTTAGCAAGAACAACCTTCTAGAAGTGAAATGCCTGGAAACAGCTCCAAATATCTGCAGAAAAAGGTGGATGTCTTTGTTCTTTTATGAAATAATCCTCTTTTCCTTTCTGCTTACTCAAATGCCTTAGGCTCAGATAAAAGCTTTTCTCCCCTTCCTGCGGATGAGGCTAGTCTATATTATTTATTTATTTTGAAGGACTTTTTAGAAGAGCTTTTACATCACTTTGTTGCTCTCACAGTTCAAGCATGATTTAATATGTCAAAACTAGTTTGCTTAACTGGCCTTGATTGTCTTGCATACTTCCACTAAAGCAGGGCAGTCGTCTTTCCAGGCATATTGCTGCCCAGAAAAATTAAGTGTTGCAGCAGTTTGGACTTGCTCTTGTGCTGTGACAGCAGTAGCTTCCTGCACCAAAGTCAGCAGCGGACAATTTTGCAGTAATGCCAGCAGACCCACATCAGGTCGGAGCAGTGCAGACCCACGCACGCAGCTGCAGAGACAAACTTAACCTCGAGAGACTTGATGGATCGTTCATGTGAAAAGGAATTCTGGTCCAGAGTGAAAGTCCAGCTAGCACCAGAGAGAGAAGGAAGGTGCCCCACCGATGCCTGTGCTCATGTAGCCTTGCTGAAATAGCACTTGAGTCCCTGCTTCAAATCAATAAATCTGGATGTGGGTTTCCTGGCAAAAGGTAGCTGCCATTTGCTCTTATACCTTCTTTGGTTCTTGGGAATTTTGCTGTTAATTTTGGTGGGAGAAAGAAAGAGTCTCTTTCCATATGGTGGTGGTCTTCTCGCCTCTTACAGGGAGAGACAGGCAGACACTACTCCATAAAAAGTCCTAGGGAAGAAGTCACTCCTTGCTTTTATTACTTTTAAATGCATGGCAACCCTTTGGGCCTGCTTGCAAGACTGTGCATCGTAGGAAGCATTCCCTAAGCTGCCATTGCTGCAGAGCTGTGTGCTCATCTAATTTTTTGCTTTGCGCTTGACGTCTTTGTCGTTAAGCCTTTGGGCTCGCGCCTCCTGGCTGTGTTGGTAATACGTTCTCAGCATTGAGGTCAGACATCTCCGGGTGCTTTTTCGTGGGTGTGCTGGGTGGGGTTTTCTGTCTCTGGTGTGTGGGATGGCTGCCAGATGGAAATTTGGTGCTTGGGGACAAGGAAAATCAGTGATTCTGTTATTGACTGAGCTCTGAGCCTGGCTAATGGCATTGACAAGGGCTGCGTCACCGGATGGTGAAGGTGAAGATTGTGCACCGACTCTAAAACGTAGCGTGTGGCAAGTGCACTGGCAGGGGGCAGTGGCCTGCCGGATTCCTCCTGGCATCATATTGTAAGGTAGAGTCCTCCTGCTTAATTTGGTGGCATCCAAAGTGATCCATGGGACAAAAGGGTGCTTGGAAGGGAGAGGGGAAAAAAAAGCACCTACTTTTTAGTGTTTTGCCAGGAAGACAAAAGACTATGCTAGATCTGACCTCAGCACGTGAAGCAGTGCTGAAGGTCCATCCCCTGACTGTGAACGCTTAATGCTGGTTGAATGTGTGCTCTCACGCAAGGCATTTACTGAGATTTGTGTGTGAGACACCTTCAGAGTGTGTCCTGACCAAAAGAGTCCGTCGTGCTGGCACGTCCAAGTCACAAGCTGTGGGGTTTTTTTTTTGCACACCGTGCATGTGTTCCAGGACACACAGGTTCCAGTGCCTCATGTTTGTTTAATATCACATTCAACTCTTACTGGCTAACAGCAAAATGAGCATTGTGCAAGAAAACAAGACCAGCCTGAACTAGAGTCAGTGTTTTTCAGATGTAGGCATTTGCTTTTAGGTCTGAAGCAGAAAAGCATTAGCTTGGGGTCCCGGCATTCATTTGGAGTGAGCTGGTGTAAGAATTTTGCCATTCTGATCAGGAAGAAATCAAGGCTGTTGTTAGCTTAGGAAAGTGATTTCTTCCTGAACGGATCCAAAACCTTTGTGCCCCTCAGACTGTGCTTTTAACTGTATGGAAAAATCTGAATACAGGCATTTAATATATTATATATTACTGTGTCCAGTTCTGGGCTCCCCAGTACAAGAGGGACATGGAGTTACTGGAGAGAGTCCAGCAATGGGCTACAAAGATGATCAGAGGGCTGGAGCATCTGCCCTATGAGGAACGGCTGCAAGAGCTGGGCCTCTTCAGCCTGGGGAAGAGAAGACTGAGGGGGGATCTTATCAATGTGTACAAGTACCTGAAGGGAGGGTGTCAAGGGGATGGGGACAAACTCTTTTCAGTTGTCCCATGTGAAAGGACAAGAGGCAAAGGGCAGAAACTGAAGCACAGGAAGTTCCACCTAAACGTGAGGGGGAATTTCTTCACTGTGAGAGTGCAGAGCACTGGACCATGTTGCCCAGAGAGGTTGTAGAGTCTCCTTCTCTGGAGATCTTCAAGGCCCACCTGGATGTAACGCTGTCTAGCATGCTCTAGGTGACCTTGCTTGAGCAGGGAGGTTGGACTAGATGATCTCCAGGGGTCACTTCCAACCTTACTGATTCTATGATTCTATATGTAGCTGCCGTTTGGAGCTATATAGCTGACTGCTGGAAAGGTGAGCGGGGATCTCCTTCCATTCTCTTTGTTGCAACCTAGAAAACAATGAAAAATAAAGCAAAAGCAGTGCATTGTTGTGCAAGAAATGCAAAGAACAGATGGCTGCAACACTGCTGGCTCACGTCTAAATTCAATAACTGGAAATAGGTTGGGTTTATTTGTCGGTTACTCAGGTTTCTTCCCGCTCCCCTGTGATCCTTCTTTCTGGTAGTACGAAATGCAGCACAGATGTCCACAGAGACTGTTCCTTTGGGATGGTTTGGTGGGGTGAAGTCACCTTTGCCCTGATGTTACTTCAGCACCATCCCTGTAAATGCACCGACTACCGATTATCAACTGAGTTCAGCCATTTCATTTCTGCTGTGATAGGGACCCTCTAGTTCTGCATGATGCAGGAAATTCCAGCCTGTGCCATCTGGTGACCAGCTGCACCAGATCTCTCTCCAAGGAGGATGGGCTACAAACACATATAATAATTGATAAGCCTCATCAAAGCTGTTCACCAGCTTGCTTAATAATCTGGTTTTGACAGTGGTAAAGAGCAGAATTTCAGAAGGAGCTTTATGGAGACCTGCAGAGGTTGGATAACAAACCCCTTACGGGGGTTTCCTGCAGAGGTCCAAATGTGCATTTGAAAGACCTGATATGGCAGGATCGGTCTTGTCATGACTCTTTTAAACTCCAAGAGCCCCAGACTGTGGGCAGCCCACACATACATCTTGGAGATGAAGCCTGAATTGGAGCAACGGAGGCACCAGTTGCTTTGTATTTTCCCCCGCTGCACACATTGCAAAGGTCTTGCAGCTGGGTTGGTCAAGAGCTATCTTCCTAAGGCAAGATTTGCAAGACTGCCAGTGCGCAGAGCCCTCTGCGTAAAGGCAGTCATCTTTTATATGCCTAGGGAAGGGACGATCTCCGCAACAGCCACACGGGCATGTCCGGAGAACTTCTGAGGCTGTAGAGCTGTTGTGGGCTTGGGTTGCATGTGTGTTCCTGCTGTCTGTGTGCTGCCAAGCAGGAGGGAGGGCTTGTGGAAAGGCAGCTAGGCCGTTTGGTGGAGTTCCTTGCACGTTTTGTGCCACCTGCGTGTGTGCACACAATGCAGGCTGCGCATACACAGACGAGCGAGCAGAATCTCGCAGAAAGCTTATTTATTGAGCAAAGGTTCCTGGTTTAACAAATTCAAATTTTACGTGTTCCAAAGCCTGTTTTCCAGATGCCATTGGGAAAAGTGTCGGGCCACGTTCAGATTAGCCTTATTATTCCATAATATCTTACTGGAGTACAAGGTTAATTAGTACTATAGGCAATATGCATTATTCATCACAGCAATCAGGCTTTTCTTCTGTTGGGCTGTTGCATGCTGCAGATCGTTCTTCTTCCAATAACAGATCCTTGGTATAGTGTTTTTGTATTTAATCCTGTCAAATCGTATATGTGATATATAAATTATTCGGGCCCTGAGATGGATCTGCTCTCATTACTGCTAAATTGTCTGCTGCTGACTTCATCACGTTGCCCTTTCTCCTGGCAGTTTCTCAGTTTAGGGGCCAAAGAACCTGCACTGGCAGGAGCAACTTCACCGGAGAGGAGTCATCTAGTACGAGGAGTTGTACAACACTGTGGTGATTCATCTGATCCTTCCTTTCCCTCAAGGCAAGCCTGAGATCCTCCTGCCTTTGCTTTTCTGGCTTTCAGGAGGCTGAATCACTCCTGTATCCTGAGATTACATTTCTGCAGGTGCAGAGTGCCTATAGCTTCCACATCAGCGTTTGGAAAGTCCAGGGAACTACGGTGGTTCCTCCTCTTGTCCCATCTGCTACGGAGCTTGTTTATAAAGCTACCATCTTTGGGAGCCCTTTCACTGCTCTTTTCTGGTCCTGCTTCTGAAATGTCCCTGAGGCTGTTTTCTGGAGGAGTCTTCCAGCTGCAGCCTTCTCTGTCAGCTGCACACACACGCGCACAGATAGGTGTTAGGACGCAGTGGCTCGAGGGGAGCGCTGTTTGTTTTGGAAGGCATTGAAGATAACTCGCTGTGTGCTGTACACCCTACAGAGAGAAGTCGCTGTGCCCCCGAGGAGTTTACAGTCTCAGATAACGGGTTGAAAGGGACACTGAGGCACAGAAGGCCTGGTAACTTGCTGAAGGTCATGTGAAGCAATTTTTGAGAAGCTCAGGCTCCCTGCCTCTACTGTCCTCGCTTTGAGAAGGTCACTGGCAATTCCCCAGATCTCGTTTGCTCTGCTGAAAGAGATCTAGGCATGCACTCGCTTTTTGGCGTAGCATGGCCCAGCTGCCTTGTGCCGAGGGGCATGCCTGGCAAAGTGGTGCTGTGCCGCCAGGGTCTGGGGGAGTGACTTGTACTGCCATCGCTGGAAGGTGAATGTGCCAGAACTTTATCTTAAATAACCTACAGTAATGAACCCTCCATCTTAGGGCAGCCTTGCTGAAGTGACGGCGGTGCATGCTCAAGATTCCTTTGTATTCACAACTGCAAGTAAATATTTTCCAGCAGATCTGACTCATTTCCGGACTGCCCCTCTTGTTTTGGACGCGCAGTTTCCCTTTCATAGGAGTGTTCAGCTCAGGCGGCTGCCCTGCTGCTTGCCTCCTCGTGGCTGGCACAGGGAGGAATTTCAAGGCCGAGGTTTCTGCAGTCAAATGCAGAATTTGGTTCTAAAACGTCGAATAATAAAAGCGTGTTGAAAGTTAGTACCCTTGAGTATCCAGGGCCTTTCTAGAGACAGTTTGGGAACAGCTTTTCAGCAAGAACAGAAGTGCAGAAGCAAAAGGGGAATGGTATTTGGTGAAAAGTGACTGGACGGTAGCTGTTAGTAGCCAGGTGGATCTTCCATCCGCTGAGCTAAGAGACAGAGATCTAGCTGCCCTCGACAGGAGAGCAGCCCTTGCCAGGGAAATACCAGCTGCATTGCGCCCAGTCGCCCAAGCGGCATGTATCAGAGTAGCACCTGTGTTGCCGGCCTCAAGCCAGGGCCCGTGCAGACTGGCAACAGGCTCCTTAGATGCCTGGAGGGCGACGAAGAGCCTGTGGTTTCCCAACAGCCCCTTTGGGGGAAGCTTGTTGGTGGATACTCTCGGAAGCAATGCCTACACTTGTGGGTAAAGGGACTAGCAAGCATCTCTAGCCTTCGATTTAGACACTGCTGTAATGTAAAAGAAAATAACCAGTCCTGGAAACGTCGAGGTGTTGATTATCAGTTTTACTCTTCTGCCCTGATCGTCACCCACTGTTTCAAGCAGGTAGTTGAGATGCCTTGCAGCAGAGTCTGCTGCCTCCACTGTTGCATGGGACTGCATTTGTAAAGCAATTTGAGCTGCTTCAGCTTAAAACATAGAGATATGCATTTACTGTTTGCTTAAAAGTTGGTGATAGTCAGCAGAATATCAAGTAAGTAGTGCCTAAGTTGTAATTACAGAAATTATCAAAAGTGGAGTGACTTTGCCAGCTTAGTCTTTAAGATCTCGTCAGTAACTTAGGAGCTTGCATAAATGCGCAGTGCTCACGTGCTGCTTTGCTGCATGGTCTTATGACATGAAGGCAAAGGAATTTAATTTTTGGAGTAGTCTTGGGGACAAAAAAAATAGCTTGCAGCAATCAGTGGTGTGTAAATTTAGTGTTGTGCTGCAGAGCAGCATGGATGAAAGTGTTAATCAAAGAAGATCTTCTGCAGCACTGCTGTGTCCACAGTCCCTAGATCTCTGAAATAGCTCGTGGGGGCAAAAAGTAGAATGTGTGGCTGATAAATAATAGAACAGCTTTGCTCCCTCTCCTCCCCCATTTTCTTAGTCATACATGACATGAAGCACTACTTGGAAGCAGTAGTGGTTTTTTCAGTAGATGCTAGAATACAACAAAAGCCAACCTTGTTCCAGAGAAAAAGTACATTTTTGCTGTCATGCTTCAACTGTGAAGTAGTCAACCTAATTGAACTGTTAGGTCTGAACGCGTGAAGAAGGTGGCTCTCCGTGGTGGGGCTTGTCTGTCTTTCCTTCCCTAGGCAAGGTTTGTGCGCGCCTCTGCGGGTCTGTTGCCGAAAGCGCAGGAGGAGAGGAGCCTCGGGACGCCAGCGGTGCTCGAGAGCAGTGGTTGGTGGATGCTCCTGGTTTCATCCTGCACCCTCAAGACACTGCGTGGGTTAACGGCGCGTAGATGGCTGTGATTCGGCAAGCATGGATGAGCGCGGGCTGGTTTTTGCCTCCAGCTGTGGCGGTGTGGCAACTCTGCGGTGTTTTGTTTTTTTTTCCTATCATTTCCTACACGTTTTAACGTACGCTCATTAAAGAAGGACGTGGTGCCTGCACTAGGTGGGACTAATGGGACTTCGCGAAGAGTAGCCCCATAAACTCGAGTTTGTCTTAAGTGACTCACTGCCCGGACGATAGCTGGTTTCAGTGATACGATTTGCAGTTGAGCTCCCCTCCTGTTTACTTGGGGCAGGATTTCAACTAGGTCAACTCACACATCCCATTACACCTGGCACCGCTCTTTCTCACCATCTACAGGATATTTTTCAACTAGGTTAAGAAAGCTGGAGATGGGAGAGCAACATAAATTTGTGGTGTGAATAGTTCATTTCTAATGCATTAAACTGTTGGAGAAATGGAGGATATTTAACAGGTTGCATAAATTCCAGTACAAGGTATGTGCTATCGCTAAGCTTTTTGTATCTTCAACTTTTCGAAAGGGCCAGAGTAGATATTTTGCTATGTGCTGACTTGTGAAAAACTGAAGAGGATGATTTGCAAGCTATTCTCTTCTGCTGAAGCACCAGACTCTAAATATGCGTTCTAACGTTGACTTTAAAATAGCATGTTCTGTGGATGGTGTTACTACAGATCTAATTATCTCTCTTTCTAAAAGGGAATGAGAGTGAAGCAGTGCCTGTCAAAGCAATACGCTTCTGGTTTGTATCCTGTGGCAGCAGGACCTGATCTTTTCCTCTACGGCAAAAACAAAAGCTCTTAGCATCTTCACGCAAAATTGCCAATCTGCTATTTGGATAAAACCCTTCAGACTTGCAGCTTCTGCCGTCGGAAGATTAGCAAGCCAAACCAGAGTGCAAGTGCAAAGTTTCCAGTAAGTGCTGATTAATGAGCGCTCAGAAGTGAAGCCTGCCATGAGCTTCCAGAAGTTCAAGCGCCTGAAGTTGAACCATTTTGTAACGCAAGGCTATCAGGATATTCCACTGTATGTGGAGAAGCAAGGGAATAATAAAACCTATGTGCTGGTGCGTTTGTTTAATTTATCAGGCTTGCTGGGGCGTCTCCGGAAATCTTTACCAGAATGACGACGGGTTCTTTAATTACACTTAGAGCCGCGTCGTCGTCTGAAACTCCAGATTGAATTCAGTAACGTAAGTGTCATTAATCTGGTGGAATAAAAATGTCTGGTTTTTTAATAAGGTCTCAATTTAGTGTTTTTAAAGACTCTGAAGAGATTTAATGCTAAAACAGTTGATATAAATCTCCTCCGTAATTGTCTCTCTCCAGCGTGTGCCTCTTTCCAAGGGAACTTGGCTCGCTCCAGGCTCTGAACGCTGTTTACTGCCTGCAGGAACGTGATGGTCCCTCGCTTTTATCGGTAAAAGTTTTTAACATCAGAGATGACGGGCAAGCAGAAGCGACGGAGTTGATACGATGCTAGTCGTCTCCCTTTTTTTATTTTGCAACGGGGTGCCTCAGGAAGGCCCCGGGTGGGAGCCGGGCTCCGTGGGACTGGGAAGCCATGGAAGAAGCAGCGCCCATCTGAACGAAGGGGATCCCGCTGCGTTTGAGACTTGTGTCGGTCCCCGCTTTGGGTCTGCCTAACACCATGTCGCTTTTTGGCCCTGTAAACCGAGGTTTATCAGTCCGCTGCTTGAGCTTGCTGGCTGTTGTGAGGCATTGAAAGATGAAGGTCAGCGGTGATAGGCCTTGCACGGAGAGGTTTCGTACGGTGCTAAACGCGGTGGAAATATGCAGTCATCTCCATTATATTTGCTATGGTTTCTTCCCAACAGACTCCAGTCTTTTCTTGTGGCATTCAACTCCCCCCTCCCCTTATTTTTCTTTTGCTCCACTTGCTTTTCATAAGAGATCGTCAAATCGGTTTGTTTTAGATGAGGACAAATGGATTGGTGGAGTTGTATATTGATTTAGAGGTACCAAACAGGCACTGGGTTGGCATTACTTGTTACAGAAACATTTGGGGCTTCCGCGCTAAGCTTGCGCTCGTTCGGGCAGGACCTTTTAGTCCTCCTGGATGCCCTGCCACCTGAGTCCAGAGGAACTGCCTTCTCTGCTCCACTGCCCGGGATGAGGCACGGAAAAGACGGGGAAACCTTGCCCTGTGGGTCGGACTGGAGCTTTCCGCATCGCAGTGTGGGTGTTTAACCCTCTTAATGGTAAATCCAGATGTTCGAGGCAGAAATGTTCCCCAGGGAGCTGAATCACCGCGGTCGGTTCGGGACAACAAAGTGCGGAAACGGCGTACCAACCTTAAAGATGAATTGGTCATTAAAAAGATACACATTTTCCCCCGTTCCAAGCAGCAGTCGGCATCGTTTTCCTTTGAGATTTCCAGCAGCCTGCAAATAAAGATGCCTCCGGCCTCCTCGGGGAGCAGCTCTGCGGTCGGAGGATGCGACGTGCCGTCGGAGGCTCCCGGCTAGCCCGGGGCTGGCGCAAGGGCGAGGGGCTCCGGCTCCCCTCCGCAGCTGAGCCCCCTTCCCCAGGGATACCATGAGCTCTGTTTTTACAGAAAGCAGCACTTTCTGTTTTTTGTTTTTTGTGTTTTTTTTTCTCCTGGTTGCTACTCTGCTTCTAAACTGCTTATTTGTAATTCTGGGCCATTTGGGGACAGAGCTTGTAAACCTGCATCCAGGGTGGTGGGCTGACTTTTGGCCTCCATGCTTGCAGCTGAGAAGCATCCGTTTGAATTTTTGCAAAAGCCCATGTAGTTTTTGAGGAAACTATTTTTCTTGGTGCCTTAGCTTCAGCCAAGAACGTTTTATTGCTTACAAGATATTGAGAGAAACATTTTTCTCTCCAGGGTGTTTTGCCGTCCACCATGAGGGAATAAAATGCAAATCTTCTTTTTACTCCTTGCTTTAATAAAACTGGCAAATCTGGCAAAAAAAGAACCTTGAAGTAGAAATTGCTTTCTTAATTTCTGGTTCAGTTTGTGGAAAGGGAAGGGAGATCATTTGATTTATTATCAGGGCTGGGAAATCTCACTTGGGAGATGGTGCTCTCGGTTATGGCTGCGTGTGTACTCAGAAATAGAGGCCAGCAAAAATAAGCAGATGTGCCTACTACACCGAAAACCGCCGTTTTAAATCATACACTGGTGCACAGTCTTGCTGGAGGTGAAATAAGATACAACGTGGGAGAGGCAAGGTTGCTGTGTGAGCATTGCAAACGAGGAAGTAGCTAGGTGTAGTGAATAATTACGTAAAAATATCGTTCAGTTTATCTTCTCCGGAGGCTTCCACGAATCTGAATATTTCTGGTCCACTTCTAAAAGCAGCAATCGTCCTTTTTCTTTGTTTGCATAGAGAGTAATGAGCTGAACACAAGCTGATTTGTTTCAAGAAAGCTTCTACCCCGTTAACTAGGGACATAAAGAATTTATGCTGAAAATACGTGTTATGAGCCAGAGCTGTGTGTGGCTCGCAGTATTCATGTTAACCCATCCTTTACCTTTTTTTTTTTTTTTTTTTTTAGTAGAATGGATTTTGTTGGGGAGATGTTTGCATCCCTAAAAGTGTGTAATGCCTTGTGTAATGGAGAAAGGTATTTGTCAAAAGTCATTGGCAGAGATTAAGTTAAAGGAGGGGGATATTAAGTTGAAGGCAGGGGAAAGCAGAGCTGCTGCAGGAGGTCTTTCGTTGCCTGACCTTCTCGTGTGGCTTGTTCCACAAGATGCAATGTAGGACGCTGGGTGGTTTTAGGGGACTGCTGTCCATCCCTGATGCGTAGGTCCCCGCCTATCTCAGCCCATGGGTAGTTACCATATGATGGCCGTAGAAAATGAGCTGCGGAGAGGAGAGGGAAACAGGTAGAGGAGCAGCCAAGCATTTTTGCTTCTCACAGTTATCAGCAGCGTGGTACTGCAAAGCTCTGCATGCAAAAATTGTGGAGTTTACTTGGAAAACGTGGTCTTTAAACCTCAGTCTTTGAATTCCTTGATTTGCCTCACAGTTTCTGAGCTTCTAGTTTCCGTATTAAATCTTTTCTTGGCAAACGCGAGGCCTACACAACTAATTAGAAGAAGAAGGAAGAAGGCTTTGATTCTGCTGGTACATATATTATAAAATAGCAATTGCGATGAAAACGAGATCTGGCAGAAGTGACAGCAAAAACAAAAAACCAGAATCTTTCGCAGCTGATTGACCTACTCAACTCCAAATTGGAGGGTTTCCTCCAAGAATCACTAGGATAAATTTTCTGGCTTAAATTCAATGATAGGTGAGCCTGGATTAGCATAATAAAACCTATTTGGCTTCAACATTTCTCAGTGCTTTTTATATAATGTCCTTTTTTTTTTTCTTTTTTTTTTTTTTTTTTGCTAGCGAGGCCAAGAACTGTACACATCTGCAGAGCAGCCTCGCTATCCAAACCAGTAATAGTCTCTAAGAGAAGCTGAAATAATAGAGGTGAGTTTGGGGAATATGTAGGGCGATACGAATTCTCCGTTGACAAGAACATTAGTCCCCAGTGCTGTCACTTCTCTGTCACTTCTGTCATTTTTCTTTCCCAGCAAATTAAGGTAGTATCCATGGTCTAGTAAATTATTTAAAATCAATACATTTGCCAAGTTCTCATCTTATCCGGTATGCTTAAGATGAAATATTATACAGCGTGTTTCCGAATGAAGTGTTGCCTACACGATAAATAGGCATTAAGTCGTGCCTCTCCGATGACATCAAACCTAATAATACATTAGTAGGTGTTTGCGTCTAAGCGGATCTGTGCAGCTCCCAGGAGTCAACTATGTTGTCAGCCGTCGCTGCTTCGCAAAATTAGCTGATTTTTTTCAGCAGAGCGAGACAGCTAGCCACAAAGGAGGAGCTAGAGTGGATGCTATTGCAAAGAGATTGATACTGCAGGAATCGTGGGACTGCAAAGCCAGTGTAGGCTGAGTTAACACTTAGAAGTTGTAGAGAGCTTTTGAGATTGATGCCTTTTTTTTGGTTTTGACAGTATCAAAAGATCAAAGTGCAGAAGCAAACCTTTAAGAAATAGTTCAAAAGGGGCCATGCACCTCACTCAAGCCAAGCACGTGGAGAGGCACCTGCTTGCACAATGACATGCCTAGGAAGGAGGATTCTAGATGTGATGTGTGTTTGGTTATTTTTATTTAAAGTGAGATCCCCAGCAGTTAATTGTGCCTCAGGTTAGAAGCTGTGCAGGCAAAGCTGAAAACTGCTTCTTAGTTTTATTGCTTTCCTTTACACTTGGTTACATTTCATGCATGATACAGACACTGTAGACATTAACCTGTAAACAGTCATTTTGCACATATTTGTATTACACTAACACGTCATGTATGCCATAGCTATTTTAGCCGTGTTTTGGAAGAGCGTTGCCTTTTTGTGTTAATGATAGTGCTGAACGCTTCAGTATTTTGGGGAATGATGAGCAAGTGCCAATTACAACAATCTTGCATGACCAATGTAATATTTTTTGCAGCGCTAGCACTACCAGCTACTATAGCTGGTATTTTTCCTTATAGCCTCTTCTCCTAGAGCTGTGAGATTGTGCAAGAGTTTCAACACTTTCTCTCATCCTTTTTCTAAGCAAAAATTTCTGTTTTATGACTTCCTCCTCCTGACATATGTGCATCACATATGCAGGAAATTGGCTCTGGGCAGTAGCTGGGATCTTGCTGTTCACTCTCCATTTTGTTAGGAGTGTAAGAAAAGGATCACTGCTAGCAGAGCTCCTTCTTATCCAGTCACTGATGTCCATACACCATGGTCATCTCCAGACTTTGTTTTTCTGTGCTCCCAAGTGTGTTAGCAGATGCTTGTCCAAACAGATCCAGAAGGTGGTTGGGAACCAACATGGGAACCTTGTCAGCTCTGCAAGAAGCTCCAGGGATCTGTGGGCGCCGGCTTGTTTGGTGATCCAGCATGCCTCCATCAGCTCCTTTGGAGCTGTTGCTTTGTGAGGATGGCAGGCAAGGTCTCTGAGAAGCTCTGCTCCTGGCCTGAGATGGTCTCTGATCCTCCCTCATCTAAAAGGGGAGGGACAACTACAGCTTCCCTAGTGCCAACCCATGAGGTGCAGTTGGCTCAGGATGTCTGCAGCACAGCTGATGTGGAGCTGCAGGCATCATGGTGACTTGAACAAGGGAAATCTAGGCCTTTAATGGAGCCCTGTCCCTCATCACAGTCTCCTTCAGTGAGAACTGCTTGTAAGTTTTCCTCAAAAATTTGCAGCCAAGGTCATCGCTACCTTTCCTGTTTTTCTGAACACAGACATAAAGCTGTTGTATCTGCTGGGTGTTGTGGGAACGATGTTATTTTTAAATAGGATGACAGCCTGCTTGAAATCCTGAAGACACTGAAGCAGGATGGATCCAGTACTGAAATGAGAAGAGATGGAAGGGGAGAAAATGATTTGAGGCAAAGGTTTTGACAAATTCTCAAGCACTGGTGAATCGTCACTTGCTGCCAAGATAAGAATCTGTTGGTACATGTCCAAAAGCCTTGTGGAAAGTGAACGTTCTCCAGGAGTAGAGCATGGCCAGGAAAGGAAGTCTGAGTAAGGAGCACCTAGAAAGGGACAAGGAGAACTGCTTGTCATGAGTGAAGCGTTGTTAAAAGCATTCATGACTTGGATTCCCTGCAGCTCTGGACTCACCTCACTACATGGAATGTGTTTCAAATGCATAAATTCTTTGCATCATTCACAAAAATGGGTGTTGGGTGTCCAGGAGCCTGAGAGGCAGATCAGTTCCAGACCATTTTGAGGCTTGTTGCGGCATGACGGAGCGATCCCCTGGGATAGATGATTCTTCTGTTGGGAGTCAAGCCAATCTCATTTAAATGTCCTGGTAGGATGAACGAGGTGAAATGAGAAGCGTGCAGCAATCAGTAATGCACAGAAGCCCAGTGAGTCCTTGCACTGGTGCTCTTGTCCTTGACATCAGGTAGTTTGTGATCAGCTTATGGCCGTGGCAGGGGAGCCCTGCTCATCCCGCAGGCAGCGTGGAGCTTGCAGCGCTTCTGTGGCTCCTCTGAGCAGGCGCTGTGAGCTAGCATATGCTTGTGGCCACTTCCGTGCCATAGGCCTTCCTGCCTGTTCTTCCACTGCGGAGAATTAATGTGAAGCAGTGCTGTGCTGTCTGTCATGATTGTGCTCAAAAATAGAGCTGGTAATTTTGTTAAATTGGTCCTGCAAACAGCAGGGAATGATGATCATCATTTTTCACCTTCTCACCTTCGCAATGTGAAGGCTGGTGCTTCTGTAGCCCAGCCTCCTAGATGTGTTATAGTCCTTTCTAAAGATCTCCTGAAGCCCTAAAGGCTATCACCCGAGATACCTAAGGTGATGTGCCAGTGTGAATTACGGATTTAGCAATTCAGCCCGCTCTTTGATTTGACACTGTTGGAGTGTTGCCTCCTAATGGAGTGTTTCCTACTTGTTGGCTCAGCTCTTGACCACTTTATGCCCAGTGGGCCTCTTGTTTTGGGGTGAAGATGGCTCATAAGCAGCAGATGACACGCTTTTAGGGTTTGGTGGTGGTGGTGGTTTGTTTGTTTGTTTGTTTTTCTCCACGAGGCTGCAGAGGAGTCAGAGACTTTTGGAAGAGAAAAGCTCTCTCTGAGAGCCTCCCTGACCTCTCCCCACAGGTAGATATTTCAGGCTTGTTGTTCTTAAATAATAGGGAATTAGGTTAGAAACGGATCATGATTGTGTCCCAGGGAGTCAGCAGTCATCTTATTTGCTTGCTCTGAATTCACCTTGCTGCATGTGAATCCAAAAGCTGGTGTATTGAGTCTCACTTTAGCTGAGGTATCCAATTCAGTCATCCTTGTAAGTCGCCATACATCTAATTCCAGCAACGTGCATATGTGCTGCGTGTTAGAGGATGCTGCAGAACTCAAAATAATGAGATTCTTGAAATAAAAATACCAGCTTTGTTTTTGCTTTTTATGAAGAGGAACACATACGGTCCATCAGTGATTTACAGCTCTGAAATATCTTTCTAAATCCTGTCCAGAAGACTAAGGCATTTACCATACTAAGGGCAAAACAGCTCGGGTCCTGTTGGTGGTACTTGCTGAGGCCTTTGCTTTCTCTCAGGGTTCTTCATCTGGTGAGAATAGTGCGGCCTCTTCCTAGACAAAACAATACATTTTCCTGAATGGACCGCAGAAGTCCGTGTTAATATTGTATATCCAAGCACTAGAAATGGAGTTAGCATGGAAAGGAGGGCAGTGTGAGAAGAGTTCGTAAGGTTAAGATAGTGTTGGAGATTGAATGAATTTATGCATCCAGTATTTGGGGGCTTGATGCAAGAGCCACCAGGTCTATACTTGTGGCTTCTGCAGACCTGGACATGCAGGTAGCCTTAATTGGTGTGTCTTAAGTATTTCTATAGAGGAGAAGGCAGGCCAAAAAGAAGAGAGTGGAGAGAGTGGCAACTGAACCACAGCAGTGTGGCAAGTGGGAGAAGTAGGTTTTTGGGGAAGAAATTCTGAGAAAAGAGTTGGAAGAGACTCAGAGGGCACACGGATGTCTACTGGCATTTCTGCTTCGATCTGAATGACAACGCGGATTTGCAGGATGGAAAAAACATAGAAGTAAAAAGTTAGCATTAGGGGCTGAGAGGTGTTAGATGCATGAACAGACAGAAAATAATCTCTAGGAAAAGAAGATTTTGTAATGGAGATTTCATAAAACAAAAGAAAATGACCTTTTAAGAATAAAACAAGAATGTTATTTTATCTGTTAAAACATGAATGCAGCCTTGTAAGACTGTTACAGTTATCACCAGGTTTAGGAAGGAAACCTGCTTTCCTGCAGTATTGCTGGTAGTAATGAATAGTGTTTTCATCACGTGGGGGAAAAATACGCTTGTTCTAGGTGAGTGGAGAAATCATTTGTGTTGCTTCGGTATTAGCAATAGAAATATAAATTCTGGAGTCAGAAAAGAGACTGTGACCTTGAAATGTCCTTAACTCTGCCCCATTGTGCATGTTCAGCGTGCTCTGCTAATCTTTCCTTCCCTAAAACCCTGTTCAAGAGAAATGATGAGTAAGCCTCGAGAAGCAATCTTAAATCTCCCCATATGCTTCTGCTCTCTGTATGCTTGGTTTCTGTCGCAACACCCAAAGCATGTTAGATATTATGTTGTTTGTCACGTTCTCATTAGTTTATTTTTGGATGGGTAGTTTTTGTTGCTCATGTGTATAATAGAAGCCAGTGGTTTTTATCTGTAAGCGTTCAGTGCAGTGATTCTGAGTGTGAATTTGTATCTGATAGGAAGGTGATTCAGCGGTCTCTGTTCGTATATTGATGAACTTCAAGCACGGGGTTTTGACGGGTGTAGAGGTTGACCCAAATTTTTGAGACGTTCGTAGGAGTCTAGCTGGAGAGCTCTTTCAAGTGATCCATCTCCTACTGAAAGCTGAATCCCCTTAATCAGAAAGGCAGGCGTGTTTTCAGGTGCTCCTGCTGGCCACTAAAAGATATAGTCACCAACTCTGCAAATCTTACCCTTTATTCCAGTTCAATGCATAAAATCTGTTTTTTTTTCCTTCTGACTAGAAACTACCTATGGAGAATCCAAGGCAGAAGGTGCCAAAGGAAGCTGGGAAGGGAGGTGACTTCCAAACTGGAAGCCGAGCTCTAAAACCTCTCAATATATTGGAGAATGGAGATATCTCAGTATCTCAAGATGGAGAGCTCGTTTCAGCACGTGTGTTAGGCCTTGAAGATGCAGCCGTTGCGGTACTTTGTTGGGCAAAGCTCTCTGAATACCTGCCCAGGGGTTTATACTGTCAATATTAAGTCAGTGCTTTGGGGAAAACATAAGCTGGGGTGATGGGGGTAGGTCCCCTCACTGTGCCTATCTAAAAGGCCAAAGCTTGTGCTGGAGTGCTCAGATCCTTCCTGTTAACTTACTACCAGGACGTTTTCTGATGAGGTGGTTTATGTAAAAAAATGGAGGGGCTAATTTAAAGCGAGCTCTTCACGAGATGGCTGCGGGGGCAAGGTGTCATGCTGAACGCTCCCCCGAGTCCCACCGAGACATAGAAACCGTGTGTTGGAGCAGTGCCAAAGCTACCTGACCCACGCCAGCAATCCTCCTGGTACCGGTGGAGGCAGCAAAGCTTTCTACAGCTGCAGGGTTCGGGTCCCTGGCGAGGGGAGGCCCCTCTGTGCCTTACTGCAGGTCGGTCCCGTCCCCCGCTCGGTATTGCCGTGGGGCAGGATTGAGGCGGTTTGCAGTCCTAATTGCATTGCTGCTCTTAACGCTTCGGGATTTCTTTTCTGTTTGAACTTGGGGTAAAATTTGTTCCTTAAGCGGCTCTCTCCCCTGCTCTGCTGTTACGCTGAAGTTCAGAGTTGCGCCGAATTGCACCGCAGGAGTACGTGGCTGTGCGGGAATTGCTAGAATGTGGATAGCGGTAGTAACGTTGCAGTTAGGGCTGCTGCACCTATCTTGATTTTTCCGTTCTGGCAATTTTGATATGTGAAGAGTTTCCCTAGGAACACGGATAGCTTTTTGGGCAGTCTCACCACTGTACAGGAGGCAGTAAGTGCATTTTCTTGGGCTTTTTTTGCCTGTCCTTGGAAAAAGACTGCACTAGTAAAAGCATGTTCCAGGTAACTAATACCTTTTGATCTCTGCAGCTCAGTGAGTGCCAGAGAAAGCCCACAGCTGAGCTGTAGGAGGGAAGAACAAGCTTTTATTTTTTTAAGGTGTTTTTTAGCTTTTACAAAGCTTTCTTTCTCCCATTTATTTAGGTCGTGTATTATGGGGGGGGCTGTTACCGATGTCACCTTCGTGGTGCTTGTTCTTTATTTTCTGCTTAAACTTCGTGCTGGCATCACCCAGGACATTCACTGAACTGAGATGCCTTGCTTACTGCTCGGGAGTAATGCCCTATCAACTGCAAGGCAATTAATGCTGTTTTCCCAAAATGACTTCTGCAAAAATCAAGTGTAATTGGAAAGTAGTTGCCCATTACGATGGCTTATCTTGTCAGTGACTGATTTATTTAACTTCTAAAACATTTTATTGATGTCTTTGGAAAGTAGTTACATGAGTAAAGTAAAAATGTTAAACTTCTTATTAATCATGGTGAGTTTTCCCTGCTGGGTTTATCATTATACATGAATTGTGCCGCTTGTAAAATGGACTGTATATTATTTCAAGGAAATATGATGCTGTAATATAGGCAGTACATAGTTTTGTTTTTAACTTCATTAGTGTTAAAAATGAAATGTTCAAGTAGATAAAAAGGTTAAGTGTAAGCTACTTAGTTCATTTTTATAGTCTTTTTGAAGATAAAGATACTATATCCGTAGTGAATAGTTTTGTTGCTGTTATTAATCTGCAAAATCTGAAGTTCCTATTAAGATGCGACTCAGAGGAGAACCACCTCTTCCCTTCGGAAAGCCCAAGGGTGATGGATTGCAACAATTTAGGCCTTTCCGAGCCTAGATTCCAAAATTTTTTACAAATGTTTCGTCTTTAATATAAGAAAATAGCTTTTATTATCTACTGGATTCCTTTGCATTCCTATTGGAGAACTGTAGGGTGAATACAGAGCTTTCCGCTTTGCTGCAAGAGGCTTCGTTTTGAAAGCAAAAACGCCGACCTTGGCAGAGTCGCAGTGTTGAGGAACAACATGCAAAAAAAGTCAGGTGGTTAAAGCATCGGGTCTGCCCCCCTTAAACCAAACAGCTGGAAAGAAGGCAGTCGCCAGACAGGAGCACATGTTTTTAGCACAGCCCTGGAGATGCCAGTTAAGAAACAAACTCTCAGTGGCTGCAAAATCACTGCCTCCCACTGCTGGGAGCAGCCTCCCTGCGGTGCAGGCTGCCCCCAGCGCTGCTCTCCCCACCCCACAAGAGGAACGCGTTGGGAACGAGCATCCAGGAGTCGGGTTCCTTTGATGGGGATCTTTGAAAATTCTCCGTAGTTATTTTGCAGGACCCTCTGGAGCAAGATGCCTCCTGCCGTGACGGGCTGTGTCCTCCTGCGCTGGTGCGGGGCAGCAGCAGTTGCGTGGCTTAGTCGCCGTGCCTGGTCTGCTTTTCCCTTTTTGCGCGGGTTTCTGCAGAGTGAGGTGAGAGCAGGCAGAAACTTCGGCATAACCAAATTTGCGTTTGTTTATTTCTTGGCTGTTTTTGTCTTTCATCACTGGAGTATCGGAGCAGTTTCTTTCTGAGACCGCCCACATCTCGTTTCTTCCCACCACTCCCGCATGTCATTTGCAGGTGATAAAAAGATGCTCTGATCTGGAACTTGAAGACATATGTGTGTTAATATCCTGTTGAATAAAAATGCAGCTCTATAGATCTTTTTCTAATTTCCTTCCATCTGTAATGTCTCAGAGGCTCATTATACAATCTCATTTTATTTTATTACCTTACTCTTTCTAATTTTTATTTTATTCATAACAAAAGCATAGGATGAGCAGACAAAATGAGGATCAAATACAAGACCAGCAGCAGATAAAGAACTTTGTAACATGAAAAAGGAAATTTCACACTATTAATATTCAATCGCACTTGGAAGCAGGTAGGGGTGTTTTTGAGGGTGGGGGAAATTCATAAAGCTGTGGGAAAAGCACAGGGCTGGCGAGACGCTTCTGCTGAACGGTAGGTCACGCTGGGGTAGGTTTTAGTTGCTCTGCTCTGAGCAGGCTGCAAGAAACTTCTCGCAGGAGCTTAAGCCTTGATTTCCAAGTCTAGATTTTAACCAACAGCTACTCAAGGTCGAGCAAGCCTGTGCCCCTGCTTTGCTAAGGCCCGTGAAGCCAGCAAACCGAGCGACGTATGCAAAGTGCAGTGGCAATGGAAGACAGAGTGGCGTTGAGATGGGTGGGTTTTTTGCAGGCTGTTTCCCGATGCTATTTGACGTGCCACGATCCGCTTTCGGACTTTACTGGCTCATTTCATTAGCTCGTCGTTCCCTGTCTAAATATAAAAACACATGCTGAAAAATCAATTGCTGTCACTTGTCAGCGTGCTTTGTTTGCGCTGCCTCGTAAAGGCCTGCGGCTAATTGGCAACGCCAGAAAAGTTGGCGGCTTGTCCGTGCCGGCAAGGTGGAGAAAACACAAAGCGGGTTGATTGGGGCAGCAGAGTTTGGGGAGCAGCTTTGGAAGATGAGTATGGAGCGAGGTCTCTCGCGTGCCCTCTTTCCCAGGAGAGGCTCTCTTTTCTTCGTTTGATCTTTGGAGCAACCCGTGCTTTGCTGCCCAGCTCTGCAAAGCTCTCCTTAAAAATAGCTTTCCACGGGAGAGCTCGAAGTGCTGCTGCTTGGTGCCTCTAGCTCTGACATATGTCCAGGCCTATAAATTTCAAAGATGGCTCCTCCGCTTGTGTGGGACCTTGGGTGAAGGCCCGCAAAGGTCCAGTACATGCAGTTTTCCGAAGGAAGGTAGGTCGATGCTCCCTGGGAAGTGCGGGGTACTTTGACTAGCCGGACGTGGAGCTTTGGGAATAACGCCGGGCAAAAAGGTGTAAAGCTTTTGAGGGTGCCTCGTATTTTAGTCCTTCTAACCCACATTATTTTCAGACGCTTTTTACATTGTTAGATTTCTTGGTTTCGTTGTTGGTGATGTTAAAGATAAGTTGCTACCGATACCATTACTGCAAAGAAACCCCTTGTGCTGGGCGACGTCTCCAACTGCTGCTCTCATGTGCTGCTTTTAATCCTGGTTAATCAGCAGTGAGCTTCAGGGTCTTAGCAGGCAACCAGCTAACACAGCTCCACGGACCAAACCTTGGCTTCGTGCAGTTTAATGTGTATTACTTGACAAAGTAGCTGAGGTTTTTCCCCATGATTTTGAATGATGCGCCGTAGTGTTATTTAACGTAGTGTTAACTTTCATCAGGGGTGTGACTAAATACTAGAAATTAAATGTTTTGACATTTGTCTGTGGTTCGTTATGGTTGAGGTGCAGTTTTGGAAACCTTTTCAAGTAACGCTGTGTACGGCCCTGGTAACATGCTTGGAACATAATGAGCTGTAGCGAGATTATAGCGACGTAAAGGTCAAATAATCACTTAAACGCGTATAAAAAAAAATATTCTTGCCAACACTGTTTGACTGCTTTAAAATCAGACTTAGTTAAAATGTAAAATCCAGCTCCAGCAGTTCTGTTTTCCAGAGATAAATACAACGGAAATAGATAACAGTGCAGAGGAAGAAGAAAGGCGTTTAGGTTTTAATGTCGTTTTGGAGAAATAAAGCTAAATACCCTGACTTGACAGGGATGCGCTCTCTAAACATTTTGCGTGTGTGTGTATGTGTGTCGTTTGGTGCAAATTAATTACTAATGGCCTGCTACGTGATGTGTTGAAATCAGCTCTTCCTTCCTCCTCGTAGCTTGAGACGTCTTGCCTCCCACATCGTAAGGAGGTCAGGGCTTCGGCCTCCTCCGGAATCCCAAATGAGGTTTGTCAGTCAAGCGTAGCAAAATCTAATCTCTTCCAGAGAAAAAGAAGAAAACAGACCAGAAAATGATCTGATTTTCCAATTTCATGGCCAAGGTTACCCTGGGAAGTGCTGAAAGTGGCATTTAAAGCCCGTAACTAAGGTGGCATGCCAAACTAAGCACTAATAACAGAGCAACCGGCTGGAAAGATATCGCTTTAACAATTTTACAGTTGCTAAGTGTGAAAATTGTAGTGTGGGCAAGCTCCTGGAATCTGTGGCAATTGGTTCAAAGAGCTGGAATTGATGCTCAGCAAGAAAACGCTCTCGGCCCCTGTAACTCTCAGACACCGACGGGGTCAGTTCCTGCTTTTGCTGTTCAAACATAAAGCTGAACAGCTTCATTAGAAAGGCTTTTTTTTTTTTTTTTTGCCTTTTTTTTTTTGCTTCCTTGAGAAGGGTGGAGGTGGGAAGAAAACCTGCACGGAAGGGGAGCGGTGGCTCAGTTGGATGCTACCGCTTGTGCGCCACGCAGACCTAAAAGAGACGGAGGAATAAATTCCAGCATGTTAAAGATGCGGCATGCTCGCTTGCAAGCACAGCTCTGCTTTTCCCTTTCGGACCCACGCGCTCCTCCCGGGGATGCGAGCCCGGGTCCGTCCCCTGGGGGAACGGGGACAGTGGCGCCTGGAGCCGTAGCAGCAAGGTGTTGGAGGAGCGGGTCCAGGACTTCGCAGCCGCGGGCTGATCTGCGCTGGGGGACGGCTGGGGGACGGCAGCTGCCTTGGAGGAGTCGTCTGTCAAACGAGCCCATCGGCGAGTCCGTACATCCGAGGGTGCCTGCTGGCCAGCCCCATGGGGATCCTTGGCAGCTGCTAAAGGCTCATGGACATTAACCCATGTTTTTATATCTCTGGGTGCCCTCAGAAGCGTAGAGGAGAGCAAAATGGGGAGCAAGCGTGTGGAGCCGAGCGAGGCCTTGCCAGGCAGCATCGAGGAAGGCGCAGAGCTTCTGGTTCAGTCCTTGCCTGGACCAAGGAAGGGCAGAGAGAGATGATGCTGTTCCTGTGAGACATCATCTTCCTGATAGAGGCTTTGAGAAGAGGAAGGAGCCGGGGCTGCCTGCGTCCTGCTCTCGCCCTGCGTGGCACCACATGCTGTCCGGGCCAAAACACCTGGCGTTCTCTGCACAAGCCTGGTGGGCAGAGATGCCGACGTGGAGGTACCCGGTTCAGTGCCTGCGTCACCCTGGGTGACATGCAGCACAGGTTACCTTGCCCTGGTGCCTGGGGCTTCGGGTTTTTTTGTTAAGCACAGCCCCGTCTAGGTCTCGGGACTTCAGTTTCCAGCCAGGCGAGGTAGTTCCTCCAGGTTGTCTCCTCTTCCGAACAGCTGGTTAATCCACTAAATAATGAGCCTGCTTTTTTTAAAAAAAACTTCAGTGATGAAGCATTAGCTCCTAAACCACCTAGGGAAGCAGCATCTGGTGCGTCTATTAAGCCATATGCACTCAAATTCAATTCAGCAGCACAAAAAGACAGGGTGAACATTAATTAAGAAGTCCATTGATGATAAGAACTGGCTCCTCTTAGAAGTGATCTGTGCTAGCAACATGCTTTGTTGCTTTTATTAAAAAAAAACAAGATGAAAGCTGAATTTTGGGTATTTCAACAATGTGTACCTTGTTTTTATTTGTTCAGGGAGGAGTTTATCCTCCATTTCGAACTGAGTCCCTGAAAATCCTCTCTCTCCATTACCAAGAACATTGCACACTCTTTCTTTCCTGTGGGTTTTCCAAATGAGTGGCACATCCCTGGCAAGGAATTTACAAAAGGAAAAGGCACCTTTCTTGGGTTAAGGATGGATATGTGCTTAGGTATGTGCATGTAAATTTGTGAAGCTATCCAATACGCATTCAAGATATGACACTTGAATGATGTTTCATAGCTGGGCAAGGAGATAAAGATCTAAGTATGTGCACTTGGATAACAAATTATCGTGGTGCAGCAGGGGTCTGCAGCGGCAGTGCCGGTTTAGGTACCTTTACCGGGTACGTGGCAACCAGCCCATCTCGCAGGGAGCTTCCCCGGACTGAAAAAGCAGAATCTGCTGAACACAATTTAGATCCTGTTGGCTAGCGGAGAGGGGGAATTTGATCATTAGCCTTTGGAAGGCTCGGACAGGGCTGACTATTCGTTCAATTTGCTTGGGTCCCTTTGCTGGGGTTTCTCCAGTCCTGCCAGAGTCAATTGGAAAACGATGATGCTGTTTGTTATTAAAGGCTAATTTAGTGCATTGCAAGCTATGCTTATGGTCTGGCTTTGCCCCGTTGTCCCTTCAGATCTCTTCCCAGGGAAGCTGTGACCAGAAGATGCTGCTGCGGATTGACCAAAGTGAGCAGCCGTGGTGCTGTACGGGAAAGAATGCAGCTGAAAGTTTTGAAGGCTTGTAAGGTCCATGCATCATTGGCAAAGCTCACTGCTAAGGACATTGTCATAGAGTGACATAGAGTCACTGCCAAGCATTTTCCATGGATGTTTCTGAATTAGGGGGAAAAAAAACATTTAAAATTTTTCTTGTCATAATTTAACTAAGATGACCCTTTGGGGAGGGAAGGGACCTGGGTTTTGGACAGCCAGTGGAATTATTTAAATATCCTAATTATCTGGCAATTCTTATAAAAAAAAGACTCTTTAGAAAAGCTAGTTTCCGATGAAAAGTTTTGACCGACCATAATTACAGTTCTGTTTCGGTGTTTTGCTCGAAAGGCATCCGGATGATGAGTGACTAGAGTGTCCGAGTTGCCCCAGCATCCGCAGTTCCTCCTTGTGACCTAAACACATGGGTTCAAGTAATTTCCTTGTAAAAGTCTAGCAATGTGACAGGTCTATTGGAGACCTTTTAAACCTGCCTTTTCGCCCACTCTGGGAGCCATTCTGTGTTAAGAAGATCCTTTTTCTGTGTGCTTCTCTATTAAAAGTGTGTCATACCAAACCCACAGACAAAAAGCAAGAAATCAAGCCTACTGCCACTGCAGCCCGATGCAGGAAGAACGGCAACTAACATCATCACGGGAAAGGAATGAGATTTGTTGCATGTGTTTTTGATGTATGCATGCGTACCTGCCTGTATGCACGTACATGCACAGAGGTGTTTTGATATTAAAGGGAACAATCCTAGAGGTGAAATGAATATTATAAGATAATAGAGCTGCTGGTCTTTTTCTTCTCCAGTGGGACTAGCTGAGTCTTTCTGGGCTAATGCAAGTCTGCGTTATGAGGCTGCCAGTCTGGAAGTGGTGCTCGTGCTGCGTAGGGTCATTGCGGGGCATATGGAAACACAGAAATAGCTGAAACCTCATCTGACTCCCGGCTTCTTTGTTCCAAAACTCAAAGCAGAGAGAAAATTAAAACATTTTGTAATCTCATATGGAGATGCTTCAGCAGCTCTGCTTTGTCTCCCAGAGATCCAACAGGCACATTTGGCGTATTAGAGAGGAAGCAGATTTCCCAGCGCATGGCAGAGAACGACTGCTGGTTTCATTCCTTATTCATGCTCAGTGGGACAGTAGCTAACGTCTTCCCAGAGACGAGCAGCATTGAAAGAGCCTCCGGGCTACGACAGTAAGCGGAATATCGGAGTCCTGAGACTTGGAGATGCGCAGGATGCGTAGCAGCACGCCTCGAGACAGGCGTGTTTGCTTGCTCTGGAAGGGTAGATGGTTTATCTCATAGACACGCTTGGCTTTAGAGGTCCTCCGGGGTGCTCCACGCTGATGAGCAGTGGGGCTGACGTACGTGGCAGGACCCGGCTTGCCATGTGCCTGCTGCAGAGACAGTCTGGATGTCGGCTTTCAGCACAGGAGCCGAGCTGCAGGGACTCGGGGGGTAAGGCAGCCCTCCTGCCTTACGGAGGAGGCGAATCGGAGGCCTCGGCTTCTTGCGTTGCCTTGGCTCTCTGCTGTTTGCCTCCGTTCCCGTCTCTCCCTAGTGCGTTTAGCCGTTAGTAAGCGCAGACCTTCCAGGTCTGGTCGTGGAGGACCTGCAGGTTAGATCGCAGACCTGCGGGTGCCATTTGCGGCAAAGACATAGTGAACGCGGCACGATTTCTGCTCAGCAGTCGGCGGCAGTGGCCATTAGCTCCCAGGAGTTCCCAGCGTCCCAGCCGCATCAGACTGACCACTGTGTGGATTTTGATTGCCACAGTTGTCCATACTGATCTTCTTTTCGATTTTGTGGTTTCCTTTCCCCTGACTGTCCCCTTTCATTCGGCTCCCAGGTAGTGAATAGAGCAGAAAGTTTTGGAAAGGTTTTAGCTTTGCTTGCAGTGACAGGCTCAGATATGGTACTAGGTGAAGTAGCCTTCTGTCTTGTGGGAGAAATATCCTCATAGCAACATGCCAGGGTTGCCAGGGGTAATTCACTGCACGGCTTGCTCCGGCCTGGGAAGCTTGCCTATCAGAGTTAGGTAAGTGGATTTACTTTAAAAACACCAAGCAAATTCAACTGTTGGCGATCACAAATTCTCTAAGCGAATGTACGAGAGGATTCTCCTGCTTAATTCACCTAGAAGCAAGGTTGAAAGATAATAAAGAGGGTCGGGAATACATTTGACATTTGTCATACACACACACGCAAATCTTCATCCTAGGGGGGACCTTCATGTAATGAGATTTAGGAGGTTTCTTTCCTCCTTTAAGACCTTGTTAGGTGCTGTGATTGCCTTGCCACCTAGTAACGGGCCAGGAACGAGAGATTTTGATGGCTGTCAGTTGGCAAGGAAAGTGAATGAAGTTGGATGATGGTGATAAATTGCTTACCATGTTGGCTGCGGATGGGGTTAGGACAGGGCAATCGTCTGCCTGAAGCAATGTGGAGCAGGTGCACCAACACCCTTGCGCAGTAATGGGCAGAGCATCACATTACATTTAATCTGCGACGGCTGCTGCAAGGCATTGTGGCTTTGTTACTGTATTATGAAATCCTCCAAAAGTACAGCTTTGGTAACAGGCAAAAATGTTAAGTGTTAACACTTATATTAAGTGTTGACGTCTGTTAAATATATCCAGGTGCATCCTTGGGGCTGGGATTGGAGGACCACCTAAAATTCTGCTGATTGCATCTTGCTGATGATGGTAGGATTTTGCTTGTCTGCCTCCTCGTTTTCATGGCTGGATAAAGCACAGATGCTTGCTTGGGTCCCCAAAGCTGGGACAGGGAGAGTGAGGTCTTTGAGCTGCCTCCGTGTGTGTGCTCTAGGTGAGCTGGGTAGACGCCGTCCCCACTTTGGGTGGCGTCTTGTCACGTAAAGGCCGTTAACGCTGGTTTGTTTTCGGGTCAGTTTGGAGCAGAGTTAACCATGGGTCAAACAAACTTACAGTGTACATCTTAACACAGCAAATTCTCTCCCTTGCTCTCATGCTGAGTCTTCAGAAATACCCATTCAGCTGAGGGCATTGACATGTAGCTACACAGGTCCCACTGATTTTGGTTTCATTACTAAATCCTCGTTGGTCATTTTGTATTTTTAGGAGATTCCCAGAGAAGTAAACTAAAGTTAGGTTCCTAAACCTGTAAGGAGGCATGTACATGAAAGGCTTAAAATAAAACCTCCATCGCGTTGAAGCCAAGGGTATAACTCCAGAGACTGCTGATTTTTCTAGGAGGGCTTATTTAAGTAGCTGGGAGTTTCTGGGCATGGACACTTCTGTAACTCTCATTGCTTGTTTAAGGGTGGGGATTTCTAAAGCAACTAAGTGTTTAGCCTGGCAGTCTTATTAACGGAAAGTAATTTGGACGGGGGTTCCCAAGTCGGTAAGGATTGGGCTTTTAAATGCATTGAAGTGTTTCATGGCTGTTAAGACACACAGGACTTCTGAAAATGCGGTTCTGGTTTTGAAAATTTTCACCTTATGCCCTGCTGTTAGAGCAAAGGAATATGTCTGCACTGGCTGTCGTGAAGGATGCCTAAGAATTTAGTTGTTACCTTTCTTTCATTAGAGGCCAAAGATTTCCCTTTTAACTCTGAAGGGGCACTAGCTCTACTAGCAGCTCAGAAGCATCCTGTGGCTGCATCCAGAGTGATCCAAAGCAACATGTTGGCTCAGTTATGGGGGAGGGGGAAAAAAAACCCTACCTAGGCAATATGCTTTATTAAGTTTGGATTTGTAACAAGGAATGAGAATGTCTCTCTGCAGAAGGGACGTGCTTCTGAGCTCTCAGTGGTGGTGGTCGATGGGATTTAACGTGGAGAATTTAATTTACACGTGGGAATTTAAGGCGTTCTGCTCGGGTCTGCGGCCAGCAGCAGAGAGCTCCCCGCATCTCCATTTTATGAAAGTGTAGCAGCAATGTTTGCCTAAGCAAATGTCAGCGGGGAAGGGAGGTGACCGGTGGGGTTCCTCTCCCAGGTTCCTCTCCTCTTAAGAAGGAGAGGCTGCTTGGCTTGCTCTCCTGGGGCCCCTTGTTTTCTCAGTTGCTCCCTGGCCAATGGGCCTGGTCCTCCTCCTGGGTCTGGGGAGCATGGCAATGCTCACGGCTGTGGGTACATACCCCCCTTTTTTTTTAGACTACAAGCCTCCCAAGACCGTACCTTGCGAACAATCAGGTGATGCACTAGTAGTCCCAAACAGTCAAGATTTTTTTCTTTTTTTTTTTTAAAAAAAACCTTTGGTTTCAGAATTACATATTGCAATGATTTTTTTTTCTTTTTTAGGGCGAGTGTTGTTAGGAAGTGAAAATAAATGGCTGGAGTGCTGGTATGAAATCTTTCAGTGCAGGTAGACCAGCACAATTTCTCATACATATGGATGTAAAGAGAGTAACTGTTTGTATTTTCCCCAAAAGACTCTACCCGTGTCTGACATATTACCGCAGGTCTTCCAGCAGAATCACAAAGAAAACAAGAGTTTTCCTCTATGGTCTCATTGACTCTCTCTGAGAGTCCTGGCTCAGTATTAACAAGTAAACAATGTTTTCTTCTGCTAGATTGCCTTATGCTACAGAGACAAAATAAAATTACCAGGAAGAGAAGGTTTTATAAACGAGTTACTGTTTTTTTTTTTTTTTTCCTTTCTGGAAACAAAACAAGCCAAATGCTGCCTACCAAAAGGAACAAGGGGAAAAGGCACCGAAGGAGGCGGCGATTGGCCATGTATTTATTGCATTTGTAGGAGTACATTATTGCTGATTCAATGAAATAAGAAAATTGTTTAGGCTTGCCTGAATGAGCATTACTTTATCTAATCAACCTTTTCTAAATTGGTCTTAATGTACTTCTATAAATACATTATTTCCAAACTCTAGGTTGTGTGGGCAGCATCAATTCTGCTCTCTTGTGGTACCAAAATCTGCCCTTCCCTGTGATCTGTGCTTGAAAAGCATTTTTTTTCCCCCAAAGGAGCAGGGGAAGAAATTAGTTAGCTGGAGCAAGCTGGAAGGAAAATGCCTTGTGCATGGTCAACAGCGGGTTGAGATAGCTAGTATTTGGTCATCTGTAGCAGGGCGCTGACTTCTCTGGGCAGGTAGGTAAGCACACATCTGGGCTGCCAAACGCACAGGGTCAGTTTTGTCACCCTCTGGCAACCCACCTTCTCCTGTCCTTCATGCCTAAAGCACTCAGCACCCGCGTGCCCACATGTCCATGAGGGTGAAGCGCTTCCCCAGGGTAATGGGGAGCCAGGCTGCTTTGGCACCAAAGTGCTGAGAAAACTCTGTAGCTCCTGTCCAGCTCCAGATTGCCCAGGAGAAGAGATTAGGGGTATACATGGAGAGGGAGGATTTGGGAAGCCCAGGCTGGGCTAGCCTGTCTCAGGAGTCTCATGGCAACCTGGCCCCACTCTTTGGGCTGTGGTTTATTGAGAAGGCTTTGTAGCACGTAAGGGATAACCTCCAAAATGTGACCCAAAGGACGAATTTCACTCTATGCAGAAAAGAAAGAGGTGCTGCCAGAGCTTAGTAAGCGTGGTGCGGCAAGCTGCTGTACCGTCGTCCAAGGGAAAGGGAAGAGGCACAGTTGTCCTCAAGGCAGAGCCTTGGGGACTTGAGTATTAGGAGCTTGGATCCTGGCTGAACTCTCCCCCTTACATCGGCCAGCAAGGAAATCTCTAGAAAAGCAAGTAGGTGAGGGTTTGAGCCCAGGCTGCATGTTTATGCCTTGCAACTTTTTCTTACTCTTAGGAGAAATAAACCTAGGATAGTTCCCTTAAACCTGTTGAGTAGTTGTAATTGTGGTGTTACTAAGCTGGAATGATCTATCTAAAGGTCTTTGTGCATGGATCGTAAAAGAGCTAAGTAGCATTACTGGACTGGGAAGCAATAAGCCACGGATTTATGGAAAAAAAAACCCCAAACTTGTCAGTTTTGCCTTTGATAAGTTGTTGATTTGTTAGTGTAAGGTGTTTGTGTGTTCTGCAGTGAGCATCAGAGTCATGTTTGGCTATCTGAGACAACTGACAAGTGTTCAGGCATGGCAGCTGACAGGAAGGGGAATTGCAAAGACCCGTTAAATCTACTGCTGATGGAGGCTCAGTCTGCATGAGCAGGTGGTGTGGTGCTGTAGGAACGGGTCTAGAAGGCAAAGGAGGTGAGCTGCAGCAGCAACAGCGACACGCCAGACGTCCTGTAGGGTTCCTGCTTTGGGCTGGCTCCAGCCTGGGCTCTCAACCCGCCTTGCGGCTGGGCCATGGTAAACGCATTCATTGCCAGTGGACATCTTCGAGTTTAGTCTCGTCCCCTAAAAGTCATTTTGCACCTTTTGCTGAAGCACAGCAAACTGGGGTAATGAAGAAGTTCACTCTGAAGATGCACTCCTGAACCAAATAAAAATTCAGCATAAGCACATTTGCAGTGTATTTTTACAGTGCTGATTTTTTTTTCCACGCTTTCTTTAGTTAGACCAATGTCCATTTTGGCATAGAAACCGGGTATGGTCCATAACATTTGTAAGTCAGTACCTGTGAACAGGATGTCTTCTCTCAAAAGAACCGTGATTTATCATTGTGTTGCTTTATAACGCTGCTGTTACAGGACAGTGTTTTAAAGCTAGTGCTGCTAGTTTACTGTTCAGCTAGCTAGCAGGTCAATCAAAGGCAAGACCTTCAGCAAACAGAAGGTCACTTCAGCACTGCAAAGAGGCCATGACAGAAGTCCAAAATCTACTTTTCTTCTCTAAGGAGGGTTTGGAAGTCCTTTCCTTTTCCTTGCTGTGAGCACCTGATGTTGATCTGGAGATATTCTAATGATGTCGGTACAGAGAAGATAAACTCTGTTTTATATAAATTAAGAATTTTCTTGTAATGAAGCCTTTTGTGGAAAAGAAGGAACAAAAACAAGAGATGAGGGTAGGCATTCTGCTTTTGAGTCGCAGCCATGAAACCGCTTTGTGGACTAACAGGTATTTTTCTGATGTAGGATTTTGGTTCATAACCAGTGCTCTGCTGGGGTACTTCCCAAACTTACATAAAATTAAGCCTGTAACTTAGAAACCGCAGCAGAGAGGCTCATGACTATTCATTTTAGGTTTTAAAATGTCTATGAGGTTGGGGCTTAGAAGGTGAAACACTTGCAAAGGTTGCAAGGTAAGACCTCACAGGGGCAAACTGGCACGTAGGGAAGTTGCAGCTTTGCATTTTGAGGCTTTGCAGAAAAGCGGGTTTATGTGACAACAAGCAGATCGTATTTGATCCCTGCAAAGATATAGGAGAGGTTTAATACTTAGCCTTTTGCCAAGGCAAAAACCTCATCGTTTATAATCTGTTAAGCAGCATCTCGTTGAAGGGAACTAACATAGCAATGTTGATTATTCATTTGTGTATTTGACAACTTTTTAAAAAAGATGAGAAGTGCTTTCTGGATGTATTCGTTTTCTGAATGACATACTGCTTCCAGAGTGAGCCACACACAGGTTTCATAGACCATGGCAGTACATTTTGATTTTTAAGAGCTATTGGGTAAATCCAGAGACTGTTAGGTAATATACTTAGCTTGAGAATGATAAGCGCGGAGATATGAAAGCCATTCCTTTTCCTGCTATTGAAATGGGAAGATTAGTGGAAATGCCATGGCTTAGAATTCATGAAGCAATGTTTCCCTAATCAGCCAGCAGACTAAATTGCTTGAATACAGTATATTTATATTTATTTGTTTTCTATGAGAAGACTGTGTAAAGGCAGGCTGAAACAGGTGTTACAAATTTATGTAGAAACCCTTGTACATAATATCCTGCATTATCACACTTATGTGCTAATTGCATTAAATCTGATTATCTAGCTACTGTAACATACTTGCTGCCATAAAAAACTTGATAAATACATATCCTAAAACCTCTGCAGGAGGAGCCTAGAGGTTAGCACGAGCCACAGGCAGGTTCGGCTTTGCCGCTAGCGTGCGGGGTAGGGTGCGTTGGTAGAAAAGCCTCGGCAAATTATTTACACTAAGAAGTTTGCTTTGCTGAAGTTAGGGAGAGATCGCTCGGGTTGCTGTGCCGGCAAACTGGAGGGGACAGGAACTCCTGGCTGAGGAGGCAGGAATGAGCTGCTGGGGGCAATAAACTCTTCCGCCGTTAGAGCTAGATCCAGTGAAGAAAACACGTGCTCTTTGCTACTCTCAAGGCTTGGCTGTCTTTGTGTTTCCCTGTTCCTGAAAGGGATCAAACTAGGAAATAATTCTGCGTACTCCTCACGCGTCCTGAAGGCGCGGTGCGCATAGAGGCGAGAGATGCTCCCCGGTAAAGAGAGCTTGCGGCACGGGGAGAAGATCAGGGATGTGAGATGGAGAAGCCCAAAGCCGCTGGGACAGTGAACTTCCCGGTCAGTGCCTTTGCAAGGGGAGCCCCACGAGCCCTGTAAACTTGCCACCAAACACTACCGCTACATCCTCACTACATCCTATTTTTGAGGTAATAGGAGCTTTTTTTTTTTTTTTTTAATTCAACACATACAAAATTCATGTTCCCTTCTCTCGGCCGAGATTTATGGCTGTGTAGAATATTAGTACTTTTGGATCACAGCGCTCTGGCAGCAGGAGGCTTAGCTTGCATACCTCTAGCCGCTCAAAAGCTGACAGCGTGTGCTCGTGCCTGCACACGATGTTAGCGAGGGTTATTAATTTCTTTTGGATGCAAACTAGAATTAGTGTCCCTTGGCTTTTCCCTAACTGAAAATTGCTTTTTAAATATGTAAGAATCAGAAATCGTTTCCTTGATACCAGAGTCCTTTCCTGGGCCTATCATTCACGCGATCGTTTGTCGTTAGGCGCAGCGGGCAGGAGGTTAATTGTAATTGCACGGTCACCCGGACTTTTGTGTGATTGAAGCGGAGTTTCTCTGCTGTGTCAGGTCCAGCAGTATATTATTTGGAAGCGTTAGTGCCAGGTTGCTCTTTAAATCTGCCAAGAAAGGGAGGAAGCAGTGATTTAAGCGTTGGATTTAGTGCTCTCTTCTTGCTGTCCGCTTCAGGCCACTTTACTAGCGACAGCAGAATGTGAGGGGAATTAAAATACAGATGCGTTGGACCTCTTAAAAAAATAAAACCGTGAACTAACTGAGAAGTTGGAACCCTTCATCTTTGTAACTTAATCCTGCATATCTTTGTTGACAACTCTATATGTAAATCACTAATTATTCTCAACTATTCAGTTCCCCTCCAGGAAATCCAAACTTGAACATTAAAGGCTGGCTGTAACGAATGAAAGCCTTACTCTGATTCCCCACAGGTTTTATTAAGCTGCAGAGAAAACACAAGGCTCCTTTGCATCATGAATAACCGTGATAGAGGGGTCAGCAACGTAGCTGCATCAGTGGAGATTGCTGGCTTTGGGGCAGTAGTCGTAAGCGCTTTATGGCTTCAGTATAACATACTTTTCACCTTCCTGGAGAAAAAGAGAGAGAAGGGAAGGGAGGGGGCTGCCCTTTTTTGGCCCAGCAGTTCATTCACAGACTTACCCGCCAGGTAGGCCCTGATGCTCCTGATCCAGGGGACAGTCTTCTGTGGGCAAGGTGACCTGAAGGGCTTCCAAGTTCAGGTCTCCAAGCAGGGCATCGCTCTGCATTATACTTGGAAGGGATCGTTTCGTTGTCTTCTCCTGCTTTTTTCAGGCTCGAAAAGGCAATCTTGGAAGGCAAAACTTCCCATTTGGATTTTTTTGTCTTTTAACCTACTTTCTCAGGAGCAAGGGAGACCTTTTTCTTCACCTGTCAAAGACCTTCACGTGGGTGAGCATGCAGTTAACATCTTGATGCCTTCTCCAGTGCTGGCCTTTTGTCCTTTTTTCCCCTCTACCTTTTCTTTGTGTTATTCTTGGCCGCCTTTCTTGAAGGAGCTATTGATTAAAGCACGCACGCTGCCTCAGAGCCTGCATATCAAGCTGCTCTTTTTCCAAGTTGCTCGATATGGGAAGAACATCCATTTTTGCACGGCAGTGCAGCTTTTCCCAGATACCTGCTCTGTGCAGCTTGCTCACTCTCTTTTTAATTTCTTTATTTTTTCCTCTGCTTTCTCATGCTGCTAAATGGACATCTTGTCAAATGCTGTTTGCCCAGACTGACAGCTACAGAGGTCTTGGAGAAAAAGCCAGATCCCCGCACATGCACGCGAACAAACAGAATCAAAATGTCAAGGCACAGGCGAGATATATCACTGTGCTTCCCTGTCAGGTTTGCCTAGTATCACCCCGGCTAAGCTGACGGAGGAACATTTGCAGCAAGTTAACCTATTTTTTGATGCTTAATTTCACATATTTATATTCAGTTTAGGGATATATGGACTGCTGGAGAGAAGGCTTTCAGTTATTCCGTGGTGAAACGGACTGTCCGCCGTTCGTCGCGCAAAAAGCCGTTCAGGGCAGCGAAGTCGCTTTCAAACAGCACTGCAATTAATAAAGAAAAAATAATTTCACAGTCTGTTGTTAAATTAGCGATTCTTCAGGGTGCCTGTAGTTCCGGGCAGAATTAATATGCACTCAGAAGCCTTGGGCAGCTTTGGTGCATATCATTTACCCGGGAGCTTCAAGAGCAAAACATAGAAGAAGAAGCCCTCGACTGCAAGTGAATTACTGCAATTATCTATCTAGCAAACAGTGAGGAACCTGCTTCACAAGTTATCAATAAGGAAAGAAATGTTTGGATCTGGATTGCATCTCCAGTTCTTTCAAGATGGAGGTAGCAGAAATGGCACCTGGAAAATGATGTGTTAAGTAACGCAAAGAAAAAAAAAATAGGCAGGCAGCAAAATACGTGTGAGCAGGGAGAAGAAAGTGTACAATGAGAGCAATAAATTTTCCTTGTGTTGAAGGAGGGTATTTTATAGTAGCTTTTTGCAAATTGAATGCATCTACATAAATAATGTAGCAACACATTTAATTGCAACTATTTATTTTTAAATTTGGCTGGATGACAGGAGAATTTCTGTGCAGAATAATGAACCCTGTGTTTTTGCCACTTATGCAACTTTAAAGTAAAATAGAAAAAACAAAAAAAAATGCAGCAAGTACTTCGGCTGCATTCCGAATCTCCGAAGTTTGGGCTGATCTCTAGCACATCTGAGAACAAACCACCAAAACGCAGAAGTACCTCTGTATTTAATCACTTCTGGGGATTGAGGAGGCCAAGAGACGTGCCTGGGTCCAGCGACGGGGGTCACTTGGCAGACTGGGGCCAGCATGCTCCCCGATACTCATCCCGGCATGCGCCCAGCATGTGTCAAAAGTTTAAGTTTAGTTCTTTGGGTTCTCCGGCAGCCCCTAGATTTTGGGGCTGTTAGGAGGACACAGCCAGCCTCCTCGCTTGCCCACTGCCTGTCGTGGACTATCATCCTGGCATTGGAGAAGGCTTTGAGAGAAGGTGGGGAAGATGACCTGAGGGATGGGACGCCGTGCGGGAGACCCAAGGCGGGCAGGTTGTGGTTTCTCCTTGCAAGGTGTACGTGCACTGGGACTGAGCCCCGGCCCTTGCAGCACGCCGAGCTTGTGCCCCAACAGTAGCTGCTCCCCCTTTCTCCTCTCTCCTCGCCTTCTAGTCTTCCCTCGAACGAATGCTTGGAACGAAAGTGGGCATCTTCTGTGAAGCAGAGTTGCTGCTTCTTCCCAAGTAGTTTTAGGAGGAGTGTTAATGCAGTGCGGGGGCGCAGAGGGACAGCGGTAATAAGGAATGGAGAAACTGCTTGATGGTCGCACGCTGACGTTGCACGCGTGTGGAACATTGCCTGCTGCGGGACTCAGCCTCGAGCCCCGCTGACAGCAATGCCTGGCTGCTGCAGAGCTGGTTAGCAGCCTCCGTAGCCTAGATTTGCAAAAACCGCTTCCCAGGAGTCACTCTGACGTGCATATACCCCTTTAGCACATGCAGTCTAGGCTACTGTAGACCAATTCCTTCGTGTTTTTTGTTGGAAGGACTGTAGGAGATCCAGCTGTAGCGCCCTCTGATGGAATTTGACCTGTGTTTGGAGTGACACGTTTGTCCACTAATTATGGAGGGACAGTTTTAAAATAGATTGTCTACAGCCAATCCTAGCAAATTAACCCTCTGAGACAGAGGTTCCTGAAGCTCCAAACAAGCAAACCATTCCGCATTTGAGGTAGATCTTGGATAGATCTTTTTGTTTAGGTTTTGGCATCACCATAGGTTGGCTTGTGCTGCCTGTGTTGGACTGAAACGCCGAAGGAGGTCAACGGAGGAAATGCTGATTTTCTGCTACCTAAAGATCTCCTCCGCACAGATGAAGTTATACAAGATACAGTCATCCGGCAGGAAGTATTTCGAGCATTTTAGTTCCCCTGAAAGCCTGCATATGTACTGCCTGTTCGTTCAGGCTGAATCCTTGAAACGTTGCTAGAGTAAACACACGTGACATAAATCATCACGATAAATCCTCCCAAATGTCATATTTCTTAACCACAATTGGTTGCAATTGTCCAAACCGCGGAATAATTAGAGAATCTGTCTCTCCTTGCTGGCCAGGCTCCAGATCTGTACAGCAGACTGAATCAGAAGACTGAACCTCTTTGCAATATTGCGCCAGCAAATGCGCGGCTTTGAAAAACACTGTATGAAATGTTTGAAAAACAACGTATCAAAATTGCCTTGCACTGCTTGTCAGAGCAAAGAAGTCACTGTGCATGCACTAAACAGCTTGCAGGAGCGGGTAGCTGCTAGTGACAGTAATATCATTTTCACTGGGATGTGACACTTCATCCCAACCGGTAACTCAGATTCCCTACTGAGTACTGAGTGCTCTCTGGTAAGGTGCCGGTTCCTCCGGGTTTTTTTCAGACAGGAAAGTTTGCAAAAGCAAAGCAGGCAGCCCCCTGCCAGCCACATTAAGGAAAGACAGCCAGCATTTCTCGTTGCTCTTTGGCAAGCCTTGGGATTGCAGTACGGTGGCCAGCAGAAGGTAAGAGCAGCGAAAAGGAGCCTGCATCAGGGCAGGGAAGCAAGTCCTTGGAAAGCCAAGCTAGCCCTGCAGCACCGGCCGCCTTGAAGATGCCTCCCTTTCTCCTGAGAACATTAATTTCCCTCAGCTTGCTTTCCTTCTGCAAAGTTGATCCCTGGCGTGTCTGCCGGGGTGAATCTCCTTCCCCACTCCTCCGCCGTGTTGCTGAGAGTTTTAGACTCCATTCAGGTTTCGGCCTCACCAATGGCTTTGAAATCTTCTTTGGAGCATGGTCAGAAGGCGCAGAAATCTAGCACGTTACCATCCTAACGTAATCGCGGGCGTTTTCACATGTATTGCATTCTGTGTGTTTTTATGGCTTGCAAATGCAGCTGCGTTGGGAATTTGATGACTTTTCCAGAGCGGTGCCTTGTGATAAAGTTTTATACCATTTAGGAGAAACACATTAGCGTCATTAGTAGCGGTTAAATCTTAGTTTTGCAGCAACTCCGCTCACACCGTAAATTGCCGCGTGACAGTTCAGCGAGTGGCGCCGTGGGGAAAGTGGTGTTTCAAGGGGGATGAAGTGGAAGTACTAATTTATTTATATTCTGGTTTTCAAGGTTGTTTTTATATTCAGAGCTCGAGTTCATTTCAAGGCAGAACGGCGGTAATTCAGCCTCAGTTGGAGGCGGGTTGGACAGAAAGGCATCAAAAGAAGCAGTATTTTCTAAAAACAAAGAGCGTTTCCCACTTGAGATATGCAAATCGGCTTAACCTTCAAGGTGAGCCGAGCCTCTTTCTTAGAGGTGCAAAGCACTGGGGTGACCCACTTCTTTTATTAGCTTTACCTATGGATTAGTGATGCTACTTCTTATTTGAGGTTTCTGATCACTGTAGCGACTAAATTTAGTATTGTGCAAGGGAGACCGCTTAGTTGCTACTTGAGCTTTATTTTTTGGGATGTGTGGCAGGTCCCTTTGGTCCTCAGCATTCAAGTACTAGAGCTTCTTGTCCCAGAACTACAGGGCTGCAAGGGGAGCTGGACCGCTGTCATCTCTCCTGACGTTTCCAGGCTTTGCAGGGCCGCCTTCCCTAACCTTTCTCTCTCCAGAGACAAAGCCTAAACCTGCTCTCATATTAACTTCTGGTCCTAATAGCTGAGTGCTTGTGTTCAAGGCAGTGGTTTTGCCTGTCGTGCATCCATCTGATTCTTTGGGAAATGAAGAACCTCCGAGGCTGATCCTCGCTCTCCAGCCCTGCAGCTTCACAGCTAGCTGGGGCCAGTCCAGGCGGATGGGAGCAGCGCAGCGAGAGGGGAAAGTGGCCCTGGGTGCTGGGGACAGCCTTCAGCCAAACCTGATGTTAAAGCTTGGAGAAAATAATCTCTGTCGCGTAGTCTCGGCCGTTGGATGGCTTGCTTTGGCTGCGGGTTCTCTGGTGTTCTCCACCTCTAGTATTGACATAGTACATGAAGGTTGGGCATGCCGTTTTCAGAGGCATCTTCACTGTAAAAGGCCCGGTGATTCCTTCTCCTTCCCCTCACCAAAAATCAGTGTTCAAAAATCCAGTTTCTAGCAGCACAACTCTTTGGAGCACCCAATTGCAAGTTTGAAAGCCAGTTTCCAACAGGAGGTTAGGCCAGGGGGTCAGCTCACAGCATCGCTGTTGCAAGAGGCCCTCGCCACCCGCCTTGGTTTCGCTGATCTCCGCTGGCTCACGCCAAAGTGCTCAGGCAGCAAGAGGCCACTGAGCCGTTGCTGCTCTGTGCCGACAACGTTTTGCAGTTGCTACTGAAAATAAAAAGAGTGCAATTGATTTGCTAGTACTGGGTGTGCTACTAACGGAAACACAGCCCACCTGTACCCAACACTAGCAGGCTATTTGAGGCATGTTTGCTGAATCTAAAAATACACTTTTTTTTCCCTCCAGCAACCTATTTCATTTAAAGACTATTTTCACACATCAGTGCCTGTTAATCAGTTAAGGAGTTATCAGTTTTAATATTAGGATGAAAGAAGCTGGTGTCATTAACAGCTTAAACCTCTATTTCATTTCTTTTCCGCTGTGTTGCAGCAGATTAGGGGGAATCCTAGGCTCATCTGACTTCTCCTCCCCTCCCTACCCCCTTGAAAAGGGAGATAGTACCATTAAATGAATGACTGTATCATGATAGTCCTAAGTATACTTTCAAGAGTTGTTGAATAAGAAATACTGAGATAAAAATAAAGAAGGCTTCTAATAAGGTTTTATTAGAAATTAAACCCTAGATACCCATGCAATTTTAAATGAAGTCATGTATACTTTATGAAGAGATTTTAAGGTTGACTGACAGAAGAGGAACGGTAAGATAAGCGATCAAAACTGAAGGTATGTAGACGTAAGGCACTGGCTGTTTGTGGCACTGTTCTTCTCTGAATCCTTTCTACCAAAAATCTGAGTTACTGCAGCCAGAGGCAGAAAATCAGAGTGTACCAGCCAGTGCTCTCCAGCCTCCAAACGAGCCCTCAGGTGAGAGATGGTGTCAGTGGGTTCCTCTTCCCTGGAGTCATGCAGCTGTGTTGAACCCATGTGAACTTCTAGCTTCCACTGCACCCTGCAGCAGCGAGTTCCTCAGCTTAGCTATTTGCTGAGTAAGCAACAGTGACATCTTGTTTATTTTGAATCTGTCCCTTGCTGGTCTCGTTGATAACCTCTAGACAAACCTCATGTCTAAAATACAGCATGAATACTGTGGTGCTTTTGCTAAAACCTAAGGTCCGTGAAGCAAGCAGAAGACCTGGTGGTGAGTGTCGCATGTGCTGCCTGCCTGTCCAAAGTCCTGGGCACCACTGCCTTCTCTGTAGCATGGTATTCCAGCTCTGCAGCATGCAGCACAGCTGAGAAGGTTACTCATGGCATCCCTCCAATATCTTGGCCTCTTCCTCAGGGCCTATGCTGGGCTGGAGGTTGTGCTTGCAAAGAGCCACTGAGTGTATTGTCTTGACCGAGCTGAAAATGCAACGTACAGAGTGGTTGCCATCAGGAGAGGTCCCTAGACCTCTGCCAAGAGCTGGCAGGCCGTGCTGCAGGATCTCTGTGCAGATCCCCTTCAGACCTTCTTCCTGAAGCATCTGCTGCCAGATGTTGGTCTGAGGACACCTTTGATCTGACTTGGTGTGGCAGTTCTTAGATATATTTTAATTTGCTGTCCTGTTTTCTCTTTTTTCCTCCTCATAGTCCATCTGCTGTCCTACTATTCTTTCTTTTTAACCAAAAAGGTTAAACCAGAGATCTTTCACTTTAGGTTTGACAGTGCACTACTTTGCTGGCTGTTTATTACAGGGATTTATGTTGAAATTTTCCATGAGAAGGAACCTGCCTGACCTTGGGAAGCTTTCAGATTACACAAAAATTGGTTCAGTTGAGTTTCATTTCACTTCCCTCATTGAAGCATTATGGGTTGTAGGCATCGCGTACATCTGTTGGCATCGTACTTGTTTGTGAAAACAAAGCATTCCCTTCAAGCAGAGCTATGTATCGTACCATCATTAGCAGACTGCACCTTGTTGAAAGTCTATCAAAGACGACTGGCTTGTTTTGCATTTGCTGCTTTGCACCAAGTAGAAGCATAGTAAACTCTTGTGCCGTAACGATTTTCTGTCTGTCTTGATGGGACATAATGAGATAAATTCAAGTCCTTTTCTGAAGGCTAATTACATCGAGTACACACTAGACATTGGCTGCCCTTGTTACAGCGCTGCACGTTTTCGTGCTTTCATTTCCCCTTCTCTACTGTCTGCACGTGCAAGTGAGTTTGACTGAGCTTTGAAATACAAATTACAGGCTGGAGAGGAGCTGTTTGGTGGTCTCCTTTCCTGGAAGACTCTCTAGAGAATTCCTTGTGATGGATAGGGCAGTGTTTTAAGGTAGCTGTGAAGCAAATAAAAGAACAGGATTCTGTGCCACAAGGTGAGGAATGTGCCCTAAACCACAAGGGCAGCTTGTGGCATGTCCATGAACAGTCTTCTAGAACAGATTTAGCCCCAGATGTGCTCTCGAGTGCTGCTATTTACAGCAGATATGAACGACCGCATTTTTAAAGGTCCTCAATATCCCAAGGTAGGAAGAGGTGGTCGTCTCAGCTCAGGGGTTTTTAGGTAGGCGCCCGACCACTAGTTTGGATTATCACTGTACCTTGGTACCCTGATCCTGATGTTTGGGCAGAAAAGAGCTGGACTGTGTCCTGCCAAGTTCACAGCCTAGCTACAGAGCAATAGTTGGGTGCGGAGCAATTTGGGAAATTGGATCTCTAAAACCCCTAAGATTCTCTATTCCTATTAGTTAGTCTCTTCCTGCCTTATAGGAGGCAAAGGAACTGTTTTGGTCGCTGCTGCAGCCAGCAAGCGCAGGGCCGGGCAGCTGTGGGCCTGTCAGATGGGCTCGTGAGACAGCAAAGGAGCGACCGGGAGCCCAGCAGCCGCCGGTGCCTCGGGGACCAGCTTCAGGGTTGCATTGAGCTGTGTGCGCTTCCCAAGGAACAAAGCAGAGCTGGAGGCAGGGCCTGGGAGAGGCTTCAAGGTGGTCTTGAATTGCTCTCCTTGGGCAGCAGAGTGATCTGCTGGCTGGCTCTAAGAGGAATTATTTTTCCCCCCGTGTTGGAGATGGCTGAAATGAAATTAGTTTCTGTATCAAATAAAACATGTTTTTTATGAGCTGATAGGCAAGTTTCCAGTCTTTGCTGAAGAAGGGAACACATCAAGAAAGTTTCCCTGGTACTGTAAAAGCTAGAGCCAGCTGTGGAGCTTGATCTTTCTCTTAGCCCTCCAGAGGGAAAGGGGATTCACAGTAAAAATGGACACGTTGTCCATGGTGAAGATGAATTCTGCCATTGCATCCTCTGGCCAAATCTTAGCGCGTGACCTTCATGCTGTGATTGTCCAAGGCATTCCTGGTGGGATAATATTAATGCTTTTGCTACAAATTCGTTTTCTTTGCAAACTACTTATGACTTAGAGGTCTGAATGGAGGTGGAAAGGTCCTGTGGTTTCCAGGTGTATTCCACCTGAGCATCACTGATGGCATGTTGGTCACAATTATTTTCAAGCCGCTTGAAAGATAAAAAAGGTAACAGCACTTTGGAACAGGGGAGCATGTTTACGTGTCTCTGCTTTTTGAGAAGAACAGCAGATCTGTGCTCTGGTTTCCCTCTCGAGAACTGCGGCTTTGTGATTCTACATCCAAGCAGAGTTGCAAGGCCAGCTGGCTCTTTCCTAAAGTTGTGCAGGCGACGTGCAAAGCTGTGGCTGCTGCTGCTCACGGCTGAGCGTGCGCACACGGGCGGGTAAGGGCAGAGTGCTTTGCTAAGGTGAGGAAGTGCTTGTTCCGGGAGACCGGAAACAAGTGAGCAATTCAAATTATCAAAAGGGAAAAAATATCCCAAGCTACCCTTAACTAATACAGTATATTTGTGGGAGCATAATTAGCTCTCGTGCCGAGTCTTTGCGCCCTGTCGCACGTACACGTTGGAGCTGGAAGGACTGTATTGTACGGCGGATGTGCCTGAGTCAGAGCAGTCTGTCTTACATGGAGCGCTTCAAAATTCAACACAGGTTTTTGTGGAAAAAACCCTAGGGAGGTAGCCTTATCATGGAGTCTTAAAGCCATCCATCTCGGGATCCTCTAAACCCCTATATTACTATTTATTTGTGGAGACATTGATTTCTGGGTCCAGAAGATAATAAGCAAAAAACACGAGCTGTATTTCACCTGTTTTTCAAAGACTGAATGAAAAAAAAAAAAAGAAAAGAAACCCAAAACAGTGCAATAATGTTTTCTAAAGCAGAGACATAAGATCTGTTAGGTCTAATGCGTTCAACCTGGAAAACAAATAGCTGGCAAAGGCAGACACTAGAGGAAAAAATAGTCTGCAGAATCACATTCTCTTTTGGTACAGATATTTAAGTATGCACGGTCTATTAGTGGGAGAGCTGTTGTAAAATATTCAAACCAAATAGCTCGCGAGTGTTTGTCTGTTTTCTTTCCAGCTGAAGATATGTTTTTTAAAAGGAAATGTGACGAGACTTAATTTTATGATGGGAGAGCTTAGCCTGTGGTTCTTCTTTTTACAGTATGCAGACCTGGGTTCTTCAAAGCTTCACCCCACAGTCCATCCTGCAGCAAATGTCCCCCTCACAGCTACACGCTTGATGAAGCATCCACATCTTGCCTGTGTGAAGAGCACTATTTTAGGAGGGAATCAGACCCACCTACAATGGCCTGTACAAGTAAGCATGTGCTTATAGGGTTGTTTTTAATCCTTTTGAGCTGTTCTTGTACTGTGACTAGACATTATGCTCATAATTACTGTGCTTTGACAGGCTCTGGGCTGGAGCCTGGACGCTCTGCACCTAGTCTGAGCCCCTTGTAACGTTGCTGGCGCTTTGTCCACCTTACCCCGGTTACATGAGAGAAGACTCAGGCCTTTTGCTTCTAACGCTGGCATTAACTCCAGGAAGCGTTTATTTAATAATGTGCAGCGTAAGGTGTCGCAGCAGATGCTCCATCTCTTGCAGCCTGCTTTGCAAGAGTGCCAGAGACCACCTCAGCCAGCAGCATGGCGTTTAAGAAACGGCCCTGGGTGCGAGCTGGCGTGCGCGCGCGCAGGCAGCAGCATGGGGCGCGTGTGGGCAGCGCTTGCCAGCAGTAGCCGTGGGTAGAACATGCATGGTCCTGCTTAGCATCACCTCTCGGCTCATTTTCAGCAGACAAGCGGAGAGAGAGCCCTACCTTTTGAGGCCACCTGGAGGTGGTTAATCTTCAGGGTGGCCGCAGAGCTCTGCAGAGAAAGCTGCTTCTCTAAACTAATAGCAAAAATACGGATTTTATCCCATGCTGTAGGGGGAGGGAGGTATAACAGGCAGATTGGACTACTGGGAGTCAAAAGAGAGGTGGTGGAATCGATGATTGCTTAATTTTGCCCTTTTCCTGCAGTCTGTGAGCTACCTTCTCTGCTACAACTTTGAAGCTTCTTGCTCACTTTGTTTCAAACGTTTAGGCCCCCGTGATGCATACCCCCCACTTCGTCTCACTAAGATCAGTGTAGCCACTAGGCTTTGCTGGACCGGGTCTGTCATGGGCCAGATGTGGTTTTGCAGTATAAAAGAAGTTAAAAGGAACTGAAGAGGAGCTGAACTACTGGGGCCGGAGCAGGAAGAGCTTCTAGGAGACTTTACTGGTGGAGAAGCAGGGATGTAAGTTCGTGTGCTCAGAGCTGCTGGGAAATGGTGAAGAGAGAACTTCCTTCCTGTCTCCTTGCATCATTTTTCTGGAGCTGGAAGTTCGAGAGTGGAAGGACAGACTTTAGATCCCCATAAAATCATGTAGGCAGCCTGTTAGCATGCGGCACATCTTAGGGATCATTTCCCCGACTGTGCTCCCGGTGGAGAACAAGGTGGGATGGAGAAGCAGAATAGAAACAAGTGGAGCGAAGGGCTGGAGAGAGCAGGGCATGAGAGCTTGGAGCTGGCAGGGTAGCAGCTTTCTGAGCCTTGGTCCCCGTGCCCACCACTTCCCAGCTCCCCGAGTTTGCACCAGGAGAAGACCAAAGTATTTTCTTTCCTGCTGGAGAGTCACTTTGGCAGAGGAAACTGTCTGCCCTCGACAGGTCTGTGTGTGCCTCGAGGAGACTTGGCTTACTGTAACGTAGCTCCATGTTAAGGTACGGCGTGCTAAGTTTTGCCAGGACCTCACTTGGCAGGATACGCAGGTGAGAGCCAGATGCCGCTTCGGAGCAAGGCGCTGGGACAGTTCGCGCTAGGAAGACCGACCCAAATCCACTGAGCCAGTGGGAAAATGCTGCAAGTTTTGTGAATGTGCCAGTTATTTATTACTGCAGAAGTTAATAATATTCATAGGATTCCTTCAACTTGAAATCTAGCTAATTGCAGGGAATACATCACTGTTGCTTTGCAGCTGCACACCTGCAAAGTCCCCTTGCCAGCTGGTACAGCTCTAAAAGCCCATTTTCCTAATTTAAAGAGAGTGCTTCTCAGACCCAGGGTGCCACAGGACTCTCCCCCCACACACACAAGCAGCACTGAAGAAAATTAACTGCTAAAGGGCTGTCAGTTGCTCAGTTAAGCACAATGGAGGGGAAGGAAATAAAATATGTCTCTTTAGTTTTTTTCCAGTTTCTTAAACATACTTAATAAGCAATAATTTGGTAATTTTAAAATTAATAGGGCTGCGATGCAGCCTGAAATAATTATTACTGTCCAACAACAAATACTTAAGTCCGTACAGGCGTTAGAGAACTCTCCTAATGTTTTTATGCAGCTTCCAGAAAGCAGTCGTGCTTTATTTCTTTTTAAATAAATAAACTTAACTTCAGTTCCTTGCAGAACATCAATTTAAAATGAAATTATATAAAGTTGCAGCCTTTCTTCCCTCCCACCTCTGACAAGTAATTCTGTTGCAAATCAGAGCATACTGGGGAAGTATTTCTAAACAGTATGACGTGGGGCGCACCCTGAGGTTTTTATGGAGTGGTTGGTGTAATAGTCTACTCTCAGAAAGTTTACAATTAAATTTATTCTGAGTGTGTGTATGTGTGTGTGTGTGTATATATATATATTTATATTTATATCTGTGTATCTCAGGGGAAATTTATCTTTGAGGTTGTATTTAAAATATACTCATCTGCAGAAAACAGATTTTCTGTCCATCAGGAAAAATACCAATATTTTTGCCTTCAGCCTCTGATCAATAAATCATGGTGCAGAAAGGGTGGATCGTAACAGACCTGCCTGCCTGGTACACAGAGTAGCAAATTTGAGGGAAAAAAAAATATATATATATATGTATCTCTAAACGCATGTCTTCATCCTTGGCAAAGAGAAGTTGGAAATGAGAGCAGATTCAGGGCTCCTTGGCTTCAGAAGCTAAAGCAGCGTTTTATTCTACCAACTGTGATTTTTCAAAGTTTCACCCAAGTGCAATCTGAGGAGTCTTCAAATAGGTCTTGTTAGATATCTGCAGAGGACTAAAGACCAGTCTTGGAGCCCCTTTGAGAATGCCGATTTTAGAGGTCGTGGAGGGCCACCAGCTTCAAAGCGCTTCCACTGAGGTTGAACACACCGCTGGGTGCCCACGGTGCAGTTCAGGAGCATCAGCTTGCGGAAGTCCCCAGGCTTGGGGTAGAGCAGCCCCTTGGGCTGCTTCTCGCGCAGCCTTGTACCTGGTGAAGGTTTGCTTTCCCTTCCGAGTGATTTGAAGTCGTTGCGCAGGTGTCCGCGCCGTCGGGCTTCCAGCGCTGCGTGCGGGCACGGGCACGGGCACCAATGCACGCGCCTGGCTGGGGTACCGCGGGCATGTCACAGAAACTGTAGCAGAGCTGGGCTGCACTTGCCTCAACTAACACGCCTTTGGTCTTGCGCTCTTTCTCCCCAAAGCAAAAGAAACGTCTCGGGAGCGTTCGTTTTTCTCTGACCGAGAGTTTCTCTTTGAATCGGAGCAGCTTGAGCTGACACCATCGCGGTGTTTGTCAAGCATTGCCAATTTTATAGGCTTAAAAAGGAGAGGAGGAAAGCGAAGCAGGGAGAGATGTTTCTTGTTCATACGGTAATTCAGTTTTGCAACATCTGCCTATTTTAAATATGTGAATCTAGTTTAATTATAGCAACAAACTAAAATAAGACCATCTAAGACACACTGTTAAAGGTGTATGGGTTTCTACCTGGTGAAGCTATTTCTAGGGCTCTTCACAAGGAGCTGTGCGTGGGTTTTGATGGCTTCGTTCAAATTCAGTGGGAGTGTGTTGCCATCACGCCCTTATATTCTCTAGAAAATCTCACTCTTTGCTCTGTGGCTTCTAGTGATGCTGTGGCTAAAATCCAAGCCAGCTTTCTTTAATTCATTTCTCCTTCATCTTAATTCAGTACCATCAGTAGATAATGTGCAAATCTCTTGCATGAGATTCCTGCTGTCCTTTTGCATCATCTTCAGAATGTGTCTGACTTGTCCTTCATCTCCAAGACAAGTCTATTAAAACAGTAAGTTTCTCAAGATACCATCTGGGCAGTATTTCCCCTTCCCTCCCAAACTGATAAGCTTTCTGTAACACAAAGGCATTAATGGAGTGTGACTTTTTTTTTTAAGATGGCTGTGGTCTGTGTGTTCAGAGGCTTGCCCGCGATGTCCCTCTGGTTTCACTGGGAGGCTACCACAGAGCGAAGCCAGCATTTGCAGATGTATCTAGCAATATGACCTCTCTGTGGCATGAGGCATCTGAAAAGGTTTGCACCAGCACCTTCTGCAAATGAGTGGTCTTGTGGATGTCTCCAGATGGACGGCACAGCGGCCTGCTGAACTGGGAGTCGCTTTTGGAAACCTTGGCCTGAGTGCACAGTACCGCTTTTCTTGCCCGGTCCGTGGCCTCTCCCAACAGCACATGGGAAAATAGACCAAGTTTGTAGGAGCTCTGCTGCCTCTGCAGCAGCAGCAGCTGTTCAGCTGCAGATAGTGTTGCCAGAGCCATGCTGACATCCCAAGCATGGAGATTTGGCAAAATAAGCAGGCGCGGCGTAGCTAACCAAGCGTGCTAGCGCTCGGAGCTTGCCAGGTGCTGGGAGCGCTGCACTTGAGGACCCAGATATGGCCGTGTTTCCAGGGACCCATGTAGATCACCATCTGCTTTAGGCCACCTCAGGTGTTTCGTGTAGGTGTGATTTGGACAACTGCCCTTAGGTTTCTCCATCTGCAAATAGCTAATGGGGAGAGGTGGGAGCATGCGGAGGGAAGATTCAGTGTCTGAACTGGGAACCCAAATAGTGCAAATACCGTTGTGCATGTGTCTGTCTAGCACTGGTAATATAGGTGCAGCGGGGCAAGGAGGGGGAATCCTGCCCCCATTGAAACCACAGCAACTTGGTCAGAGCAAAGCTTTGCACTTCCCTTAGCTGGAGGAACGAGGAGAGCATCAGAGGAAATGCCCTGGGGTGGGACATGCTTCTGTGGGCATTTTTGAGCCAGCCCCCTTGTGTATCTCTTGTCCTCCCACACCTTGCAGTGACATAGGAGTGCTCCAAAGAAATCCCCATCTTCTCCGTTCTTCTGTTGCTGCTGCAGATTGTCTCTCTGTGCTTTTTGGCATGTGAACCATGCGACATCTCTTAACAACCTAGAGAGTAGTAGAGAGTAGGATGAATGATAAAACTGTTTTTACCATGTGTTTTTCTCACTTTACAAACCAGGACCCCCCTCTGCTCCTCGGAGTGCCATCTCAAATGTTAACGAGACTAGTGTCTTTCTGGAATGGATTCCCCCTGCTGATACTGGTGGAAGGAAAGATGTGTCTTATTATATTGCATGCAAGAAGTGCAACTCACACTCAGGGCGGTGTGAGGCGTGTGGCAGTCATGTCAGGTACCTCCCCCAGCAAACCGGCCTGAAAAACACCTCTGTCATGATGGTGGATCTGCTTGCTCATACAAACTATACCTTTGAAATTGAGGCAGTGAACGGAGTGTCCGACCAGAGCCCCGGAGCACGGCAGTATGTGTCTGTAAATGTAACCACAAATCAGGCAGGTAAGTGCAACTTCAACCTGGGGAAATGGCTGGGGTGGGAGCCCGACCTGGTTGGACCTGGTGTGGACCTCCCATTAAAATGGGTGGAAGTCCAAGCCAGGAGGGCTGGCTTGTGACTTCTTAAAATATGTGTGTGGGAGGGGATTCATGTCTCACAGGGCATAATTACCACAGTCTTCAACAGCAGGAATGTTTCCTTCCAGCAGGAGATGCTTTCAGGATTTGTGGCTTTTTCCTTTTTCTTTTATGCTAAGTGCTTCACGGAGACCCCTTTACGGCTCGCCACTCAAACAGAAGAGGGGCATTGCCGCTTATATTGGGAAAGGGACATCCCTAAGAAATCATTTTGATTCCAAGACAGTTGAATGAAGAATGGTTGAAATGTCCTAAAGTTAGGAATGATTGCAGTAAGAAAATGGTTTTGCATGATTATAGGTAAACTCACCACTCTTACGCTGTGATGCTTAAGCGGCTGGTCTCAGACGGGTGAGGTATGGTGCAATCTCCCTGCTTCTCCAACAAGGTAGGGTTGAGATGTCGTTGCTTGCTGTGCCCATCTTGGTTTTGCCCTGAACAGAGGGAGACCGTGTAGACTGCTTTTTTCCCTTGTCCAGGGCTGTGCCCATCTTGGTTTTGCCCTGAACAGAGGGAAACCATGTAGACTGCCATTTTCACTTGTCCAGGGCTCAGACCTTTCGTTGGAAGCCCAGAGGAAAAAGAGAGACCATCGCCTTGGGGACAGGCAGCTGGGGCACAGCAGAACCGTGCACCTCGAACATGGCTGGGTGGGGAGCTGGCGTTGTCGGCCGTTGCTTGGGGATGTGGCAGGAGAGAAACATGGTCACATAGCTCCTCTAGCCCTGGACACCTTCCTGTAAGAGGTTCCCTTGTCCCTTGTATGCTCTGTTTTGCAGGGATCTCACCCTTCACCTATTTGGTTGGCTTCCTGCCATTTGATTCAGGGCTGTCTTCTAACAGCAAACACTTAGCCAGGAAATCTGGTGCAGTGTGCAGTATAATAGCTAGATGGAGATTGGCAGGTCCTTGCTGCAAAGCAGCAAAATATTAGCTGGCGCAAGGCTGTGTTTTGTCCCTACCGCCTGGGGCACATGCATGGAGTTGGTGGCCAGCAGAGTGAGAGCATGGTTGCGTTGTGGTTCATCAGGTACCTGTCCTGGTAATGAATCCACGTTGTTGAAGTGTGGGACAAATTGTTGGGATAAATCTTGTGGAAAAGAAGCATAGGCACTCTTAGTCGCTGCAGGCTGGTAACGGATGTGGCAGGAGATCTTCCGGAGGAGCAGCCAGGGCTGGCAGGGGAACACTTGTTGAAGACGTGTTCAATGCAGATCCATGGGTGTCACAGTCCTGACGCTGCTTGCTGTTGTCCCATTGAGAAGGCTGCTGCCAGTAAGTCTCTTTCTGGAGAAAATCTGCTTTCCCGTTCCTGGGTTTGCATTAGTGTTTCATCGCTGGCATTGAATTTCCCTTGATACGCGGAGTTAAATCCACATAAACCTCACTAAACGTAGCTGTGCGAGAGTAGATGATATATTGCTGATCATTGCAGTCTGTGGGGAAACAGTCTTGTCTTGTGAGTTATGTGCCAGCCTCCCGATAGTTGCAGCGGGAGTTATGTGCATAGTAACGGGTTTTCCGTGCCTCACGCCAAGAATCTAGCCCCTTGCACAACTCTTACCCACAACCCTTCTTTGGAAAGTTCTGTTATGGGAAATAGTGAACCTGTGGGTTTCACGTGCTGCACGCGGCCCCTGCTAAGGATAGCGGATCTCCGTGTTACCCTAGTGGAAGTGCATGACGGCCAGCAGACCTTAAAGATCTGCTTAAAGGCCACCCGCAGCAAGAGAAGAAACGCTGCAAGAACTGCTGGCAGTGGGAAATGAAAAAACCACACGCCATGGGTGAGGTCTGGCCGTTCCCAAACTGCTGGCAGCTATTCCCTAGCGCAGCACCGCAGAAGAGTGCCAGGGTTTATTTTGCTGCTTCGGCTTTGTCAGTCCCCCAAAAAGACTGCTCATTTCAGGCCTGCAAAGAATGCGCGAGCTGCGGGGTGCCGGCCGCACCGTGCAGCTTCTGTACATGGGAGCTTTTGGCAGCACCAGCAGCAGCGCAATCTGGTTTGGGATCCTGAAGGGATTGCTTCCCCCCAAAACCACGTTTCCCTCCAAAATAATTTGTTCTTCTTCCTCTCACTCTGGTTTCAAGTCATGATAAAAAGAACTGGCATCAGCAACCAGTCTGGTATTTTTAGACCAATATAGTTTTCTCTGAACTGTCTAGTTTTGAAATCAAATTTGGAAATACTGCAGGAAAACCAAGTAATGTTTGTGCACAGGAAGTGGCAGATCAGCTGGTGAGTCCAGCAGCCTCGTGCTGCAGCCTCTTCCCCAGTCAAAGCCTGTCCTCCCTGCCCAGGCTGTGGGTGCATGAACTCTCTCTGACGGTGGCGAGACCCTCATCTCTTGTTTTTGGATGTTGCTAGTTAGCAGAAAAGCTGCTGGTGGAGAAAAGGTGGCACATACAGGAGAAACATTGCACAGAAAGCATAGGAGATGCCTTTGCCTCCCAGAATCACCTTCCTTGCTTTTTAAAACCTCACCTTCCACCATCAAGATGGGATGTCTCTTGGGGAACCATTTTGGTGTCTGGGCAGCCCAGCAGCTCTGTTGGACACAGAGCGGGACACCTGTAGAAGTAGGTAGAGGACGTGGCATGTGGCCATCTGAGCACTTCACCAGCAGGGTTGATGCACTGGTGTGCAGTGACTTTACAGTTGCACAAGACTGTTAATGCCCAGATCAGGGTTTTGGTGGAGTTTTTTTCTTTTTCTTCCATTTTTTTTTTTTTTTTGAGATTAACTTGTGTTCAGCATTTTTACTGAGAAGCTAGGAGGAACTTGGAGGCTAGAAGCTAAGACGGCTTTTGTCTCTGGGTAATGTAACTGTCTTTTAGATGTTCGAATCTGAAAAAATGACAACCAGAAAAATGAACCGGTCGTGATAATAAGATGGTGAAGCCTCAGAGAGACTTGTGTAAATTCAGCTATTCCCAGCACTGGGCAGGGCAGCGTGGAGGCGGATGGTGAGCTGTACTGCCCCAGCTGCTGCTGCAGTCAGACCAGGAGGTTACGGAGGCTGAAGCTTGCCTGCTCTTCCCAGTGCCTGGCCTTTTGCAGTCCTCTGAGCATCTGCATGCATACAACCGTGTGGTCCTGGGCTGCAGCTGAGTCCTGCAGACCCTCAGGTTTGTGAGGGTGTTGCAGCTTCTCCTTCTGGGAGGATCAGGCCATTGTCACCATGATTCTTCTCAGTAATGCTGGCGTTACATGCTTGGGAGGACTGTCCTGCCCTCCTGTCCACCAGCCTCCTCAGCTCCCCTGGCTCAAGGTGGGGCTTGTTCTGGGGTGTGAGGGCTGGGAAACCTTGCATGGGCCCAGGAGCTGGCCAGAGCATGGTTGTCCCCGGTGAGATAGCTCTAAAATACATGCCTGAGGGGCTTTCACCTCACAGATGGTAGGAAGCCATCTGCAATGCACTCATAATGCATTGAAAGCTGTGCCTCCTGCACATGGGCTAGAGCTCAGTGAATAATTCATGACTGTCAGTGATAGGATTGAGTTAGCCATCCTTTTCCTGTTCATGATTTTGCTTGAGCTTTCATGTTTTGAAACCGCCTCCTAATGTACCTTTCAGGACCGTTTCCAGAAAGCAACCCTAGAACCAGGCTGCGTGAGATATTTTTTTCGGTGATTTCACCAAGTGGGATGATTAAGTAACGCTGTTGCTCTGGACAAAGATGTGCATCTCCCTTGAGGTCTTTCATCTTAGCTGCCCTGTGTAGCTACCCTGCAGTCTTGGTCAGAGACTCGTGCCTTGTGATGGGCCCCCAGGGAGCAAACCGCTGTGATTCAGGGTTGCCTGCACGCATGTTGTATCATGGCAGGAGTGTGCAAGTGCACGCTCAGAAGAAACATTAACAGCCTTTCTAGGCATAAAACCTGCGAGAGTATTTACTTTAAGCCAGCCTGTGTCAGAGTCTGTATGATGCTTTTGAGCCTTTTGGGGGAGAAGGGGAAGGTCTGGACATGTTTATTAACAGTGGAGAAGTTGACATGTCCGGTGCCCTCTGCATACCAGAGCCCCCGAGCTCGGTGGGACCCCAGTACTGGCAATTTAAAGTGTGTGAATGGAGCTATCACCAGCCACAAAGAACCTGTGTGCCCGAGGCTGCCACCGAGAGCAGTCTGGTTAGACCCTGAACCTTATAGGACGTTGATTCTTGTAACTTCGGCGTCGCTTGGGTTTTGGGGCATTGGTGTTGGGGAGCAGGAGTGTTGCTTGTTTTCTTTCTGAATAACAAAATGTTTCTAAGACGAACCTGCAGTAAAAGCGCAGCGTGTTGCATGCGGCTGTGCCGGACGGGAAGCGAGGCTTTGATCTGTGGCTCTACCTTCCAGCCGGAGCTGCCGGTCTGATGGTTTAAGCTTTGGATTCATGTTGGTCGGAGCGGAGCTATTAGCAGCATAAATGGAGGGTTGAAGCCCTGCAGTTGTGAATCTATTTGGAAAACGCTGCTATTTAGAGATACCATGCTAGCTTCCAGTGAACGATTGCAGGTGTCTAAAGCTCAGCATTTAACCCAAAGCAAGGTGCCCTTAAAAGCAAAGTGTAATCTTGCGCGTCAGGATGAACTGATACCCCAGGCCAGGGTTATTCTGACAAATGCAAGTGAATTTGTACTCCCTCAGAGACCGTCACCTCCATTTAAACCTGCACAAGCCTCCTGTGCCCCTCTGCACCGTGGCACGTGGGTTGTGCAAGGCTCCTTCTGCCAGCTGTGAACGTGCCAGCTCCTGTCGGTGTGCAAACGGAGAGTGACGCAGCCGAGAGACACCCGAGTGAGAGCTCGCGTGGAGGGCTCCCGCACCGCGCTCAGCACTCGCCTCGCTGCGTCTCTTGGAGCTGCCGGGTTTTCCACGCCGATTGCCCCATGCTCGGCATCGGAGACTGCGAGTTGAGGAGAAGCCCATCTTCAGCTTTCGTACTATCAGGTCTTTTCTCTCTGACTAAATTGAGAGCCCGCTGGAGAGCCTTGCTGATGCGCCGTGTATCGAGTTGCCAGTGTTCAGGCAGAAAGAGGAAATAATTTCATTTATGGAATCTCATGCATATGCTGGTGATTGACTTCAGGAAGTAGCTTAACCTAGATAGGAACCAAGATGGGCTCAGCAGATGTGTGCAGGTAGCAAAAGCAAGTAGCACTGAGCAGAGGAGAACAGAGGGAAGTTGGGGGTAGCCCTGTCACTGCATCAGGCCAAGCTTGCGTTTGTGGCTTTTGCTTTATTTTTGAAGCACAATCGTACAGAATTAGAGAAAGGAGTCATGCATTCACAGAGACGCACGGAGGGTTTATCGTTTGGGGTTTTTTGTGATGGCTGCATTCATCCTGAATGCGAAATCTTCTTCACACACCAGCCTATTCCAGAGTCACAAGTTCACCCCAGCCCAGATGGCTGGGTGTCTTCTACCAGATGAATTATGGATCAGCTGAATATTTTATAGTTTTATTTATAACTCCCCTGTTGGTAATTGCAACTTTCTCATAGTTGGTTATGAGCCTTTCCATTATACCTAGACTATTAGGAACACAGACTTCAGCACTGAAGGAATTCTTTGAAATAAAACCCCCAAGTTCCCCAAGTTTATAATACCGCTTTTACTTTATTCTTACAGCGTGCGAGACAACCCTGGTGTCACTATGTGGGGACACGAGAAGATGAAATAATGCGTTTTTCCTGCAGGAGCCACCTGTGTGGGGCACAGGGCCAGGTGCGAGGTAGCCTCAGACCCACCATAAAATAGCAGAGCCTGGGAGGCCCAAAGGCTGTGTGTTTAAAGGTGTATAAGGAGGGAACATCGGCATTTCCAAAGGGACGTAGAGCAGGTTGTGCCAAAATCCAATATTCATTTCCCATGCTAAAAGCTGTGCGGGTGATAAGAGCTTCCCAAGGTCAGAGCCTTAAGAAGCTTCTGGTTTTGCGGAGCACCACTGACGTTGCCTTGCGAGAGTGATAATGCTGTTTTAAAATTTTATTTCTCATTTTGCTGGTACATTTTTAAAGTATTGCCAAGTAATCTTATATTAATCTAATTTTAAATGCCTTAAAATGCAGTCTTCAGGACCAGAAGTTGTCCTTGTATTGCGCTGAGTACAGTACTTGGCAGAGAGCAAAAGTAAAGCATCTAAAATGGTTTCACTTCCCAGATGACATCAATGTATAGATTTTTTTGGATGCAGTTTCTGAATTTTACTGCTAATAAAATCCTGTTCAGATCTTCAGCCTCATCATACAAGCTGTTAATTCCTTTATCTGATATGTTATTTCTCTGATTTTGGCATTAAAAGTAGTTTTACATTTTCAACGCTTCTGAACCCATGGAGCAGGCTGAGTTGGGAGAAAATATGGGAGGAAAGACGTGGTGATTATGCAGAGTGCATGAACTGCAGCTTTCTGATTAGTATTTTATAGTGTTGGACAGGTTGAAATGTTTTTTCTCCCTTACATTGCTTGTTATGGGAGAGATGTAGTTCAGCAAAGCTTGAAAGGCTTTTCCAAGTCTTCTACTTCAGAGTGAAGTTGCTAGTGCAAAACACTTGAAATAACAAACAAGCCCTTGCCCATACCTCAAAAACCATGTGAAATGCTACTTGTAGCACTTGTATTTCTAGCAAACAGTTAATGTAATAGCCGGTATTTCACCTGAACACATTGCCCACCATGTGCTCAGCTGGGGCTGGAGAGCTCCACCTGGAGAGTTATGGACGGCATGGAGGGGACAGACAGCCAAGCTAAGAAAACCGATATTTCTTTCACAGCAGCTGGACTGAAGTTCGTATACATGCAAATACTTTATAAAAACCTCAGAGCATAAAAGCTTTAATTAAAATGTACTTCAGATGTACTCATTTGCTCACGTGGTGGAACACGTTCTGCATCTCCCTGTCCTGCAGGAGCAGTCGTGATCAAAGTGAGTGCCGAATGGGATTTCTGGCTAGATTAGTACGATAGAAACCACCAGAAGGGAAAAAAATATTATTCATTTATTTGCCTGCTTCTTTAGGACTGATGGTTTTAAGAATGGAAGGTCAGATCAAAGGGCCCTGTGCAAATCTGTGTAGGACACCCACTGACTACAGCGGCGTTGGACCAGACAGTGAGCAGGCACTAGGCAAGATTTTTTTCTTTTCTTTTCTTTTTTTTTGCTTTTAATGCTGCAATGCAGCAAGCCAGGGAGATGCGTTACTTTTTTCCTAAGAGGTGCATAATACGCTGGTCTGATCCCGCAAGCACTTCAGCTTGGACAGGCCTTCAAGGGAGAGAGCCGCTGCATGAAAATTCATGGAAAAACTTGCGTGCTCTGTTGCACGTCTGGCGAAGTCCGATGCGGGGACAGGGACTGGGCACGTGAGGTGGCTCGGGGCCGCAGCTCGCTCAGCGTTCACTTCTTTCCGACATTTCTGAAGTCTGCCTCAAATCGGAGAGCAGAGCTGGTGCTTGACTGACTAGATTATTAATTGCGCCGTCCCCAGAGTTGTCTTTGCTACACCTCAGCATTAGCATGCAGAAACGTCTGGCTCACTTTATTTGTCGCCTATCCCTCTGTACCAGGTGCTGCTCAGGCCCCGTTTGGAGGTGTAAAGGAGCTTGGGGCTGGCTGGGCAGGATGCACATCCCCACCTTTCCTGCAGCCACCACCGGAGCTGCACGTGCATGAAGGACAGACCGCCCCGGGCTTGCCCCAGGCGCCTTGCACCCTCCCTCTGCTGTCTCTTGGCTCGGGCTTCGTGGGGGCTTCTGCCGGAGTCCGATAGCTTTGCAGGGCTTCAAGTGCTATTTGCAGCACCTGCAGAACACCTCTACAAAGCAAACAAATCACCGTAAAGCAGTCAAACAGCTCTTAAGTGCTCAGATAACAACTATGCATCTATAGTGGCCTCACATGATTCTTGTGTCCTCTGATAGTAGTGATGACTTATTTCAAATTCAGCTTGTACCGTGTCCAGTGCTTCTTAATTTAGAACAAAATACAGGAGGAAAATACACGGCAACGGTGCAACTGAGTGCAGTGGATAAATTCAAGCTGGCTCAGCTTTACTGTAGCCCGAGCCGATCCGTGCAACACATGCTGTCCCTGCTAACAGCCAGGGAAGCAAACACTAGTGCTTGGGCGATTGCATTTAACTAAAATCCTGCTCTCTTTGCCTTTCTCTGCAACGGGAGAGCGATCGCTACCCCCTTCAGTAAATACACTGATGTTTAGTTGGCCTTTGGCAGGAATGAATTGACTCTCTGAACTTCAGGAAATAATCCCCTTTAAAGGAGAGGGAAGACGCTTGCTTTCAGCAGAAGACAGGAGGAGGCAAGGGAAAGGAAACTTCACGCTTAGGACTGCTCCAGCGCTTGCTGGAAGTGCTGAGTTTTGTGCAGCGTTTCGAAACTGCGTAAATCAGATGAAAGCCGGGCGTTGATGACAGGGTGATAGGTGTGTCAGAGAAGGGGAGGGAGCGGAGAAGGAAAAGCATTAACGTGGGTGACTTTAATTATGTGGAAGGTGGGAATATTGACTTCCCCGTCCTGAGCGGTGAAAAGATATATTAGTCTATATTCTCTCAAGGGTTGATGAGGTCTTCTTGAAGATGTTGGTAGTTACTTGGAAGAAAAAGGTGTGCTAGCTGGCAGTATTTATGAGCACTTTAATTACATTTCGCAGACTGAGTTCCAATTAGAAGGGAAGGAGAAAAAAAAGTCAAGACAAGACGTACAGCTCATGTTCGGAGCAAGCTGCTAAATCTACGGCTAACGAGAATGGTAAACAAGGTAGCTACACATCATAGTGTCATTTGCACGCTTTTATTTTTGGGTGCTTGTTCCTTCTCCTATCCTCCCTGCCCCACAAGCTGAAAAAGCTCGTGAAGGGGGTCAAACGCTGGCTTCCTCTGTTCTGCTTAAAAGATGTACGGGAAAGCGTGTTTGCAATTGCTATGGGGGTATTACTTTTTGCCAAATCATTAACTGTGTCATAAAAGAGCAGCCCAGAAAAGGCAGGCAGGAGACGGAGCACGACTTTTGTCTTGGTGCTCCCACCACCAACAACAATGTGAAACGATTGCCGTCATCAGCAAGCTCAACGTGCTTGCCTCCGGAAAAAAATTGGCTTTCTGTAGTCTTTCCAGGTGGCTGTAGAGTGTTTGCCAGTGCAACCTCTACAGCTGATGCAGGTAAGAGATTAATTTTGTCTAATTATGGCAGTATTGGGCATGGGGAGTAGCTTGGGGTTTTGTTGATTCAAGCAAAGGTAAAGCTGCAAACAGTTCACGACAAACACTGCAACTCTAGCTGGGGAAGAGCGGATGTTAGCTAGTGAGATAGCTTTTATTTCAGATAACATCAGTCCTCCCAGGGACGAATAAGGGCCCCTGACGATACTTAATAGTGGTGAAATGGCTGCAGTGAAAGCCTGGCAGGAAACCCTTCAGGAAATGGGAATCTTTACTCTTGCGTTGTGTAGTTCCAGGATCTCCCATGGAAAGCTAAGTAGATCAAAGCAGAGCACCCTTTTCCTTGGTTCTGTCCAAACCGTAGCCCTTGTGTATTTAAAAAAAAAGCTATGTGAGAAGTAAGGTATGATGGAGTATAATTGCAAAGCTCTCATTTGGCAATTAAATTAATACTAATAATAAGCCACCTTAATGCTGTTAAGGAACAGGCCTAACTGTGTGCAGGAGGTGTATCTGTATCGTGGGAGCTGGCACGGAGACCATCAGGAGGCATCTCCAGCTTTGCTCTACGCTGTACAGAGATGAATCTAGTTGGGGCTAGTTAAGAGCCTGTCAGAGCAATGCTCCCATCGCCCGGGCGGGAGAGGAGAGCATGGAGAAAGGCAGTGGATGTCCTCCCCCATCCCTGCTGCGGTAGGCAGAAGCACTTTGTTACCAAAAGGAGCAAAATCGGAGATCTGTGGCTAGGAATCAGACACAAACAGCTTGCCAAAGGAAGGGAGGTTTCAATAAAAGATCGTCATTAGCAGCCAAGCAGCGCTGAGGGCTTTTTAATTAAATGTGTTTGGGATGGACAAGGAGGGTCTCAGGAGAGAGATGTTTTGGCCTCAGGCCTAAAGCTGCCACAAGAGAGGAGGTTGGAGGTGTTTTAGCAGAACATGTTGACCATGAGTCTCCAAGTGCTTTGCAAGGAGAGGGCATGTCCATCCCACACGTTTTGCAGGTTGCGAAGGAGGAAGGGAAGTGATTTGCCAGTGGTTGCGCAATGATCCTGCAGCAGAGTTGTCAAGAGCTCACAAGTCACCAGGGTCTAGTGGCACTGTGCCCTGCCAGAGTTAGGATTAAGCCATGAAGTTAACTTAGTTTTTGTGTGTCCTTCTGCTCTCCCCCAACATTTATCACATACTTTTTAGTACTCTGCACATTGACCTAGAGTTGTGGAATGAATCTCAGCACAGAGCAGAGTCCTTCCTGATGAAGGCTGCAGGATGTTACACGACCGTGCGTACAATCTCTTCCAAAATCTGTCCTGTGTTAACCTACACCTGAGCTGGTGGCCTCTTGGGGAATAGTTCTGTCACTGCTGTGGCTAAGTCAGTTCCTGGAGTGTGTTTCCCCTCGCCGTACTGGATCAAATTCTTCTCGTAGTTGCGTGGAAGCTACTTCTGATGAAGTTAATGGGTAGTCTGTCATGCAGAGGGAAGCAAGGTATGGCCTGATGTCTCTGGTAGGTTTAATTTACACTTGTTCCTCTGAATGTCTTTGCAGCTACTGTTTGCATTTCTATTAGTCGTTGGAATTGTTTCATTTAGGCTTCATGGTTTCTCCTGGATATGCAGAAAGCAAGATCCCCTGCTGTGTCAAAGTGTAATCACTTTGATTTTGCTCTTTTGCAAACTTCACGGCTTGAAAACTTTTTGCCACAGTGTTCTGAGAATCCTTTTGCCTGCTCATTTAGCACCTCATCACACTGTGTGATTTGTCATGCCTTACGGAGGAAAAGATGAAGCAGAGAGCCTCAGGTGTGTTATTCAGGCAGTCACTGAGATGTCTTTGGCTTCCCGGAGTATGTCACAGTGACCATCCTGGGTCTTGTCAGTAGAGAGATGAGCTGAAGAATTAGATCACTAAGATTATAATGCAGTGCTGGGTAAGATAAGATTCATGGTCAAGAGAGGATATGGCATTTAATGGCCATTTCAAACATTGCATCCAGGTTTGAAGGCCATACCCTCAAAAGAAATGGAGGAGGACAGCAGCCAGTTCCAGCAGCTTTAAAATGAAAGCAGCAACCAAGTGATGCTGGTGGGACTTTACAGTCCACGTTTATGCAGTAAATACAACCTTAAGCAGCCACTGGAAACCATGCAAGGATGGTAGGAGTATTGTTCTTAAGATACAAGGTAAGATGTGCCCGTTTGGTCCAAATGCCGTTCATTTAACAGAGGAAAGAGGTAAGCAATATAAAGTTCTTATCAGAGCAGTACACAAGGAGTTTGACCGTCATTAATGGCTTGAGTAATTCGGGTTGGAGTACAGTAAATAAAGTGATTGTGTCCCAAATGCAGTAATATATGTCTTTGCAAGCAGTTGTGTGGCAGCTGTGTGACTGGGTGGGATTTCTTCTTGACCTTGTAACATTTTGAATGGATGATAACAGAGAAAAACGTGTTTCCACATTTCTCAGATACATTCATTGCTGGTAAAAAAAAAAAAAAAGACCCATGGGAATGTAATCCGTGGAGCTGAATCCTGGGCACTGTAGTGTTAGATAGTATTAAAATGTTTGTGAACGCTTCCTGGTGATCGGATACAATTGCTCAGGATTTGCAGGCTTTTTAAAATTGCAAGGCGTTTATAATTTTTATAGACTGGTAAATGTTGGTTGAAAATTTGGTATTTGGTGACAGTCTTCAAGAGATATTCACCTTAAAAAGACACATTTAAAGCACACATCCTTACTTGAGCTCTACTTGATTTTGGATGGTGACTCACCAAAGTGTGAATACGCACACATTTATATTTAAAACAGTTTAATTTTTTATTTTGTTTTTCAGGTTGCAGTTCTCAGGGAGTAGCTGTTTAGTTAAATCTTTTTTGATGCTATTTTTGTTTGTCTTTAATATCCCTTAAAATGTTCTTTAGCCCCAAATTTACCTCTTTTTTTCCTATTGCACCGTTCCTTTGCACAAGCAGACATGTCTAGTGTGTGTAAAAGTATTTTTGTAATGAGTAACACAAGACCGGATGGGCAGTATTCCAGCACGTCACCGCAAGGTGAAGTTTGGTAATCTGTCCCTGGGGATGAGCTGTTGCTGATCCCAGGGAAGACGAAAACTCAGTCTTATTTTGTGGGAGGGCTAAAATATCTCTTCTAGCCTTGAAATGTAGAGATCCTGTTTGAAAACTGTGTCTCTTAGTTTACCTGCTGCCTGTAAATTTGCTGATCCAAGTTAAATGAGCGTAAAACATGTCCTGATTGAGTTCAGTGCATCTGTGCCAAGTTTTAACTAAGTTATTTGAGATGTTGCTCCCTTTTTGTGCCAGCCTAACTGTAATTGTGTGTAGGTGGGGTCTAGAGCTCTCTAAGGATAATTCTCATTTTTTGGACAGTTTAGCAATGTTTGAGTACTTTGAATCCTGAGAGAAAGCCAAATCTTTGTTACTCCTGCGCTCGCTGCGGTAGCCTTGACAAGGTGACCACTTCACCCTTCCCACCTCTGTAGAAGACAACCTTGGAAAAACGGCACCAGCTACCTGCCTTGTTCACATCTGCTTTACAATGCTGCTGAATTAAGAATGGTTGGAGACGGTTAATGGGTTTCCCCCTTATATAACAGGGGAATAAGCAAAGGCCGAGTAGAAGCGGATTGGTTTGCGAGAAGGAAATCTCTGTTTTGGTTCTGCCATGGGTTAGGGATGATCAATGCTCATGTCACGATGAGGAGGAGTGAATATATCCCAGGGTCTACATTTAGTTATTTAATCATCCTGCCTGGTGCATAGCATTCATCATTCACGTTTTTAATGCCATCTGCTGTTACCATCTCACATTTATGCAGGGCACGTTTAAGGAGAAAAGCCACCCTAATACGCAGTGTCCCGTGGAACAGAATAGCACTGAAACCAGTGCAGTTCGGGGGAAATTGGTCAGGCCTGGAAGTGCAAGATAGGTGTGATTAATCTGACATTGCTAATACTTATTACAGTTAGAATAAAAGTAACTGGATGTTCATCCCTATTTTTGTATTGCATGCTTTTAAGAGGAGCCAGTGGCAAACATAACAAAGCCCACTGAACAGAGGATTATTTTAATTAATTATTCCCTCCTACCCCCAAACTGCTATTTCCAGAACCATCTGCACCTGTGTTTCTTCAAAACTTTGGCACCAAGTTGAATCCTGAGCACACTGAAGGTAGGTGGGTTTTCCTGTGATTTTCCCCAAATTAAAGATCAGAACGTTCCATTTATATTTGACCCACAGAGACCTGAGACACCCTCTCAGAGAACATTTTGCTGCTAGCTACATCTTCTCATCACAGATCCTCTGTGAACCCCTGGCAGCGGTGCAAAGCGAGGGGATCCAGTTAGCTACCAAAAGTCATCAGAGATGCCAAGAGCTGTGCACTCCCAGTAAGGCTCTCCACCTTTGAGATCTTAGTTTGATTTCTAGCTCTTCAGTCTAAGTAGTTTGAACAGCAGCCCCATGCAGACAAACTCTGCTACAAGTCTGGTCTTGAGATGACAGCCCCGTGGATGGCAATAGCAAAGTCCTCATCTGAACAATAATCTAGTGAACTCCTGCCTGTGGCTGCACGGGTAGCCCTCAGTAGTCCTGCAAATTACTTCTACCCAAGACTTAAGTGGGAGCTAATGTCACCACAGACCTGTGACCATGGTGTGCGAATGCCTGTGAGCAGCTATTTTTGCACCTCATCCTGCCACCAGCCTCACTTAAACTAATTCCAGCCATCTTCCAGGAGTAATTTCAACTAGACGCTGACTGAGGAGAGCAATCATAGTGTGAAGATCGGTCAAGGGAGAGTCACAAACTTGCAGGATGATTACATATGGAGAACCATTTTATATATTGCATGTGTGGAGACAAGGAGTTCCCTGGACCCTGCTGGATACACTTTTTTTCCTTAATTTCCTCATTTAACTTTTTAATGGTTGTGTCCACATATTAAATGAGGGTGAAGTAAGATAAGAGCTTGTTAGGGTTGGAAGGAGTAGGGCAGTTGCTCAGGGCATCCTGTGATCTAATACAGGGAAGAAGGCCAAGAAACTCCTCCAAGGGAAGAACCCCCCTGGGACCTGTGGTGCTGAAAACTCTTCTCTCTCCTAGCAGTTACAAAGCCAAGAGGAGCCAAGTGATCAGCAGAAAGGGCACAGCCTTGCAAAAAACATATTAGCCCTATTCCTGCAGCCATTTCAGAGCAGTCAAGAGAAAGCAGAGGAATCTGGCTACAGTGAGTCTCATCTTGCCTCTGTCTTTCCCTGATGAGGTCTTGGGAATGCTGGAGCAGAAGAGGTCAGCAAAACCCCAGAAGGTGTTTGGGGGAGTGCAGCTTCACGAATGCTTACTTGGAAGCAGTAAGTTGCTGGGCTCTTACAAGCCTCTTTGCCGTATCTCGACGGGTGGGTCTAAAACGTGAGTTTGTGGTGTGTTTTTTCTCTGATGCTTTAGAGAGTGATAATATCTGAAACTCAAACCAAGCAGACATAAAATTTGCCCTCTGCTCTCCTGCGCACAGACATGTGGTTTAATTTGTAATCAACCCTATCGAAAAAAGCAATGAAAAATCCTGCGGTGGGAAGACACAAGTTCAACCACCAACTAACACAGACTGGACTAAGCAGCGTATCAGCGATGGAAACCTGGTTACTGAGCACAGTTCTGCTGATGCTGGAGGGGAGCTAAAGCCCTGCTCCTTTGTGTCTTAGATGTACAGCTACACTTTAGCACTTCTGAAATCTCCATTGGGACTGTTTAGCTTCTGCATGGGAATCCCAACCGCAGATGCTCAATGGGGATCTCTGTAGTTGTGCCTCAGCCAAATAATTTTACAACGTGCTCCTCTTTAAGCAGGTGACGAGTGCTTCCGCTGGAGACCGAAGTTGGGGAGAGTTACTAAATTATGAAAATTAAGCCTTTATCACAGATTTCTCCAGTATTTTACCACTTTTTACCCACGTAGGGTGTCTGTTCCACATTTGAGCTCAGCATGGTGGCACCGAGTTGCCTGTGATTTAAATAGGGGAAGCTGGCAGCCCAGAGTAACGCTTGCAGGTATTCCTTCTGTTCTGTATTTGCCTTACAGCAGTGCCTGCAGGCCAAAGCGAAGACTGGCAGCTGACGAAGGGTTGGTTCCTGCCCCTCAAGTACAGATAGATAGAGGAATTATCATCGTCTTCCTTGCACAGTTAATGGCAGTGAAAGATGAAGTGACTTGCCCATGGTCATGCTACAAGTCTGTGGCAGAGCCGGAAAGCAGAGTATTATTTCCCCTGGTTTAATGTTTCCATCTTAGGGCCGTCCTTTCATATGGGTGGCTGCTTTCAGCGATCCAGGCTTTTCCTCATTCTTCCTAGCGCAAACTTGCAGCCTGGTAAATGCCACAGAAGGGATCTCCCAGATTCCTGCCTTTGAAGGAGCCAACTCATTTTTATCATTCCCCTTCTGATGTGCATTTGCCTTTGTAGAGCCATGTGCCTGGAAGGATCTCAGGATATGTTCATGTAAACTGCTTCAAAACCTCCAGAGACAGAGGTGCTTCAGGTTCAGTGGGCGATTTTTTCCTGATTCTTCCTGGTTTTTGTCCTGATGAAGCTTTTCCTAGATTTAATTGGAAGTCTCCCTTGCTTCAGAGACAGCAGCCTTGTATGTATTTGGAGACTCTCACATTCCCTTTCAGTCTTACTTCTTATGGACTCATCAACTCTAGATCCTTCAGTCTCTCCTCATAGCTCACAGTTTCTAGACCTCTGCTTGTTCTCTGATTCCTCCTTAGATCCCCTCAAAATAGAGCACATTTTCTTGACATCCAGCATTCAAAACAGGGCACGATGTGTTGCAGCCAGCTCTTCTGGGAACTGCCAGGTTTACGTTGCAGCTATTTTTCATCCTTTCCAAAGAGGCTGCAAGAAGCTGAAGGTGCCAAAACCAATAAAAATTTATTTCGAGTCTTTTGGTCTTTGCAGAACTTGCTTACAGAAAAGGTCTGTGCCGTGGTTCTGCAAAGTTGAGGCCAACCTAGGGTCCATCGCAGGTGCTGAGGAGTTGTATAGATTTGTACTTTTCTCACATTTCTGAATGAGATGTGGGAGGAGAGTGGTGACAGGAGGCAATGTGAACCACAGGGAGTCCAAAACTACCTACCATGCCAGTGAAGGATTTTCTCCATTCTTTCCCCAACCTACTACAACTCTTCGATTGCTGTTCTTCCAGTGGAAATGTAAGGAGTTTATTTGGCTGCCTCTGCTCCTGCTGGAGTGTATAGTAATTTGGCTTTAATATTAGAGTTCATCAGCAAGATTGATTGGTGTATCATGCAGAGTGGCAGCCTTGGCAGACAAGGAAATTTCCCACACAGTTTAAAAATGGTCCATGCCTTTGGTGAATTTACCGGGTTTAGAATTTAATAGTAGCCAGGAGAAGGATGCAGCAGGTCTTGTTTGAAGAAAGGAGTTGATGGAGGATTTAAGATGGTGGGACCGATTTAAGACCGTAGGGAACAGGAGCGTGTGCTTTCTATGCATTTTGTTCAGCAGCCATGGTTTCGTTTTGCTTTTAATGGCCCATGATCTTCAAAAGGAACTTTTTGCTTAAATGCAAATAAGATATTAAGCCACTAATGATAGGAGAGGAGCTGTTCTGTGTGTGCTGGAAGCTAACTTGATAAATGTACTCAATAATGAGGATTCTGCTGCAAAACAGTGAGCCCTGTGGCTATGATCCAGCAAAGTGCTGACAGTAGTGTTAGTACTCGTGTGCTTAAGTTAAGCATTTTCCCAAAGCACTTTGATAGGTCAGAACTAGAGTCCTTGTCACCTTGCTAGGAGTGAATTTATAAGGGTGTTGCCAGGCTGTAGTATTTATTCTTTGGATTTTGTGAAGTTCACAACAAAATAGCTGATGGACTATAGGGAAATTGTAGCTATTCTGTGGTATGAAGGAATCCGACTCTGATTTTAAACACAGCCTGTTCTCCATCATTAAGAAGAGCTTAGCAGCTTGATTTCCAGAGGCCTCAGAAAAGTCAGCTGAGATGATAGCGCCATTCAGAGTCAAGCTGGTAGGTGGATGTTGGTGCTGCAGGACGTGGCTCGGTGGCAGTCCAAGCTGATCTGCCCCAGGATTGCTGCTCTCCTTTCCACCTCTCTGCTTGCCCCCCTCTCTCCTGGCACTCGAATGGTGCCAGACTGCTTCAGGGAGTTGGTTTGGCCTAAGTTGGCCAAAGAGGACTTTCTTCAACCTCGTCTGTTCCCAAAGCCTGGTTGCTCAAGTGCAATATGGTGTAGGAGGAAAGGGTACCCGGGGGAGAAGAGTGCAACCTCCGTGGTGACTTAAACTGCTGTGGCTCTGCAGGAATTCCTGGCAAAAAATGCTGGATTTTCCAGAATGACGTTGGAGAGTGTAGTGCTCTTCGTAGCTCTTGTTGTCCAACCAGTCCTTAAATTCTCCTAAGCCCCTGTTACTACTCAGACATTGAAAGTATTTTGGAGGGAACAAGCGAGCCGGGAGTATTTCCCCTCCTTCAGGGTGAGTGTGCTCAATATTCTGCAACTGTCTATGATAAGCTTTCTTGGAAATCACAATGGAAATGAGAAGGGCAGCAGTATGAAGGATTTCTTTGGAATACTGGAGTACCAGCGCATTTCTCATTTTTGTACACCCCAACAGTGTGAATTACCAGTGGTGACCGTGCTTGTTAGTTCGTGCTGTCCAGAGACACACTGCTGCTACTGGCATTATTCTGACTGATAACTTTTATGATTGCCAGAGGTTCCTATTACCTGCAATTTTCTCTTGTGATACCTGGTTGGGTTTTTGTAGAGCCCCATTCCCGAAAGTCACAAAAATCTGCAGGCAGCTTTCACTCTGTTTAAAAGTACATATCTTGCATCCCTGATTGCAGAGAGCCGAAAGCATGTATATGCTGCTCAGTAAATAGAAGGCAAATAGAAAGAATGCAATTTATTTTTTGCAACGATGTGCTTTTTAAAGAGTCTTACCCAAGATTACTCAGTGTTTGGAGGTGGCGGTGATACGTGATGGATTCCATTAAATATTCTGACTTCGTTGTATACGAGGTGGTGTGCACCTGAGGAACGAGAGAGCAGTCTTGCCCCAACGACTTTATAATTTAGTGCCCGGATCCTGTCGTGATTGCAGCGTGCGTTCCTTAGCTGTAGCCTGTTACAGTAAAGGTTTTAGAACTTACTCTCTGTTTTTTCTTGGAGCAAGCAGTGATTTTGGAAACACTTGTGCCAGTCGACAGCGGGGCGCACAGAAAGGAGCACTGGAGACGAGACGTTGCTCTGCTCACGTGTCTTCTCATGTTGCTGGGTACCCTCGGGAAGGAGCAATATTCGGGCCACACAGCCGGGAGCCCAGGCTCCCCTCTGCCTTGTGCAAAGGGCTTGGTAGGGGTGAACCTGCCACCCCCCAAAATTAGACACATCAGTGAGTCTTAGCAGGATTTTGCCTTCTCCTCCTACGTGACAGGCACCAGCAGTGCCTGGGATGTGTGTGTTTTCTCTTGGCATAGTTTAACAGCATGCAAGAGCTGGGAGGTCATTTTGTTCTGCATGAGTGCAATGCCCATTACCACTGAGCCGCAATCCCCGAACAGGGTCCCTAAGTGCTCCTTAAATGCTGACCAGTGTAGTAAAACGTTAGCATGGAAAAACCATCCAGGCTTTGAGCTCTACCCCATAGCTGCTCTGTTTCCTCTGATGGTAGCTGGAAGCTGAACAGCCAGTTGTTACACTGAAGGGAATGGCAAAGCTTACATTGATTGCACCTGCTGTCCTCTAAGATAAATATGTTGAGTCCTGTTTTTCTACAGATTAACACTGTATTTTGATTAAAAGACTGCATACAAACATTTTGAAGCTATGCATTTTATTGTCTTCACAACTGGCATCAACAATCAACGGAGAATCTTAAACATATTTTTAGATGTATTTTTTATAGCACCAGTTTATGTATTGTGTGATTTGAGTTGTGATCTAGTACATGCAGTAATACAGCTCTCTTGTTATTTCTTCTTTTAGTACAGCTTCATGTGAGTAACTAAACACCATGACCTAAGTAGTCTTAAAAAGAGAGCCACGGCAGGAAGCAAACAGGTCTTTGGGGACAGGGAGATTAGTGTTAGCTAGCAGCTATTAAACAAAAGCTACTTGGTTTCCTTGTTTCTTCTTTTGGTTATTTCTCTCCTTGCAACTCCTGGCATGGAGGAGTTGCCCAGAGAAAGGAGGTGTACGCAGAGAGGAGCAGTGGTGCTCCTGAAACCCAAGATGGTGACGGTGACCAAGGGCCCTGTGTCTTCATGCCTGTCTGGCCCCCAGCTTTCCCGGTGCCCCTCATCACAAAGGCCAGATCCATGAAGGCATCTCAGTCCTAGCCCCAACTGTGTCTGACTGGAGATAGACACCAAAAATCTCTTTATGCATCTTAGCCTGAATCATGAAGTAAATCTTAAAGTGTTAGACCCCACCAGCATGTTGAGTCCCAGTCTCAACTAGGTATATCTGCTTAGCTGTCACGCAGACCCAAAGCGAAAGGCCAGCCACTATCCCTGTGCTAATGCGGACTGAATGCAGATTATTTCCGATACCTCTCAAATGTGAGTGTGAATTGGGTTTTCTTTCCCGTTTTGTGCCTTCCAACAAGGTGCACTTCTCTGCAGCGGAGCTGCTAACAGATAACGGCGATGTCCCTGGCACCACCGTATCTGCTCTGCTCTCTGTCTTCAGCGAAGGCACCTTTCCAGTGCCTTAGATCAACAATTCAAAGGCTGGAGAGACGTCATTTGAGGAAAGCTTGGTCAAAGAAATGACGTATTTTGCAAGGAGAGAAGCGGGCCACGTTGGGCTTTGTCTTGCGCAAACCCAGCCCTGTGTCCCGCTCCGCGTCCCGCTGGCTCTCTGACTCAAGGAGCTGAGTTTAATCTTTAAGGGGTTGAGGTGGGAACTGTGCGAGCGATTGCCCCTTTTCATGCAACGTGAATCCGGTTGCTTGAGTAAGCCATGGGCTCGGATTGCAAAAGTGGGGCCCTGTCTTCTCTCAAAGCAACCGAATGCTTGAACTGGTTTCCTCTCTTCACGTGACATAACATGACCTGCTTGGTTTCACAGTGTGCATCAAGGCATCTCAGATTTCAGAGGCATTTGAGAGGGAAGTGGGTAAGTGAGCCTGTAAATCATTCTGAGTCCTGGCATTTATCTGAGGTATTCTTCTTGGGAGGTAGAAGATACGGGGAAATACCATATATTCACTGCCAAAGAAATGTGAAGAGTATGCTCAAGCTTTGATATTTGCATGAAAAGAACCTGTGTGATGTCCCTGGTTGGTCAGGGGACACCTTGAAAAATCAGAAGAAGAAGAAGGTACCCCTAATTGAACTGTGTTTTAGGATAGGGCTCATTTTGCAGGGGGTTGTGACCCCCAGCACTATTTGGGGCCTGTGCATCGTTTGAATCCTACATGAGATCTCAGGCAGAATTGAAAGGGCGTTCAGTGGTACCTAGAGCAAGCCCTCTTTGTTCCCTGGGCTCAGTTTTCATAGGTGCTTACAAGTGACTGCTGATCTGCGTCCATCCTGTCGCTGTAACTAGCCATGTGCGGCTTGTGACCAGTTGGCCTCATGGCCAAAAAGTTTTGAAAGATAGTATCAAGCAAACTGGGGTTCATCCATGGGACATTAAAAGTTGCAACCCGATTCACGTGAAGTTCTGATCCAGGTATAGCCACTGGGTTTTGAGCTTTTTAAAACGTGTATTTTCTGTGTACAGAAATGGAAAAAGACAATATGGTGAAGTCTTTCTGCCACTGTTCTTTTCAAAGAAGTATTTCTGTTTTTATAATATATATAGCTTGTTAAAAACGAATCTGCTGCTTGAAGCCTCCTGCAATTTCACCTGCCTTTAGTCTGATTCAATGAGTAATGCTAGGGTAACTTCAAACTCTGTGATAACCAAAGGCCTAAGAAAAGAATTCAATAATGTCACTAATTAGAAAAGGAATGAAAAACTGCAGTAAACTAAACTTGGCGGGCAACCAGAATTACTTATTTCATGGTTTCTCTTCTGGCATATACAGGCTTTGGTTTTTCCCATTAAAACTGGCCTTACATAGTGCTGTGCACGAACGGTAGCATGGTTATTGGGGCGTATGATGGGTGATGGTAGCGATGTAATCACAAGCGTGGATTTGGCTACTCTGTCTTCAGGCGTAAACTCCGAGGGCGGAAGAGCTGTGGTGTCACTTGCGGGGCAGCAACCCGGGATCGCGCGGAGGGGTTGGGAGCGCTTGCTCCCTTGCGTTTGCACACAAAAGCATGCAACCTCATCAGAAGAAATGCAAGATGGATGCTAAACACCAAGGCAAAAATAATTGGGAGAGAGCTCTGCTGGAGATTAGATAGACTGTGAGATGTGGAAAACGGATTATTTGTTTTATGTTGGTGCGGTGGTCCTTCACCTGATAACATCAGGTTCTCTTAAAACGTAATCAACATTTTATTCCCATAAATGCGGTCGAGGGTTAGATGTCAGCGGGATATGGCACAGTATTTTGTAAATACTGCGTTTGGTGCCTAGATGGCTAATTCGGTGCTAACATCGTTATCAAAGGTTGCGTAGGAAGAGCACCCCAGAAGGTCTGTTCCTCATGAAGTCGTCTCCTGTAGTCATTCAGGCGCGGACATCGATGCGTCTTCTGCAGAGACTTGAACATGTTGGTTTTGTCTGGCCCCTCGTCGTGCTTAGGAACGTTAGAAGCAGAGTTGCAGAAGCAGAAAGAAGATCTGAATTCTGTCTGCTCACATCAAAACCCGTAGGAGATTGTAGCTTTATATATCATGACTTTCCCGTTAATAACATTTTTTTTTTAACACGTTGTGCTCCATGTAGAACTTCTCGGTGGCGCCGCTTCGTTCTGTAACGGGTGCTGCCCTTGCAGAAGCAGTGACCTTTAAGCAGCGCGGTTCAAGTAACCCTTTTATTTCCCTGCGATCGCCTAGCACAGGATCCAGTTGCAGGCTTTTAAGATGGAACGATTGCAGACTTTGCCTGCCCACGTGGATTGAGTTGCAATTTGTTTGACAAAGGAAAACCCCAAAATACCTGCACCTTCCTCCTCTGGCGCTGAGCCGTGTAACCGGCGCGCTTTGTCGGTATCTTCAGTTTAAGTAGGTGGAGATGGGAGGCTTGAAGCAGACTTTCTCAAGAGCAGACTTTCTCAGGGAGGGTGCTTTTCGGTGCATTTTGCCGTTCCCTGCTGGACCGGCAATTTCAGTCTAGCTGTTACTAGCCATCATGTTGGCGTCACACCTGCACGGTTGCTAAAGAGCAAAGGGTGTCTGCGAAGCTGATGCCAGCTCTCCGTCAGAAAACGGTGCAGAAACGGCCAGCACCTTTCGCTCTCCTCTGAGAGCCCGAATGGGCCAGAAGTTAGTGAACAGGAGTGAGAAAAACTGGGAGTGAAAAGGCTGGAGAGGCGGGAACCCATCTGAAGCAGGCGAGCTCACTGCTAGCTTTCGGTCCAGGGGTATCACCCAGAGCTGTTCCCTTGCTCTTTTGGGCTGAAAATCAGCCTTGGTGAAATTAGCTTGTTTGTTTGCCTTTATTTTACTTAATTGCTTTGAGGGAGGTTTTTTTGAGTATGTGGTAAGTAGCTGGTCCTGAGTACCAAAGAAGCGACTTTTTATAGTTGCAAAAAATTTTTAGAAGATGAAATGCATTCGCTTACTACCGTGGGCTTTGCACTCAGTCCCCAGCGTTGCTACAGACCTCGTCTCGGGCACAAAATGACGGGCTTGCGGATGCCTTTTCCCCCTAGCAAAAGCTGGCAGGGACGGTCAAAAACACAACCTGAGATGTCTCAGAAGTATCAAACCGAAAGCGAAGAGTCCGGCCCGCTTGCCACACACCCGCGGGCTGCGAAGGGCAGCTAAACCTTCAAGGGCTGCACCTTAACGTCAGCAGCAGCGAGATTCCCGGGGGCAAATAGCACCGAGGCCGGAACGGGCCCCACTGCTGAGCAGTAGCTGAGGCTCCCATTGCGTCAAAGCTGCGATGACGAGCTTGAATTCGGACGTGGCGAGCTGTCTTACTAACCATGGTTTTGTCTCTCTTGTTTTTCTCCTGTCTTGCAGCACCTTCTCCGGTCAGTAGTGTGAAAAAAGGAAAGATAACTAAAAATAGCATCTCCCTTTCCTGGCAGGAGCCAGATCGACCCAACGGCATCATCCTGGAATACGAAATCAAATATTTTGAAAAGGTGTGACGGACTGATTGCTGAGCATCCCAAGTACCTTCTCTTTCCTGTCTTCTTTTAGTTATAATTATCTGAGTCATGGAAGGGAATGGAGCAATTTTATGCATAAATCAATGTCAGATTGATTTTGCAGTAAATGATTAGGAAGGCTTGAAATGAGGGTGTTGTTTTCCATTAGTGTGGCACTTCTCTTGAACAAATACATTAGAGCTGCGTGTCAGATTCCTCTCCAGCCTTATCACATTAAGCTCGAGCCTGCTCATTTGTTAAAAATAAGAGCGTTCGGGGATCGAGCATCCCTCGCCTCCCGGAAACATCAGCCTAACCCTCGTCCTTAGCATTTACATTCCCCGCTTGGTTTTGCTGCCTGTCTGGTGTTTTTATTTTTTTTTTTTTTTTTGCCAGGGCTGCCCGTTAGGTCTGCTGAGCTTCTCCCATCCCCGTGGTAGACTCTTCTCTGGGCTCACTTGGTGCTTCGCAGCCCTGGGCACGGAGGGCATCCCGCTGTGTTGGCCGCGGGCTGAGCACAGAGCCGCCAGGCGCCCGCACGCTGGCTCCTTTTTGGCAAGGGGCTGCCCGGAGGAGGACCTTTATTTCCGAGGCAGATGCTGAGGAACGTAGGGATGAACAAATGAGCTCAGTTTTTTGCAGATCCGATTGCTCGGAGGCGTGGAATCTCCACGGGTGTCATCGCAGCCGTGGGGTAAGGAGGGGAGGAAGGTTTGCGGGGAGAGCGTGCCCATTAGGAGCTGAAGAGGGGCATCTTTGCTTAAAAGCTTACCTGGTTTTTCCAGCTGTAAGCTCTTTCTCGATCTAATAAAAATACACTCTCTCCTCCTGCAAAGCTTGCCTCTATTAGGTCTCCTAACACGAAGAAGGCTTCTCTCCCCGTTACTCCACAAACGAGCCGTTGGCTCCTTGCGTGGCTCCGCAGGGGGCTCTGGGACACGCTTCGGGCACCGCCGAGCGTGCCGGGCCGCCTGAGCCCACTCTGTCCCCCTTCCCCGTCAGACAGCGCCTGGCGTGAGCCGTTTTGGGGACGAAGCGGCTGCCCAGACCCTGGGGCTCGAGCAGCTGTGCAGGGATTTGTGTGCAAAGTGCAGCATGTCCTTGGATTATTTTTGGAAACATCGGTTGAATATAATTTCTTGGGGTTCTGGAAGCATTGCTATTCCTGAACGGCGAGCTTGTAACAAGGCACGAGGAAAGAATAAGGATTTGCTTTTGCCTGAAATAATCAATTACTGATTCTTTCATTACGCTGTTGGAACAACTTCTTTGCTACATTTAATCCTTGCCTTGGAGTGGCCTGGGAAGATTAGCCTCCAGAAACCTTAATAATGAGCAAATAATTCAACCCACAAAATGCATACATTTGCTCATTTTGTTTAGTTTGTGTGTTGTCTTTTAGCAAAGCATGGGGTTTTAAAATGTGCTATTTCCAAATAGCTTCAGTAAATAGTCCTTAAAGCACAAGTCGTTCACGGGCAAGTTGCTGCAGCCAGCGAGGGCTTTTGCCAGCTTGATTTATTCGTTTCAGGCTAATACTGGAGCTTAGGATTTTCCGCAGGAAAGCGCAAGTGTTTAAATGTTTGCAGAAGGCGGCGCTGTATTGAAAGCCTAATTGGGCTGACATCCAAGTGAGGATGTGAACTAATACTCACTTTCTGGTTTTTAACTATTCGTTCAGTTACGTTCGTGAGGTCGCCCTTCATCCTTCTTGCTTGTTGCTGCTGTCTTTTAGATTCCCTTGCTTTTCAGCCCTTTACAACAGCGTTATTTAGAGTGCTGGTTTGCAGGGGGGTGAGAGCAGTCTATATTAAAAATTTTGGAAAATTGAGTTTTGTCAGATCACACTCTTTTAAAGAGAAATCACTCCTTAACAAGAAAGAAAAGGCAGGCAGATAGAAATGCCTCCAGTACAGTCTTGCGTAGCTTTAATTAGAAAATACATAATCCTATATTTGGACATTTCTGCAGCGTATCCAAAGCATATTGCTGTCTGTGGAAAGTTGCCCAATAAAAAGTTGCCAAATTAAAAAAGAAAAATCCACGCAGATCCTAATTACTCTGTAGAAATCTTGGTAGGGAATTACTGAGAAGTTTTCCTTACCTTATAAAGATTTGGATCGGAAAGAATATGGTGGATAAAAAGCAGCTTCCAAGTTTATAGGCCTTAATCTATGGGCTCTTGTCCAGATTATTTGGTTCGGTAAATGATTCCAACCGTAATGACCAAGCACGCGAGTGAAATTTTAATCAAAGAACTAAAACTCTTTTCACATCCAAAACCGATTTAAATAAGACTTATTGTAGCAAAAATTTCTTAAAATTCGTTGCTTCAGAAGACTAAGGCAAAGTTAGGTATTTTCCAGCAGCTGTAGTTTGTTGTTGCTGGCCAAGCTGCAGTTTGTGGATGGAGGAAAGCCGGCATGAAGTTGCCCAGTGGGTAAATAGGGGGTTCTCGTGGCATTACTGGGAGGTAGGTGCTGCCATTAACGGGCGGCAGGGACAACTGCCGTGTCAAAGCGCAGAGAAGCTCAAGTCCCCCCGTTCTGGCCCGTGCTACCCGGAGAACTTGCCCCATGCTCCTTAGGGAAGGGAGAGCTTGTTTTGATGGTGCTTCTTCTGCGACGCTCGTGGTCTGGGCGTGTTCTGCAGGAGCCGCTGTTCGTGTGGCTGAACTCTGTGTTTCTTGTGGGGGGGTTGGGGAAAGGACCAGGAGACGAGCTACACCATCATCAAATCAAAAGAGACAGCTATTACGGCCGACAGCTTGAAACCGGGCTCGGCGTACGTCTTCCAGATCCGCGCACGGACGGCTGCTGGATACGGTGGCTTCAGTCGAAGATTTGAGTTTGAAACCAGCCCAGTGTGTAAGTCATTTTAATTACTGTCAGCTCGTGTCTCTGTAACGGTTGCCAGAAAGCAGTCCGAGGATCGATATCTTTGCAGTGAGCTCTGTCACTCTCGTGTTCGCCCTCTCTCTTTTTTTCTGGCCTTGTCCTTGTAGTTAAAAACATGGGTCACGTCATCACCAGGGGCCGGACAGGTCCCTCATCACCTTGAGTTGGGTGGGAGCTGGAGCATCAGGAGATCTCTAAGCTTCAGAAATGCATAAAATTCACTGCTTGGAGAAATGGTCCCTTGGAGAGAGCCGTTAGCCCCGAACGATTGCTGCTTTCACACTGCTGAGCGAGGATGGGTGAGGCTATCCCCATCCCTAAAGCCGCGGCGGAGTGCCGGGAGACGATGGGAACGAACCCAGTAGATGAAATCCCTGTTCTTAAACATTCATTGATTGCATCTAGGAGACAAACCCCTTCTTTCTCCTTAAATGGTGGCTCCGTGCGAGGGGAAGGACATCAGTGGCATCAGCACCTTGCGGTGTAAGTCACAGTCAGCCTGGACAGCAGTTTCCTTTGGCTGCCAGTGCAGCAGCCTTAAGGAAAGGAATTTGACTTATGCTTTGGAACGAGGAGGAAAAAAAAAATGCTCAGTGCAGGCTGAAGAGGCTTTGCTTGGTCTGCTAAAAACTTGGGGAGTTTGCTTCAGGGCTTGCTTGGTTTTCTTTTTTCTTTCTTTTTTTTTTTTTTTTTAATGTTTTAATGCCTCTGATGCAGGCTGGGATTCTGGAGCATCGGTCCGTGGCGGGGTGAATCCCGGAGGAAGGCAGAGCGCGGTGCCATGGTTTTCGTGTGTGCGGCTGTGGCTGTGGGGGTCCCTGTTACCTAGCTCGCGCGGAGGTGTCGAAGATATTTTTTTACCCTCAGAAAACGTGTGCTTTTGTGGCTCTGTTTCAGTTAGTACAACTGACATTTATTAATCTTTTAGACTATTTGCCCGGGGGGAGAAATTTTATATTGGAAATACTCTGTTCCTTCTATGGAAAACAACAAATTGGTCTGGATGTTTTCCTTAGAAAAGTAAATTCATCAATCCTTTGGTTACTCCAGATCACTCAAAATTCATCATCATCTCCTTGAAAAAAGTTTCTAAGTTGTCATTTCAATGGATGTTACTTTTTAAGCTGTAATAGATTTTAAAGGAATCATTACATATGTGCAGATGTAGCTGTGGAGCCAGTGACTGAGCTAATACAGTGCAAATTGCATCATGATGCAAGCATTAATGCAATAAGAATTATCTATTTAATGTATTTCTTATTGTATTAACCATTAATTGTGTCCTATAAGTAGCAACAAAATTGTATTACATGGAAAATTATTCTATTTTGTACTGGAGAAGTTCTGGCTCCTGTTAGAAAGTTTCTAGTTTAGAGTAATTAGAGCAATTGTGTTTCAGAATATTAATGAATAATATACTGCATATATGCACATTTGATCCAGCACTGTCACCACCTCCAGTCCTGAGCCAAAAATAGTGGCACTTCCTTAGAGTCTGTATTGCAAATACCTGCATTAGGACTTTTTCCTGATGCATCCTGTGGTGATACCTCAGCACACTTTACAACGCTTGAGCGATTTACAGCTGCGTGGTCTAAGCAACGTACCCGAGAAACGGAGGGGAAAAATAAAACCAGTTTTAAGTTATTTTGGCCTCCTCTTTTCTCCACTGTTCGCAGAGGGATAAGACAGGTCCGCCCCTGTCTGAGGCAGCAAGGTCCCAGATGTGCTTGTGCGTCTGCACCTTTGGGCTCCTGTAGGTCACACTTGGACCTCCGTGATTTCCCTGTCCCTTGAACAGTGCAAAAAACGCCTGGAGAAATAGCTTAATGATCTCTTTTTAACTGTTTTTCTTATTAATTATTGTGCCAAGAAAGCAATAGAACATAATCTAAAGGAGCCTCTATAAATTTGTGAGGCTAATAAAATCTCCGGACGGTGGCAGGGCTTTGGAGCCGTTAACGTTAAGTACCTGATGGATTGGGCCAGTCGTTAGAAAATCCTTTGCTGTACTTCTGCAGGCCCACCGCCGGCGTGAAGCCGAGCGCCAGGCGGCCACCGTGACCCGCTGCAGCGGAAGGTTTAATGCCTTCCCTTTTCTACTTTCTTTTCTGTTAACAATTAACACGGGGTCGCAATGCCTTATTTTTATAGCTTCCTTAAAGCCGGTCCTCCTTGCGCTTGGCTCTTGCTCCCGCGGCCCTGCTGCGAGAGCCGCCGAGGCAGCGGCTCTGTGTCGCAGGGTCTTCTGCCGTGTTTTAGCCAAAGGGATCATTTCAAAGGCACAGTCTGGAAGAGTTCAGCTGCCCTTATCACATACAAAGACTATCCTTGGTGCAGGTTTTAGCAGATTTCTGTTTCACAGGCATCCGGCGGTGCAACGGGGATGCTACAAGGAGTTAGTACGCAAGTGCTTATAGCTTTCTGAAGCACAGGTAATTTCAGTTCCCCCAGAGATCTTGCTCGTGCCTCTTATTTAGCAATAAAGAATAAATTCCATAAATGTTTTTCTGCAAATAGGAGCTCGCTGGGGTTTTCATCTTTGATCTGAGTGATTTCTAATGCAGCAGACCCAGGAAAATAAACTCTGGTTTGCAAACTCGGCAAGTTCTGTAACATTTCAGTTTCTGAACTCAGTAACGAAATGCAAGTTTGTTTGTTTGCTGACTTGGTTTTGCCCATATTTTGGTTTCTTCTCACCTGTTTCCTCTCCAAAGTAGAAAGAGACAGCAAAGAGGGAAAGAAGAAATGAACTGGTAAATCTGAAACCTCACTGGCAGCCCTACAAGACAGACTCACGGGCGTGCTGACTGTCGTTTTAACCTTAATCTCCATTTTCTGTTTCTCATCTCAGCAGTAGCTGCATCCAGCGACCAGAGCCAGATTCCTATAATTGTTGTGTCTGTAACAGTGGGAGTTATTCTGCTGGCTGTCGTTATCGGTTTCCTTCTCAGTGGAAGGTAAGAGAAACAGCTGTGTATTTATATATCTCCAACTTTTGTGATAACTTTTATCTGACTGGCTGATTAGCGCCATTTAGGTGCATGTGCCACGTGGATGAAGCTGTCAAGCTGTAATGCTATAAAACAGCACCAGGGTGGGCTGATTGATCTGTTTGGACAGGCAGGAATTGCAAAAGCATGCTCCCAGATGTAGTTCCCTTCCCAGTGATTTTCAACTCTACGCATAGAGTGGCCCTGATTATTAGGAGCATTTTCACGTTCCTTTAAAAATGAACAGAACAGGTTATCACGGGTAAAATATTATCACAGAGCTCAATGTCTGTAAAGGGCAGTGTTTGCAAATCTAGAAGTCCATATGTTCGTACTCAGATCTTGCAATGGGCTTTTATCACTTAGAAAACTTAACTGTAATAGAACACATGTGAAGACAAAGAGAAGAATGCCAAATGCCCAAAGCTTGGTGGAGCCTGCGTTTTATTTTTCATGTGTTAGGGTGCTAACGTTTTCCCCACGCACTAGCAATTTATTCAGAGCGCTGCCCTCGTCGAGGAACACGCTCAACATCAAACCGTCAGGCAGTCCCGTCGACTTCTCCTGTGCTTAAACATAGGCAAGTGATAAAAGCCTGGGCTGTACAGTCCTTGACAACTCTAATGGAAGTTGATGGAACTTGTTGGTGAACAAGGGAGTGTGGTAATGGGGAAGAATCTGGCTTGTGTCAGTCTCGGTTTGTACCGCGTCACTAAAATTGCACAGCAGCCTGCATCCGAGGCGCTTTTTCATACGCTACACGTGTATTCTTCAAAGTCATTGAAGTACCTGTCAAGGCGTAGTACATTTATTTTAATGGCAGCAGGCAAACAACTGCAGTGTCCTTCATGCAAAGCAATGTAAGAAACCATGCCAGCATCTATTAATACTGCTGCATTTGTTCTCAGTGAGGAGTAAACATCTTTGCTTATAAGTTACCGATCAGCCCACTGTGGCATTCATGATACAGGTCTCTCTCTAGCTTGGGTCTAGCAAGGTGACTCTTAAATTACAAGATACGGCAAGTATTAAGAATAGTTACAAGATATTTGCAGAGGAGCTGCACTGATACTGAGGTTGTCAGCTGAGGGGCTGCCTTCACAGAGGAAGTAGGGCATCTGTGAAATCTGGCTAGGCTGAGCAGCTCTGTCCCCAGGCATAAGGCATCCTTGGGAGGACACAGTTATTCCCTGTTTTACCAGGTAAGTGTGGCAGACTCATCTCCCTTCAGGATCAGACACTGGCACCCTCTTCCAGCGCAGCCATTTAAGCTCTTCGAGAGACTTTTGGGGCTTAAAAATGAGAAAGTAAGTGCTCCTCTCAGCAAGAGAAGTGTGCAGTGGTCTGTGGGGGTGTATGGTTATGTGCCATTTCCTTCTGAGCTTCTTCCTGTCTGTGCTGGCCACTTTCTCATGTTGAAGTACACTCAGCAGTGCTCTTGGGACAAGATCCGCAACGGGGATGCAAGAGAGTAACTCTGGAGTTGTGCAAGATAAGATCGTGCCCGGTTCAGATCCTTCCACAGCCAGATGTGACCCACTCACCTCATGTCCAGCGAGACAGTTACCTCCAAGCCTCCTGCCAAAGGTGACCCACGTCATGCATGACCCATGTCATGCAAAATATTGAAATCACCTTTGCACAAGTGAGAAGTGACAACAGCCAGGGCCCTCACCTGGAAGGTGTGGTCCTCAGGCCTTATTCCAAGGAGCTCTGCTCTCATCCTTCTCTGTGGACCCCAAGGGCAGTGGCAGGCTCTTCTGTAGGGCCACACAGGGTGTGTGGGAAGGGGCAGGCACAGGGCCTGGGGGTGATCACTGGCTCATCTTCACCATCTCTGCTGCTGAAAGGAAGATCTGGCCAATGCAGGCTCATGGCATGTCCAAATCTGCATATCTTACTGCCAGGAGAGCGTGATACTAATGAAAACCAGGCCTCTGGTGTCCCTTAGGTCAGATATCCCCTTAGTCAAACCACCCAGAGACCCAATTACTTTTAAAAAAGAGGAGATGAACTCTTAGTTCATTTTTAGCTTTTCAAGCTGTGGCTGCACAGACTGGGAAGAACCCAGGCCTGCAGCTGGAGGTGGTGGAGCAGCCTCCAGCCCCACGGTCTGGTTCATCATTAGAGAAGTAGCTTCAGGATTGCAGGGCTTGTTAGCCACTTGGAGATCTTGCGAATTTTAATGCCTTCCCAGTGTGCTGAGTGACTCATGAGAACAGCCAAATAAACCCCAGAAACCCAGAAAGTTGGCAGCCAATTTGAAATTAAACAAAGCAAAACAAAAAAATTGCTCCTGTTTTGAAGAAGCAGAAATGCCACTGAAATATGTCAGTCATGCTGCTTTGCCTTGGATATGATTTCAAGACAATTCATGGAGTGTTTCTCATGCTGGGACACTGCTGAGGTGATAAATGTATTCCAAGTCACAGGCTAATCCCTTTTAGAAGCTGTTAACCTGCTTCTGGAAGACACTCTGCTCTGTCTTTGGAGTGGTTACGTATTCCAGCACTTGGCACCAGGGGGTTAAATGTCCTTTTCTAATTCTTTCCACTAATTATTTTTGCAAAGACAGACATTTTGATGTCCAGGAGTTGCTTCAACTGGAAGCACCACTGCTTTCCACGCCGAGCTCCCGGCTTGCTCTCCTCCCTGGCTAACGCAGGAGGGCAGGTTCTGCCCAGCTCCAAAGCTAGGGAGAAAAACCCTGTAGGTGTGCAGCGGTGCTCCTTGTTCTGCAGACAGGCTCCTTGCCTCCAACTCTGTGCTGCTCCTGGGCCCCCACCCGTCCCTAAGCACTTCAAAATTGGGATGTTGCTGCCACGGGTGTCTCATGGCATTTCTTTGCCAGGCATGTCAGGAGTGAGGACACTCACAGTGCTGGGGAAACTGGAAAAGGAAGGGATGGGGAAAGTCTTCCTTCTCTCTGCAGTTTAGAAAGTTATTTTGCAGCCATACAACTCAGGAGTTTGCTGGGCTCTGCAGGCGTTTTATTTTCCACTAGGTCTCTGAAGGCAGAAGTTTCCACACCTCTTCCTTTTGGCTTTTCAAGTATCTCTGCAGTTTCTCGCTCCTTTTGAGCAAAGGTAAATAACAGCTTGGCATTTCCCGTTGGCAGCTGGCCCTAACCCAAAGGTCAGCTCGGCGTTAGTCACAGCGGCATTTCCACGCGCCAGCGTCCATCTGTGGAAGCACGCTTTGTTGCTGAAACTGGAGCTTCCTGGGAATTTGCAACTAAATGCGCTTTGCCCTAAACAATTAAGCTGCATTTCAGAGCTGATTTACTTGCAGATGCTCAAGAAAAGCTTGCTGGAAATAGCCTGTCCTCTGACCAAGGTTGCAATGCCACTAGGCAAAATAGCTGATAACTTTTTAAGTCTTGCAGTCTTTATATCAAGAGCATATTAATTATATAACAATCAAGATTACAAATCAAAGAATCCCTGAATCAGACCTTAATCATCTCAGCAAAAAAAAAAAAAAAAGAAAAAAAAAAAACCAGTGAATTGAAGATCTATTATTCAACCAGATACAAGCACTGAATTAAACACGGAGTTGTTACGATCTTTGTTTTCTTAGGATTATGTGCTTTTCTGAAGAGCACAATGTATTTTACAGATGCAGCGAGGCTAAATTTGCTCTCCTAGCAATGTCTGAATTAGATGCCGCTTGCATCACTGTTCTCAGTTGAAGCGCCTGCTAATCTGAAATCATTGCAGGCTTTTGTTTTAAAATCTGTGTCGGGCATACATCAGTAGCGGAGACTGCACGCAACATCCTGCCAGGGGAGTAAGGTGCTGCAGACGTTGCCGGTGTGCCGTCAGCCCTTGCAGTCCTATGACAAACCTAGGTGGGAGGCCAGGCGCAAGGTTGCAACCTTGCAAGGTTGGAACAGCCTGCAAGGGAGCAGCGGTGGGAAGGCAACCCTCTGCTCCAGAGTGGTTTTTGCCTGTTCTGCCCTTCAAAACAACTCTGCTTACAAAACTCAAGGGGTCTTAGGTGGAGTGTTGAGGACTGCAGTTCTCTCTGGTCCCCCGCGCCTTAGAGCTTCGTAGCGCTAAATGAAGAAACGGGCTTCTACCGAGTTAAATGAGAGCGAGTTCAGTGGAAATACTATTAGGTCAATGCTGAGCTGCTTTGCAAAAACCGCTCAAAAGAAATAACAAGTGTGCGGTGCACCTGCATTTATAGCCAGCTATCTACCTGTTACAGATGACCTTTCCATCTAAAGTGATCTTCCAAAGGACTGGAGGGAGGGTTTTTTTTTTAGAAGTTAACAAAAATATATTTGAAGCAGCAAAACCCACCCCTCACCCCATGTTGTGCAGATACAGAAGGTCTCTCCTGGCAAGGAACTAGCCTTCAAAAGACAGAGCAAAGGCAAATCTTGCCCCTTGGGTATTGGCAATTAGAGGCTTCCACACCAGAGTATCCATCCTTGACCTCAGTTAATTTAGACTTTTAAATATCCACCCCTGCAGTGGCAGAGGGCTACTGGCTGGACACAAATATGTGCATCTTTTTAAAAAGTGACTTTGAAGGAGCAGAGGAGCTGAGAGGGTTGTTGGCGTGTATTCCGGCTTTGGCAACCTGGTGCGATGCGGGAGGTCAAAACGGATGCGTTTTTCCACAAACATCCCCCCCACACACACACCCCAATCTTTTTCCAATATGTGTCAGGGCTTAAAATAGTTCCTTTTTTTTTTGATATTTCCGTAGGAAACAGCAAAGACAGTTTGTAGATAATGTTTTCCATAGGGAGGATTTTTCCAGCGTGAGTCACAATTTTTGTTAATTGTGACATTTTAAAGGAATTTTATCTCTATGTTCCTGCCTGCTTTTCCTTTTTCCTATATGACGTTGTCTCCCGTGATTCATTTTACTGCAGCCAGCACGTTAACAGCCTCTTTGCTCTTTGGCGGTACCTTTTCCCGCAGCTGAAGGAACGGGGCAGACGGATCATCGCGGATAGGTGACCGACTGGTGGGTCTGTTCTGCACAAGCCTTGTCCGAGCCAGGCAGGGACAGGATGGTAGCACGGTCAGCGAGGAATAGGCAGCACCTGCGTTCGGAAGAGCTGCGTTTGGTGGCACTGGGCAGGCCCTGCAGCTGCTAGGGTAATGCACTCGGATAGCGTGCAGTCAGGGATTTGAGTGTCTTAAAATAGAGCCTTACAACGTCTTGGCTGTGCAGTGGGTGGAGAGTGGAAAAGACCATCGGGCTGGCATCCTTCTGCACTTCCAGCGATTTCGCTGTGCTTTGGGCACTAGAAATAAGCAGCGTGACCGCTCCTGAAGGCACTGCGTGCTGTGACACTTGCCCTAGAGAAAAGATTACAAGGAAGTATAATACCACCCATTTCCACGAGATCTTTCCGAGCGCAGCTCCCTTCCCTGGAAGTGGTAGCCTCCTTTCCTCATAGCCACTGTACGTACATCATCCAGTCAGGCTGTTGTATTTTCAGTTATTCTGCAATACGCTTGTAGCAGTTTGCAGCGTATAATGTCCCTGTGGTGGTGTTTGAAGGATGCGCGTTGACTCACGAGGTGCTGGCCTTCTGAGCTAGGCATGGAGGCAGTCGTCGCTGCCGTCTCACAAGGCTGCGCAAAGGAGCAGAAAAATCTTCCCAGAAAGCCTCGAGCATTTTGGTCTCTAATTGCATGCCTCTCAAGAGCATCCCATTAGAACAGCTTATTAAAAGCAAAGGAGGAGGCTTTCATTTAGCACGCGTCCAAGTCTTCACCGGCCGCAGCTATATAGGGCAGAGTCTTGCTGAGCTGCATCTAGGCACTAGAAACACAGTTGAATTCCAAAAGTTGTCTGGGTCATCTGCAGACCCGTAGTAAATTAATTACATTGAGAGAAGGCACATCATATATATTTCATGAAGCAAGCATGCAGTCGCAGGATTGAAAGTGGGCCAAGGGTGTTGATAAGTGCTCCTGGCACACATTTATTTAAGTTGGTTTTCCAGGCAGTTTGGTTTGAGAGCCACCGAGGCCGTACAAGGTGACCTTTGCTGGAGCTGGAGGAGTGTCAGCTTTTCTCGTCTAAGAGGACTCAAAACTGTAGGTTGGTGTAGCCAAGACCCAGGGACGCAGCTCTCGCCACGGAGGTCCCAGAGGCTCCGCTGCGGCTCCAGGCTCTCCACATTGTCCCTGACCATCTGCAGGGTTGCAAACCTCATTTGCAAATAGGCTTTTGGAGATGCTGCCACATCAGCGCCTCGCACTTTGCAGCAAAGGGAATTTAACCGTGCAAGTGTTTTCTCAATAACCTTTGCTGATATACGGGAGTGTCTCCTCTTAACCTTGAGCAGACCTGAGAGACTTCCAGGTAACAAGTCAGCTTGCTGGTAAAGATTTTAAAACCAGTTTTGTTGGCCTCAGGGTTTTCATATTCTGAAGTGCTTTCTTGTCAAGTATCTTTGCCAGATCAAGAGGTCTTTTAAGCCTTAGCAATGATAAATCCTTCTCTGCATTAACTGCTGAGGCCAGTTACTGCATTCGCTTCCCTGTCCAAGTGCTCCTTGGACTGCAGAGCGAATCTTGTCCTCCGCTGAACCAGCTTAGTTTGTTTCCCGTAGTCTTAGATTTTCTCTAATGTTACACGTTTTACTATTTTGATCCTAAATGAGATCCGAAAGCACAGCGTTATGTGACTGGTGTGCAGGAATAGGGATGTATCAAGGAATCAAGGCTCACTTGCATTTGAGCATTTCCCCCTCTCCCCATAAAGAAAGTGACTGAGATTTTAAGTACTTTGCACTCACCGCAGGGAACAGGTTTTGTTTCAGAGCAGCTCAGTTTCCTATCAGGCACCCAAACAGGTTTCTGTGTATCAGAAAACAGGGAGCAATTTTCTTTTTAAGGAAACGGTTGCTTTCAGATTAATTGAACTGTTGTTTCAAAAACTTTGACTTTGGATGCTGAGCAGTGTGGGAAGGTTTGGTGATAGCAACTGTTAGAAGAAGCCTGGGGTGAAAAAGGCCTTCTGTTAAATTACAAGCTAATGGAGCTAGAGTCATCTCAGTCCAGCTAGAGCCACAGGCATCTTCTAGAGACTTGCCTGTCCCCTTCACTCAAGCCATGTGAGCTTAGCCCAGAAAGCAGAAGAATGGACTCAAAATATATGAAGTTCCACTTCCTTTTGTATACTTTGGGGTTTTGGACCTCCAGGGTTAACGGGTATCGACGGAGAGATTTAGTAAAAGCTGAACTTTTCCCATGTTATATTAATATGAGTCTGGGAGCTGGGGCATTATGAAAATATCAAATGTTATCCATTATGGTAAAAGAATTGGCATCACTGCTTATAAAATGCTTGCAAGTCGTTCCACTGATGCAAAAGGAGCTGAGAGAGACATTTTTCGCCAGCTCTAATTTAAGTAAGCACATAATCCAGTATATAATTCTGTAAATCATTGCATGCCTGAAGTTATTTTGCATCATAATTTAAGGAAGTGCAATTGCAGAATGTTAATTTTGTCAAAATAGGCTATTTTAATGTGTTCAGGCATTGTAAGCTCTACTTTAAAAATCTGAAGGGCGCAGTTTTGCGGGGGGGAACACTGCATGATGATGATTTTATGAGAAACGATAACCAAGATCTTCAGCTGGCTTTAACTGGAATAGCTGTCAAAATCACTGGGCCCGTGCTTATATGTCGTACTGAAGATCTACCTGTTGCTAAATCACTTCGGTATATTCAGTAACCGAAAATTGCCTGGGCGGGTTTTCCAAGCAGGATGGCGGGCAGTTGCGGAGCCCGCTGCCGGGCGAACGCACGCTCATGAGACTAGAAGCTCCGAGTAGTAATAACGAACAAGTAGCGCATATGAAAATGTTGCCAATGTATTTGCACCTTGCCAGGGCAGTGGGATTATTCCTTATCCTGGGCCTTTTTGTTTGCTTTTCAGTTGCTGCGATCATGGCTGTGGGTGGGCTTCTTCTCTGCGTGCTGTTGCCTATCCGAGCCTAATATGGTCAGTGTGCCCACCCCCCCTGGCTCCCCTTCGGTGTCCCACCTCCGTGTTTTCCGTGCGCACTCCGCCGCCCTCTCCCTTTCTTGTACCGACCTGCAAATCGCTTTCACATCCGGCCTCCGCACCCAGCTTGTGTCTCGCAACGACTCCGAGTAGCCTTAACCCGAAGCACAGAGGTTCTCCAGTAAGAGCAGGGGATCGCCAGTCTGCTACGTTGTCCCGTGCTGGGGCGATGCAGACAGCGCGCCGGCGATGCCACGTGTCGCAATAACGAGCGTCGCCTAACTTGGACGCTGGACGCTTCGTCCCAAACCTGTCACCAAGGCGGGGGTGGTGGTGGTGGTGGTGGCGGTGGTGGGGGATAGTTGACCAAAAAGAAAGCAAAAGAGGGGGCAGGCAGGAGGGAGCGTTTTTAATGGCATGTGAGGTGCATGTCGGTGCAACGAGCTGTATGCCATCGGTGCTGATGACGTGGAGCTGTTTGCAAGGATATGCCCGAGGTGCCGCGGACATATCGTTGCTGGCGCTGGGCGCCGGGTGTCTGTGCTGCATGCTGCCCCGTCCTGCGACCGCCTCGCACGGGGCTGCCTGACCACCTTCTGTGCTCTCCTCTTCTCTCCTCGTTCACAACTCATCAAAACATGGGTGGGTTTAATTGCAACCGTAGAGCGTCTGCTTGCCGCCCTAGGAGCGCGGAGCCTTCCCGCTTGCGTTCATGGCCAGCCACGGCGTGCGCCCTGTAGCCGGGGCAGCTGCGCGTGAAGCTTTCGGACTCCGTGTTCTGGAGGACGCTGAGGCTTTGCGTAGCGTTAGCTGCAGTACCCAGCGCGGAGCGCAGCGGTGGCCGGGGCGGACCATTCCCGGGTCCTCTCGTCCCGTGGTTTGGTTCTCCCCTTACTTGGAGCCCAGGGAGGAACCAGCATCAGCCTGCAAAGGCCCCAAAGCCAAAGGCTTCCTTTTTTTTTTTTTTTTTTTTTGCTGTTGAGATTTTTTTTAATCAGTTCTCACAACTTCCAAGCACTGAAGAGCAGCATCAGGAAGGTGGCAATGTTGGACGTGCCTACTCAGAAGAGCACCGAATGCAGCAAAGGAACAAGACTGGTTATAAGGGAAGGCGAGAGGCATGGAGAAAGCCATCCAGACCTGGCAAATACCCTCTGCGAGTTTTCCTGCTGACTCGCGGAGCAAAAAACGCAGCGACAAGCTGCTGTGCTGGGCGGCGCGGATGGGAAAAGAGACTTCAAGGCCCAGGCACCGTCCGCTGTGCTCGAGGAAGGCAGGATGAGCTCTTTAAAGAGATTTATGGGGCTCACTTCCGAGGGAGCTTCCTGCAAGAAGGGCAAACGGCATCTTGTCTCGATTATTTTTTAATTGTCAGCTTTAGGAAGCGGGGAGTCGTTCAACGCAAAGGCGGCAGCGAGAGACCGACGGCTAAAAATACCGTGCCTGGAATTTGGGAACTTCCTCTGTACGGCATCCAAGTCAATCGGAGGTGCAGTACCGCATCGGGCAGAGCCGAGCAGCCCGCGGTGCCTGGGAAAAGAGCGGAAAAGGCAGCGGGGTCGTGGCTTTCCGCTGCCAGCTGGCTTGTGCCACGTGAGGCTACGGGCCTCGGTTTCCCACGTGGGTCCTTCATCCTTCTACCTGTCCGTTTTATATTTCATAAACCTATATAGGGATCATTTTACAACTTCACTTTTATAATCTGCCCCATCAATATTTTATGAGCCGCCTGCCAATCTGCAAGTAGTTCTTAAATAAGACATGATGCCCTAAGAATATTTAAAATCTTACTTTTTTTCCCCCCCCTCTGATACTTTTATTGAAAAACATGGAGCTGTGCAAGGAAGCTATTTGCTTTCTAGATCCAGAAACTGGGACGAAGCTGCAGCAGGAGTAAATGGCTTGAGATTCAGGCGTGCTTCTGAATTACGTCAGCTCTTTGCCCAAGTGGCTCAAGCTCAGCGGGAGATAAAATGAGCATCAGGATCTTTATACTTTTGCTGTACAGGATACAGAAAATATACAGAAGGTCTCCGTTTCGTACAATGACAGTAAGCGAGAGGATGAATTTTCTATCAGGAGACCTCGACTTGCAGTTTTTTCCAATAAATATTGAGAACAAATGCACAGGCAGAAATCTCACAAACAAGTAGTTTTTTTTTTTTTTTGCCACGAAATACCTTTTAAAAGCAAAAATTTAGGCAATTTATCTGCTGGTAAGCTGCGTTGCGTAGTGCAGCCGGGCTGCTAGCCTGAAATTGCAGATTTTTATAGAATTTGGTTTGGGAAAAAAGAAGAAAAAAAAACTTCTGTTGCGAGGCATTTAACAAAGCTAAAGGTCCAGAAGGGAAGAAGCGCGGTTTAGCTCCAGGCAACGTATGCACGGGCTATTTCTCGGAGCGATTTAAGGACGTGAGGCTGCGAAAGGCTCAGATGACAAGTGCCGGACAGGTTTTGCAGGAAGGTTTGTTAGTGATGCCGAGCTGTTGCCGCGGAGTCGCAGTCCTGTAGCTGCGCCCGCGCGTCGTCAGGGCTTGTTTTAACGATGCTCTGGGGGTGGCAGAGCCTGATTTAGTGTGTTGAAGCGGCGTGCTGCTGTATGGTGCTGCTGTACGCGTTACGCGGCTCCGGAGAGGGCGCGGGCAGAGGCGGCTCGGTTGCCTTGGCCCCTGTTTCTGCGCGGTAAAGCACTGGCCGTTTTGCATTGAGGTGTGCTCAGATTGCTGCACCGGAGGGCTTCCCTGTCCCCGCTTCTCTCTTCCCTCCCTTCTTTCCAGTTTTAGCCTTTGCATCTCTTTACAGCTGAATCATCCTGAGATGCGGTTAGTAAGAAGGGTTATGCTGGAAAAGAGATTTTTTTTTTTTGTAGGCGAAATACTCTAGCCCTGATAAGTGTTTTTGCTTTAAAAGATGAAGAGAAGGGATTTTGTATATCCTTTCAGCAGCACAAGGATGAGTTGAATCCTGTTTATAAGTGGAAATCTGAGGTTTTTGAGAACATATTTTGAAAATTCCTTCCCCCGCCCCAGTCCTAAATATTACTTTTGCAGAAAGCTGATTTAACTTTCAACACTTTGCAGCAGAAAAAAGAGGAAAAAAAAAAAAAAAAAAGAGGTGCCAGAAATGGCAATTGGTTTTGATCCTCACATGTTTAGTTTTTATACCTTTGGGGAGCAGGGGAAAACTGGTGAACAGGAGAAGAAACCATTTCCAGCCAGTCCTAGCCAGGGATCTCCCGCACCAAAACGGCCGCTGATGTGGGGCTCGCTTAGAGAGCCTGCCAAGACCCATATATACATATATGTACGTGTATATAGCAGGGCGCTGTGCCCGCAGAGTTACCCTGTAGACTGCAGCTTCCCGAGGGGTTTTCCAAGTGAAGCAGGTCCCAGACACCACCCGAGCAGCCACTTACATGCAAACATCCCCTAGAAAACCAGTGGGATTTACACCACCTAGAAATCAAAACCTGCCCATTTTGGGGCACGGGAGGCATCGGGGAGAGCAGCCAAAGACTAACAGGAGGAATCCCTGGGGGAGCTGCGTTAGCAGCTCCAGCGTGCGATCCGGCAGCGTGCTTTGCATTGCTGGGTGCTAATGCCGCAGCAGTAGCTCTTGCTGCTGGGCAGGAGGGATTGCATGAAAGCTCGCTGCCCGGCTAAAGATAGGAGGTGCGCGGGAAACACCCGCAGAGGCAGAAATGCATAGGAGACCTTTGAAGGCAGTGAGACGACAGGTATTCATTTTTTATCCCATCATTTTGCATGCGTATGAGATGGGGATGTTGGCACAAGGCTGTTTTCTAAAGCCTCGGAGTTGAAGGACCTGTACAGCGTGTGAAGGGGACCACATAATATTGACGTTACGACACCTGTAAAAGCGAGGGCCGGGGCTCTGCAGTCCAGGAGATCTCACTTCTGTGATTTTAATGTTTCATCCCATTCCCCTTCCATTGTCCTTCCTGTTCTTGCCGTTTTCTTCCTAATAATAGCTAAATTAGATGTATGATAGATGGAGTTTTTCAGAAGCATCTGTGGGATTTAGAAGCACAAGGCCAATTGAAAATCAGTGGGCCTTGGGCCCTGAACCACTTTAGGGAAATTCCAAGTAGTTTGATGAGCTAAAACTGGGACAGCGGCAATCTGGCCACTTGAGAGTTCGGATTCGTCACTGCTCCAAGTTTTTGTGCTTTGTGCGATTGAAGTAATGAGCGGGGTTCAGCTCTGCCAGAGACCAAAGCATTCTTCTTTTGCTTTTTTTTCCAGGCGCTGTGGCTATAGCAAGGCTAAACAAGATCCAGAAGAAGAAAAAATGCATTTTCATAATGGCCACAGTGAGTAAAGAGAGAAGCTGCGTACACATGTTTTTGGCTGTCCGTGGTAATGAGAAATACAAGTGGGAGTTTTTGCAGAAACTATTTTGCTGGTAATTCACAGAAGAATCCAGTTAATGCGGTTATTCGGAAGTCCCCATCTTCCCCCACTCCAGGTCCCATGGAGAACCCAGTCCAGGCTTAACTCTGCACTCAAACAGCTCCATCAACTTCAGTCAGCTTTATATGTGCCCGACTTCATTCTTGTACGTCTTTTTTCCAGGATGGGTCAAGTCGAGGGATCTGATTGCAAAAGATCTATCTAGCTAGCCGTCTTGGCTGGAATTCTTGCTGCACGGCTCAGGATGCTATTAATTTTTGCCTGGCTGGCACATAACAGCATTACATTTTTGTGGTCTGGATGTCTCTGTCCAGAATACCTATTTTAAACCTTTGCTTCGTCCCAGCCAGCAGCGAGGACCCAGCCCACAGCTGCTATTTCCCTTGGATGCTTCTGCAAAGGAGTAAGGAGTAATTCCTACTTCTTGCGTTGCGAGCTTACAGAAATACCGTATTAATGCCTGTAAGCTCATCTGAATATGCAAAGATGTACGGTGATACTTAAAAATACGAACCTATGGCTGCTGTCAGTCCTTCTGGACATCTAAAGCTAATGTCTGAAAACCCTTCTTCCGTAAAGCATGGTGGGACCTGTGGCTGTGTAACAGCTAGGTGCTTTTTGGTGTGGAAAAGGCAAATGCATCTGGAGCAAAAGTCAAATTTCCATTAGTGCTGTGTAATGAAGGTAGCAGGAAGCGAATCAATTAAGAACCACAGTGTAATGTAGCTGTCGTAGGAGACTGATGAGCAGTTCTTCATGTGAGTAGCCTTAACGATTGTCAAAACAAACTTATAATAAGGATAATGAAAATACCTTTTCCCTCTCAAGTCCCAAAGAAAAAAGCCTGATATTGATTAGATTTATAATGATACAACCCACAGGCTTTGTTGTACTGCAGATATTCTGTTCATTTAAATCTCAGCAACTACATCCGAAATAACGTGGCTGATTGATTAGGTAATATGTAACTGCTAGGGCAGAGTTTATTGCAGCCCTGCATCAACCCTCATCTGTCCGACTGGCTTTGCAAGTTGTTCCTGCAACGATTCCTGGGCCTGAAACGGTAACGTTGCGATTTGCGTTCACAGTTAAGCTGCCGGGAGTGAGGACCTACATCGACCCCCATACCTACGAGGACCCGAACCAGGCTGTGCACGAGTTTGCCAAGGAGATTGAAGCTTCCTGCATAACGATCGAAAGAGTTATCGGAGCTGGTATGGAAATGCCTTTCCTGCCCCTTGGCAACGCGGGAGGGTTTCCTTTCCCAGCGCTGGAAATCAGAGATGATCTGTCAAATATTTGTCCTCTTAGGCAGTTTGCAAGTGATGCAGAGCCTTGTTCCAAGCGTTGGAAAAGCTTGTGATTGGCGATTTTGAAAGTCAGTGACTAAAACCAGCAAAAAATCGTCCGTTTGGACCAAGCTAAATTCTTTCTGTAGATTTTAAGGGAAAGGATTCAGTTAATTCTCAGGTTTTTTTCACCATTTTAAGCTTTCTCTTCCTCCCCCATTAAGCTCAGTTTCAAAACAGAAATTAAGAAGGCGTTTGAGATGAAACATGCATGTAGAAGCCTGAAGCATTTAACTTCTTTGAACAAAAAAAAACTAAATTCTCATTTTCTTTCCAGCTGATCTGTTTGTTTAGACATGCATCCAACCTTTAGGAATATTTTGCATCTTCTGAAACTGTACTTTTGGAGATAGTTTACTGCTCACCAGAAAAAAAAATCCATTTGGGTTACTAAAAAAAAAAAAAAAAAGTGGTTGCAAAATCAGAAAGGGTTTATGGTCTATAAAAATGTATATTGCTGTGAAAGGCTAACAGTGTTCCATCTATTTAACTTACCAAAGGAGGGCTAAGAAGAAGCTTGCTTGTGTTTTTCAGTTATCTACACAGGAAGATGGTACAGGATATGACCAGACTCTCTAATCTAGTAGACAAAAACATCATGAAACAGGGAAAAAAAATAACAAATGGGAAATAGAGATAACTATTTAAATATAAGAAAATCCACTACTGGAGCAGTTCACCTATAGGAGGGGATAAAACCCATCACTAGGAATGTTTCATTTGACATATCTTTCCACAAAACCAAGATTTGCAGCTTCCTGGTTTTCTTGGGCTGGCGAATTACTTGGCCTGTGTTACACTGGCTGTTTGGGTAGCTGATCACCGGGATGTTGTGCTTTCCACATCCAGGAGCGCATGACAGTGTATTGCTGATCAGCGATCTATAGGAGCGGGGCTGTATACCATATGTGTTTCCTATGGACAGACATATGCTGTGCGCTCCTCCGGCATGCTATGATCCCTTTCTTTCCCATTTCCTCTGCAGGGGAATTTGGAGAAGTCTGCAGCGGGCGATTGAAACTGCAGGGAAAACGGGAGTTCCCGGTGGCTATCAAAACCCTGAAGGTAGGCTACACGGAGAAGCAAAGACGAGACTTCCTGGGCGAAGCAAGCATCATGGGGCAGTTCGACCACCCCAACATCATCCACCTGGAAGGCGTTGTCACAAAAAGTAGGTACAAGCTGCTGTGCACCGCTGCCTTTAAATACAGCTGATGGGAGAGGTAGGAGTGCAGGTGGAGGAAAATTTGGGTAACTCCAGTCACCGCTCTGCGTACATCATTTTTTAAAAAGAACAGCGAGTCTGAACGCAGGCAAAGTGGCCGCGGGTATAGAGTATGAGAGAGGCGAGGGCTTGGGAAAAGGCTAACTCTGAAACGGCTGGCAGAAATCTCAGCGCAAAAGCTGCCGCCGGCAGCAGGTGCGCCGTCCGGCAGCGGCAGCCCAGGCTGTAGCTCTGCCCCAGAGGTATGTTCCCATCATGGGCCACCATCAAAGGGCCATGTCCCCCTTGCGTGTCCCCAGCGGGAGCAGTGCATTGATCCTATGATCCAGCACGCAGAGCATGCTGCATTAAGCCAAAAGAAGTAAATAAATGGGGAAATGTCTCTCTGGGGTCCAGGGATGCAGGCTAAAGTCTAAAGCTTTCGCTGGCTTTGGGAAAGGGTGGGAAAGGATGAAAAAAGGATGAGGGCTCTTTCAGGCTGTCCTGTTTGCCCAGTGAGCTGATTTTTCCTTATAGTGGTAGTGAGAACCAAAGGCCACAGAAGCAGCAAGTGGCTTTGAAGCCGCGCAGCCAAGGGGATGGCTCTGCCCACCGCGCTCCGGGGCCCGCCGGGAGATGCTCTCCACTGTCTCGGCCTCTAGATGTTTCCTTTGGCAAGGTTAATCACAGAACAGCTTAGAGGGGAGAGGTGGGGAAGCCTTCTTCTCCTTGTGGAAGCAGAACCGCTCCAAAATTGGTGCTGGAGCAGCCGGTGCTGGGGACACAGATGCCGAGCTCCCCAGCAGCAGTCGAGATTTTTCCATCAGCATTTGGCTCTCTGGATGTTTGCATGTAAAAACCTGCTTTTTTCCTTCTTTTTTACACAAACCACAGCAATCTCTATTTGAGTTCCCAACCGTGACGCTGTCACAAACTCTTAAGGCCTAACTTCTCTTTCCATGAGCATTTTAGTCACTGGCCCTTCGTTGTTTCGGATCTTCAGGGTCTTGATGTCTTTGATGCGTCATAATTTACTTGGGAAGTCAATTAACCTAAATTGAATTAGGCCATTTTTAATTCTGAATGAGAATATCCACACAGGGGCTTAGTGCAGTTTAACTAATCTACTTCAAACGCACACCTTTAGTTAATTTGGATTAATCGTCCTCGTTGTCCCCCTGCAGAGAAGCCTCTAGCCATTTCTGCTGTGCAAAGGGGCCGCTGGTCCTGTTTTCGTTAGCGTGCCCCGTTTTGTCGCTCTGACGGCGTGCGCGTGGCATTCGCACGTCGGCGTGAATGACATCTGCGCGCCTCTCGTGGCCCCGTAACGCCCGCGGGCGGGAACCCTGCTGACACCGAGGCTCCGTCGAGCACTTCCGAAGGGCTCGGCGTTTACTTTTAACTTGCTCGGTTCAAAGTTACCCTGTTGGTGGCTTTATTTTCACGCTTTTGGATATGAGGCTAATTTATTCCACAATTAACTGCCAACCTGCAGCAGCCAGCTAATGCAACAAAAGTGCCAGAAATCTTCAAATACAGTAACCCCAGAGGCTTTCCAAGCAGGGAATTTACTCTGCTGGGCTTAGACCTGTGCCCATCGTGCTGAGTCCATGCAATCCTGGGACCCTGGGCTGGTGTGAAAAAAAAGAGTTTAGTTCTGGAAGAAACCTGCACTTCACACTGTTTTGTGCTGCCAGATTATTACCTGGATTATGCAGATAATTAGAGAGTAAATTAGGCAAAGAGTTAACGGGAAAGAGGGAAGAGGAAGATCAACTCTAAACTGTAAAATATGAACTGATTTTTGAGAGCATTCGCCTTCATGTGCATGTTGCGACATGCAGCAGCTCTCACTGATCATTTCTACGAAAGACATTTATAATGCACTTTAGAAATAATTGACAGCTCCTCTTTTGTCTGGGCTTCATGCGAGTTAATGGAAATTGATTTAAATAAAAAATAATTTACATGTTCTTATAAGATTTCATTGAATTTACAAGGACTGGAGCACACCACATTAATTATTGCTATGTCATTGTGGCAAGCTAGCGAGAAATTAGATATAAAAACTGAGCAAAAACTATATACAATTACCATTAAAATGACTCGGGCATGAAAATTAATCAAATGGATTTGGAAAAACATTATTCCTGTCAACAATAGGAGGCCAGGTCTTTTGTTCTGAACTTTTATTTTGATCCCTTTTTTTTAACTCGCTCTTTGAATTAGTCTGTATTTACAGTATGCGTCTTGGGAAGAGCTCCTGTTATTATATAGGAGACGTAAAAGGGAATTTTGATTTCCAGGTGTGCTTACTCGTCACATGGGATGGCATGGATTAGGGGGAGGCTGTGTTGGTGAGCAAGGCACAGGTTATCTGCTGTCAGCTTGTGACCACTTTCTCAAAAATCATCTAAACCCTCCGCAGGACTCAGTCCTCCAGCCGTTACACGGGGCTGCCCTTCGTTCCCCTCTAGGGTAGCGGTGTCTCAGTGCAGATTTACTTTTGCATTGCTGTATATTCACAAGTGTTATGAAAAACTTTATTCCTTTATTTTGTTTTTTCATTCTAAATGGGTTGCTAATAATTCATTTTTCTTTTTTCCAGGCAAACCAGTAATGATAGTAACTGAATACATGGAGAATGGTTCTCTGGATACGTTTTTGAAGGTAATACTTAAACTCTTTTTTCCAGGGGGACCTTAGTTAATGTTTGACTTCTTTACTGAAGGTTGGCATCAGTGCAAAAGTTTGCTGAGTGCGGGTACAGCCCTTAATGCTCCTTTTTGAAGGCAGGAGTAGCTCAGTTCTCACTTGATCTATATTTATATAGCAGCATGAAGGACCTGGTTTGTGTATCAATAACACCAGATAATGATAAATTGTGAAGTATTGTGTTTATTTTAGAAAGGAGTCTGCTGCATGGAAATGATTCACTCATCCTGCAAACCTTGGTGACATTTCAAGAACAAATCCAGGCCGTGTCCTGGCAAAACAGACTTGTCAGAGCTTTTCAAGAACCAGGAGCTTTGGAGGATGGAGCAGGGCGGAGGTTGTTAGGGGATCCAAGCAGCACCACGAGGATAGCCCGTAATCCCGAATTCTCAAATGTGGCCCTGTGCAGTTACGGTTTATGTTTAGCTTGATGCCGTTCAGGCAGCTGACTCGGAGACGGTCCACCTCGGTGCTTTTATGCACACAACTACACCTGTTTGCTCCTAGTAGCAGTCTCTTCATCACTCACCAGTGAGAACAGCTCGCTCCTTGATCACCAGTTAAAAGAACTATATTTCCTTAGCTTTGTCTCTAGGGAGCCTCCTCCAAACAATGAGACTTTCAAAAGCTTCCTGGTCAGAGCAGGAGAGTAATGAAATATTAATTTCCCTGTTTTTCTTCCCCGGAGACGTGTCTCTTTGCCTTTCTGCGCGCACACCGTGCTGAAGGTGCTGGGGCTCTCAGCCGATCGAACATCTCCCTTGCTTTTGCAGAAGAACGATGGGCAGTTCACAGTCATTCAGCTGGTTGGGATGCTGCGAGGCATCGCATCTGGGATGAAGTACCTGTCTGACATGGGGTACGTGCACAGAGATCTCGCTGCCAGGAATATCCTCATAAACAGCAACTTGGTCTGCAAAGTGTCCGACTTTGGGCTCTCCAGGGTCCTAGAAGATGACCCCGAAGCAGCATATACTACCAGGGTGAGTTATGGGGATTATGAACTGGTTGAGCTCAAGAAAAACATAATCCCTGTCACATTTGATATTTAGGCTCTTTAGCAAAGAGGTTTGCTGTGAATGCAAAGCCCTCAAACTGTGTGCGTGAGGATTTTGGCCAGATGTTATCAGTTAATTGTTGTCAGATTAATTCTGCAAAATACCTGCAACTTTGCACTGGGGATGGCCAAACAAAGCAGGATTTAATGGCACTCTCACAGTGATTCAGTCCACGCTGAGCACCTGAGTCACACAGCCAGCTTTCAAAAAGCACTACGTTCCCAGCTCCATTCTCTTCCCTTGGCAAATACCAGAGGGAGAAAAGGTGGAACCAGAGGATTCACCAAGGTGAATACCAGAGGAACAGGTGCTTTGCTTAGGTACGTATGCAGAGATCTAAGCCACGGTCTCCTGATCGGCTTAGCCTTTTTGAAACATGTCTAAACACCCAAGGCTCATTGCTAAGGAAGCACCTTTGCCCCTGCAGTTTCTCCCCGACATCAGAAGGGAGCTGTGGCAGCCTCGAGAATCCATCCCTTGCGCTGCGGCAGGATCCCGGGCTTCATGGGCATGAAGGCCACGCGTCCCGACGCTAGCGCGGGGCAGGTTTGGCACAGGGGTTTGGCAGTTGGGGAAAGGCAAGCCCTGCTTGCGGCCATGACCTGCTGCCACGTGCTAGTTGGCACCACTGAGAACGTGGCCCCTCACTGAAGGTATGCGCTGATGAGCCTGTGAATAAATAGCTATTGAAAAAGGGGCTTTTTTTTTTTGGTTTGTTAATTTGCTTTTTATATGTTTTCCAAGTTTTATCTTTTTTCCATCAGCAAACACTCTAACAGGGGATTCAGAGATACTTCCCAATATTTAGCTTGGCACTGGGAGGAAAGGACTTCACAGTAAAACATATTTTGATATAATAATCAAGGGAGACGACTCTCAACCCAATGACAAAAGTATTTCTTCATCCAAACTCTCCTTCTCCCCTGAACCCTCCCAGGGCTGGTTTGAGGTTTGATTTCTAAAGCACTAGAAGAGGGGAAGGGAAATAGCAAAGCATATTTGACAGCTCTCTGCAAAGGCTAAACCACGGAGCTCAGAGGGAGGTGGCATCAGTGCCAGCCCTGCAGCGGAGGCCAGGCAGGCTGGACGTTGCACCCGCTCATCCTTGTGCCTGCCGCATAGCACCAGCTGCAGGATCAAGGCCTCAAAATAAAAAAAAAAAAAAGAAAAAAAAGAAAAAGAAAAGTGCTCCTTCTCCGGCAATTTGCATGAAGCTCTCATTAGATCAAAGCCTTCCCCCGGTTCAGAGCTGTCTGTTGCTCCCTCCGTTTGCTCTCGGAAAGCGAGGAGCCGTATTCCCCTACCAGCCAGTGCAACGTAATTGAGATGTTGATCCTATGCGTGTCCCGGCATTCAAACAGAATTCAAACAACAAACCTTCAGGACGGCCAATTAGTAGGCAGCCTACAAATGCTTATGGGCTGAGATAATGTGGAAAGGGGCCCCATGCTGTCAAACAGATTTACTTTAAAATTCGATGTCTCTTTCCAGCGAGAAAACAGCATCCCTCGGTGCTCGAGAAAGTATTGTTTCGTCCTCTTTTGCATGTTCTCTGCCCTCCTCTCCAATCTGCCTTTTTTTTTACTTTTTTCCTTTGAATCACAGGGAGGGAAAATCCCCATCCGATGGACGGCCCCCGAAGCGATCGCCTTCCGCAAGTTCACGTCGGCCAGCGATGTCTGGAGCTACGGCATAGTGATGTGGGAGGTGATGTCCTACGGCGAGAGACCGTACTGGGAAATGACGAACCAAGACGTAAGCACGGGCGAGGGCTGCTGTGCGACGGGGTCCCGGGGGCTTAGCGCTGGTTCTGCAGGCAGAGGGACAGGCCCAGGACAGAGACTGCCCTCCTCTTTAGAAGGAAAGCCGCTATAAAAATGGCTTTGCTCGAGCCAGAGAAGACCAGTGCTCCTGTCGATGCTCTCTTTTGCAGCAGCCCAGAGCAGGCTTTGCGCAGAGGGAAACGTGTGTGCACGGAGGCAAGCCTACTTCCCCCGGCAGACGGCTGGAGCTGCGCTAACGCGGTCAGAGCTGGAGCCTGTCCCTCTTGTGTCTGCTGGCAAAGGTCTGCCGGGGGATAGTTGCTCATAACTGGCAGCGTTTCAAGTGCATGTACGAACCCCTGCTGTCCTGGAAAGCAGAAACTGCGAGAGTCGTGGTGGGGGCTTGTTTCCCAGCTGGGTGATGTAGTCTAGTGGTTGCGGTCCAACCTGGCAGCGCTGGGATCCGGCTTTCAGGCGTCCTTGCGTTGCCAGCCTCGAGAGCAGTTTTACTCCTTTTTCTGCTCCCGTGCTTTGCCGTGTCCGCTGCAGAGACCTTTGAGTCTGTGTTAGTGCTCCCTGCTGTCACCTTTGCAAGGAGCTCAGTAAAGCAGCGTACGTCTAAGCAGGGGCTTATCTCAATCCTGGACAGAGACTTTCTGCCCCATGCGGAGAACACAGCAGTTTAGAGCCACGCTTTTCTGGTCACACGGAGCTCTGTAGCTATTTTTAACGCTGATGCGAGAGCATAACACAAATATTGTTCAGTAAATGTCAGACTAAGGTTCGGGCTGGTGCCAGTGAGCTAACACTCGGTGGCCAGAGAAGTCCTTGTCTGGATAGTAAGGCTTTAAACATCTCCACCTTTCACATCAGCTCCAAAAAAACCCAAACTCTATTCTGTGGGGCGATGGGTGCATTTCACACTTATCTGAGGAGAAGTGGCTGAAGGACTGGTTTCTTTAGGAGCAGAAAGCAGAGAATGGTGAGATCTTTTATGAGCAGCAGTTGCTGATCAGACTTCGCTTGGATCATCTCTCTGCTTGTCATATCCAGAGCTGGCAACTGCCTGGGCGATAGCAGCCTAGGAAACTTAAGCCTTGTGGCACAGAAATATTTCTCATGTAATTTATGCCTTCCTCCTTCATGTCCTCGGGGCCCCTTCTTCTTCCATTGCCTCCTCGTTTTGGCAGAAAAACGAGCAGTGTTAGATTTCATGCCGGGGTTTGTGTGGAGAGCTGTGGTGCTCTGCTCACGGGAACGTCAGGCTCCATCGCCCACCAGTTTCAGTTGTGCGGCTTGCAGTTAAAGCACAGCGCTCGCAGGTATAGTCGGTGGTGGGCAAAGCTGTGCTCCTCATGATTCGGGCAGATTGCTCATGCCAGTCTTAGAGGAGGTACAGCGCAGCAGGGCAGGCACTGTTACAGCTCCAAAGACTGCAAACCAAGCTGAAAAGGCACCATGGTTCCTAGATGGCTTTCTAAAAATATCCTTTGGCTGAAGCACACGATAGGGCTCTGATGTAGGAATTGTTGAGTGGAATTTTGTGGCCTCTGTTACACAGGTTGGTAAGTTAAATTGTCATAATGGTCGCATTTCAGTCTTCAGAGTGGTGGTTTTATGAAAACTGCGGTTTAAAAGTGTTACTTTGGCTTACTGGAAGAGACTGTCTCAGCTCATCCTCTGGCAGACATCCCACATTCAGTCACCCCAATCCCATAAGTGAAGAGTGCTTGTCCAGAAAAGGGCAAGAGAGAAACTGTCTCCTACTAGCTGCAACATTTTGCTCCTCAGATCTTCCAAAGCAGCGTGCTCCAATGATCAGAAAAAGTAAATGTGCCGTTTTCTTATTTTCTAGCTATTGCGGTTGCCACCAGTGATCGTTGCTGTTTCATTCTTTTACTTCCATTACAGCCAGACCCCCAAGGCACCTTGAGATACAGGAGTATATTTCAGCATCCCAGCTCCTTGCAGTATGTTGATAGCATTTACATTGTATCACCAGAACGAACGACATCCTGTAAATTGAGTTAACGCTATTGATTGGGATGTTACTGCCAGGAATATAAAACATACATAACTCCATTGCAGATGTAGTTCAGATAATCTGAGCTGGTGCCAGATGGTCTGGTACGCATCTTGCTGCTATTTTCTTTCTGCTGAAGCTGGAAGATGATCCCTTATTGTAAAAAATACATATGTGGACATGGCAGATAGATAATGTTCTCGTAGCTGTGCTACACTGACGTTTTTTATATGGCAGCTGCAAATTTGGGCTTAGGGATCAGCTGAAGCATGATGTGAAGGGAGCATGGTATGGTGGGCCTGCTTTTTTAAGGATGTGAGCATAAGCTATGTTGTAGAAAAGACTACTTTGCAATCTTGCAGAGGCTGGGTAGAAAATGGTGCAACTGCTCCACTGAGAGGCGAAATCTGCGAGGATATTCCTGCTGGCACCTCCTGGCTTTAGATGCGTCTCCCTTGAAGCACTGTTGGTCTCAGATCTTCAAATGTGCTCAGTACTCTTTGAGGAGACAGCAAAGTGTCACACAGTGTCTCCTCTACCACATATGCCCTTAGGACGTAGGAAATTCCTGCTGCTCCTGCTCAGTCAGCTCTGCTCCTTCCTAGGACTACCAACTTGGCAAAAAAAAGTCCGTGCAGTGAAGGATGATTTGAAAGTCAGATATGAGGGTCCTGAATTTTGGAGCCTTCTGAAAGACAGTGTCAGCCTGAGGTGGCTCTTACAGTACTGCCCGTCAAGGAGTTAAAGAGCTCTGGGTCAAGAAAACAACTTAGCAGGCTAACCGCAGAGCCTTCTTGAAAACAGGGTGTTTTCAAAGCAGAAGTGAGACAGTGCCTAGAATGAATGGCATCTGAGGCCATCTTTGGAGTCAAAACAGTGAAATGCTGTGGTTTCCCACATGGCATTCACCATCAACAAGAACTGCTTGCAGCTCCTTTGGGTCAGTGAGTCGTGGAGCGGAGGGTGTGGAGGATTTCTGAGGCTCTTGGCATGCGCACGTGTCCTCCTGGCCTGAAATGAGAGCTGTGTTCTCCTGAAAAGTATTAAAAGTTTAAAATGGGAACTCTTAGGCTCTGAGCTCTCTCGTAAATCTGTCAAAAAATGGGGAAAGCAAGTGGCTTTATTTATTTCTGCTCTTGTTTATTCATTTTTGCTTCAAAAACACAAGCAGCACATGTGCGTACCAGTTGTTTTAGCTGTAGAGGCATCGATAGTTTGTGTTTGAAATCAGTGCAACAACCCTCCCCTGTTTTTAATTTGCATACTCTTGTGCTGACATTTTAAATTGTTGGCAGAAATGTGGACACACTAAGACAAAACTAGACCCAGACAGTATTGAATGATATATGAGATGGTTACTCTGCCTCAGCCTTGAATCCATCCATCAATTAGCATTCAAAGTCTCTTCTGAGATACAGTCAGACTTTTATTACTGTAATACAAATTTGTGGTCTAGCACATGCCTTTTCATTTAAAAAGAGGCCAACAACTGAATAAACAAAATTGCTGTACTCCAAGGCACTGCTGGGAAGCCCCATAGGCTGCTGTTTGCAGACTGCAGCGGGCTTAGGAGGTTACCTGGTATAACCTGCAAACCTCAGCCGAGCCTTGAACCTGCGCAGCCTGAGACCTGGCCCACCCGTTACACCATACCTTGGCTCGCTATATGCGTTTTTTCAGTGTCTGGAAATTAATTATTCAACCCATCCATAATTATTCATCCCATATGTGAAAGATAAGGGGGTTTGCTGGGTTTGTTTCTTGTGTGCAGAGGGGAGAGAGTTGTTCGTAAGCTTATTGCTGGCCTGTAAGTTCCCCAATTACATCACTTTACATTTGGGGAAAAAAAGGTGAGAGGAAGAAACACAACCCAGCAGCCTTGTGTTTTGTCTCCCGTAGGTGATTAAAGCTGTGGAGGAAGGCTATCGCCTGCCAAGTCCCATGGACTGCCCTGCTGCTCTCTACCAGCTGATGCTCGACTGCTGGCAGAAAGACCGCAACAGCAGGCCCAAGTTTGACGAAATTGTCAGCATGTTGGACAAGCTCATCCGTAACCCAAGCAGCTTGAAGACATTGGTTAATGCATCGAGCAGGTACAAATTCAGGCTAGAGACATTTCTCAAAAGTGAGATTCTTGTCTGAATAGCCCCTGGTGTAGAATTACCACTTACTATTTGATTGGCTCAGATCCTTGTGTGGATGTTCCTCGAGCTTCATTATGTCCAGGGGAGTTTTCCCAAATCAACTCTTTGTGTTTAAATTGGCAGACAGGTGAGCAATCCAGTTATTTTATAAATGCAGTGCTGCTGCCACAAGGAAAATGATTGTGGCTTGTCTTTCAGAAACTGGAGTTGGAGAGGTATTTATAGGTCTGTGATAAAGCTGTCTCTGCTCTTACCCCAGGGTTAGAGAGAACACGACTGAGCCTATGAAGTATACGGTGACCACTGCTCAGATTACCTCCCTGTTCACTTTACCCTGCTTATATGAATAGCAGAGCCTCTTGGGGAAACTTTGGATGTGCAAAGCTCACAGAAGTCCAAGCACATCCCTCCACAACTATGCCCAGTCCTGTTAGCCGTCACCTCCAGCTCTGGCAGTCTTCATAAATACGAGAGGATCTGTGTGGTTCCCAAAGAATTGTACCCAAATGATTTCCTAAACCACATTAAGTGAACAGAGCAGCCGGTGTGCAATTAAACATGAATCTCAAGAGCTACACAGCTATGAGTAAGGTAAACATGGTCAAGGAATAAAACTGCACTTGGGGAAAAATAAGGATTCATATTTTTCAGTGAGTTGTAGTACTGTTCTTTGCACCATACCAGAGTTTTGGAGAGGTTTTTTTCTCCATGGTGTAAACACGCACTGCTGAGACAAGTGTGTCACTAATCACTTGATTCCTCACAGCGTCATGAAGGAGCGATGTGTATAAATCACTGCTGCTTCACTGATGTCAGTGGTATTCCACTAATTAACGCTGGGTGAGGCTCTGGCACTTCAGAAAGGTTTATTCTCAGAGGAGGAAAAAAAAGACACAAATCGTTATACTGACAGCACTTTAACAAGAACGAGGTACAGTTGTTAAGACAAGGTTACGCAGGCCACGTGGACCAAAGCAGATTTACCAGGTGCGGCTAGACCCGTCGCATCCCCACTTCTCAAGTGAGCCTTGCGTAGCAGCATGTAGTCCATCTCCCCTGTTGCTGCCAGACCGCACGTCCCATGCCAGCTTCCTCCTTTCCCAGGAGCGGAGCCACAGCTTTTCTCTGCGATCCTCAAGTGCCTGTGGTTGCGAAGCCTGGAGGTGAGCTATCTCAAAGAATCCCATGCGCAAAGGAAGAAGCTCTACCTTCCAGCTGGGGTCGAGTATCATGTCCCTGTGCATGGTGTCTAATGCACTGGCAGAGAAGAGACATAAAACCCCTGTACATTTCATTTTTAAATACAAAATAGATCTGATTCCTTGGGCTATTTCGTATGCATCATTAACCATCTGAAGAAGCAATTGAAGAATGAATCTTATTAGCAATTAGTTGTAATGTCAGTCCCAGCAAACCTGCAGGAAAAGGTTTATGATAGCAGAAAATATGTGATGTTTCTCTTTTATTTTCAGTTCAGAACAGTCATTTTGAAGGCATGCTACATTGTGGTTGATGTACTGCTCTACCAAACGATTATTCTAGAAAAGACGAAAATAGGCAGAAAACCATTTCCTTGAGTTGCTGAGCACTTTGTTGATATTGTATTGCATGTACAGGTCTACCCAGTTCCAAACTGCTCCTCTTCCATGTTGCGCTGGGTATTTTGGATGGAGATGGAGCACCTGAACAGCCAGGTTTTTGTGACTGTTTCTTTAATCATAGAATGCCATACCCAGAACACAGTGTTTCCAAATGAAGCATTATTTCAACATACAACAGCTGTAAAGGACTTTCTTTTATATATGTAATGTATTCTTTATGGAAATTCTCGTTAATGCAAATAAGGGAGGAAATCACTCTCTACATTACAGCGGGTGCATATCAGTAGGTACCTCATGACATTAGTGATGAAAATCTACTTCTCATTATGATTACTTAGGAGTTTTGAATTCCTCATGTGTATAAAATGTTATGGGAAGCCATTATGCTCTTGGTACTGCAAGTATTCACGTTTTATTGGACCCTTCAGCATCACTATTAAATAAACAAATAATACTAATGTGATCATAAAATACACAACGATTCCTGAAGTGCTAAAATAATATCCTGGCTCTCCTTCCAGCTGCAAATCTTTTAAGTCTAATTCTCACAGTTGGAGGCTGATCCAACAAACATGTTTTCCAGTGGGTAATAATCTTGGTGCAAGGCTAAGGTTAGCTTTGTGTCCTAGGGCACGAAGCAGGGGCCAAAGCCAGTGTCTTTCTCTGTCCACCTGGCCAACCTTGGGCAAGCCCCTGTGCTCCCAGTACATTACTAGAAGAGCAGTGGACGTGTATACAACAGGGGTCCTTTGCACCATGTATTATGTTAGTATTTCTGCTGCGGTGAAGGGTTACTCTATGCCTGAACTATTTCTTCCGTGGGTGGCATTATTGAACGGGTCAGCAGTTGCCGTGGTGGGGTTTGAACCAGGGTATGGAGCGGGAGTTTCCCTTCCGTTCTTGGGCTAAACCGTGAAGCTCGCTTCCAGCCTGGTGTTTGGCTTGGAGCGCTGCTGCTCTCTGCAGGACTTGCTCGTTGCTGGCCACATCAGGAAACCCAGCCTGACTTGGCAGGAGCCGGCCCCGAAGTGTTAGCAGCAGCCCGCCGTTGACAGTCGCTGCTGGGAAATGTAATTTGAGTTTTGGCTTCCAGGCTCTGGGCTGTCTGAAGTTAATTATTAGCTTTAAGGCAGGAGGAAAATGGAGCAAATAGAAGCAAAGCTGAGGTCCTTGAAGTAGGAGGGATTGGGGGAAGCGGTGTGGAAAGAGTCGCCTCATGTACAAGAGGTGACAGTGAAGGACGCTAACCCTGACCGCTGCTGAGGCCACCTCTTTTTGCTCATGTTGTGGACCAGAGAAAGTGGACAAAAGTACAGGTGAAGAGGAATGTTAGAGATTTTGCAAAGTCTTGCCAACTCATCCTCCGTAATCATTTATGTTTTGCTCATGAAGCAGAGGTTTTGAAAGCTTTTACATTGGCCTATCTGAAAGTAACAGTAAAACTGAAAACTTTGGAAAATCCCTTGTGGGACTTATCAAGGGGCTAGTTCCTTCCACCTCATTTTGGTTGAGCTGTATTTGCAGGGTTAAGCAACAGCTACTGATGAGGTGCAGTAATTACCACTCGCCATGAGCTGGGTGGGAGGATCTGGGCTGCAGTAATCACTGGAGAATGCAGAAAAAGAGCCATCTCCATCACATAAAAATGTAAATGACCAAGTTGTGTTGAGTATCTCTTGATACTGATTTTGTTTGCTTCTCTGTTGTTTTTGCTTTTATTCCTAGAGTATCAAATTTGTTAGTAGAACACAGTCCAGTGGGGAGCGGTGCCTACAGGTCAGTGGCTGAGTGGCTGGAAGCTATCAAAATGGGACGATACACAGAGATCTTCATGGAGAACGGATACAGTTCGATGGACGCTGTGGCTCAGGTGACCTTAGAGTGAGTAGTTTCCAGATCGTTTTCACCTCATTTATGGGAATTGGGAGTGGGGAGAGACAAAACATTTGAAAATAAGCAGGGAGGCGGCTCCAGAAAGGAAAGCATTACTCGTTTGCAGTCAGCAGTTTCCAGGGAAGCATGCTCTTTTAGCATCCGTATTGATGATAACAAGTGCAGGCAAGACCAGAGCTTACCATCAGTGCATTGACAGCCAGCACCTTGGCTCCTTTGCTCAAAGAAATTAATGCTTGGGTTTGAATAATTGACAAGCTGTCCTGCTACATAAGAGTAGTTGATTATGTGAGGTCTTGACAAAATTAAAAAAAAAAAAACTACTAGTTAATACGTGTTTTCTAGAGACCCCTCTGAGCTGTACTGGCTTTACACTAGCTGGTTTCAGAGATCGCCCAGATTTACCCAAGGCTGAGTGGACACTCAGCCCAGTGGAAGGTAACGGGATTCAATGCTAGTCTGACCGTTGGAAATAAACCTAGACACAGCTGACGCCTGCGCAAGGGCATCAGCAAAACCACAGCTCCCTGGCCTAGGCTCTTCCTTCAAATTTAGTGCAGGCTTAAGGCAAGCGTGAGGTGCCTTTCGCATCAACAGGATCGGACCCAGCTTTGATCAGTTATTCGTTAGCCAGAGTATTGCAGGCAAGGCTCAAGTCCTACCAGGGAGCCAGCTCTTCTGCTGAAGGCGTCGGGCCAGCAGCTCTGACGGTGGCAGCCCTGGCAGCAGGGCCAGGCTCACAGCACCCGTTGTGCCCTCCACATTTTCACACGCATGTGCTGGCGGTCGGGGCGACAGCACTGCATGACTTGGTAAAAACGCCTTGGGGCTGCTGGTTTGTTATGCTCTCCCTTTAATCACCCACGTCATTTGGGTAGTCACGTCCATACTTTCTTCCTGCCGCTTATTTGAGCTTAGCATGGAGTCTGCATTTCCAGCTGGGTTAGCTCGAGCTCGGGTTAGCGCAAGCGTTGAGGCAGAGTGGGAAGGATTAGGCTCTGTGCTTGGGGCTGCCTTGGAAGAGGTCCTCCGATCACAAGCAGGCCAGTGCAACCAGATGGCCAGCGTGCCTACAGATGCAGAGCAGAGGATTAAGGAAAGAAAGAATTTTCTGTGAATATTTTAAGAGCTCTAAAAGAAATGCTCATATCAAAGGGGAAATGCTTTGGTTCAACCCCAAATTATTAAGCGTTTTTCACTTCTATTTTTTGCATTCACCAATAAATTAGAGGTTCACTTGGTCACGCAGCTCTACCCACTGTCCTAGCATCTCTCTTCCTAGTGTGCGGCCAAAACGAGAGCTCCCTAACCTCTCCCTCGGGAGGCTCAGCTGCATTTCTTCAAAATCACACAAAATGCAGGGCTTCATAAAATGACGCTATTAAGGATTCCTTAGGTTGCATGTATGTAATTTGCAATAGAAGGATCTATTACAACCATGCCAAATAGCCACTGGTTTTTGGTGTAAAATCTCAACAGGCCAGCTCTCAACTCATTAGCCACATTACTCATCTCAGAGCCACTGCTTTCTTCACTTGTTCTCGTTGCATTTGAATTTGTCCCCTCTTTGCTTCTGTTTTCAGCCACAATCTTTCTTTTAATCCGTTCCCTGCTTCCTCCTGCTGCCTCTTTGTCTTTTTACCCTCTTTTTACCCTCTTCTGGCTTTGCCTTCTCCCTCTTTTTATTCTTTTCTTACTTTTTATTGTTTGAGTTCTTCCCCGTCTCTCTTGTGTTTCCTCCTCCTCCTCCTCCTCTTTTCTTCCTTGCCTCATGGACAACTTTGGAAAAAGAGTCCTTTTTTGGAAGAAACCCTTCCTTCATCGAGAGCGGTTCCTCAGTTTCTGGTTGCTGAAAGTGGTTACCCACAGCAGGGCTTCTGGAAAAGCATTTAAGAAATACACCCACTTTTTTTTTTTTTTTTTTTTTTTTTTTAGAAAAAAGGACGGAGGCTTTGGGACTAAAATATTCTCTGAATCCATGTGATATTTCACTGGCTGGCTTATATCAGAACAAAAGAAAGGTCAAAGAACATACATTCCTAAAATGAAACTTCACTTACTCAGATTTTTTAAATTAAAATCCTTAAAGCGAGATTATGAAATGATCTGCTTAATTCCATGTCAGATTTTAAATACTTCTATATATTTACCCTCCAGCAGTCCAGAAATTTCAAGAACATCCCTCCAAAAATCATTTCAAGCCAACCAAAAACTATTTGAAAACCATTTTTCAGGTTGGCAGTGAACCAAGAAATCCATTATCCGTGCAGTTCTAGCCAGAAAGGCAAGTTGTTTTAGAAGTCTTTAAATCAGATTATAGCTGCCAGAGATGCTCTGACCCTCTCCTCAGGGTCCCAATACATTGTGTATGTATTATAGTATATGTAGTGTTCAGCGTGGCTTTGCTCATCTTCCCAGGGCTATGAGCAAACCCTGGGACTATCTCCAGCTGGGCTCATCCACCCTTTCCACCTGGGAAATTTAGCAAAGCTCTGCTGATTTTTGAGGTAGCTATGTCCATTTTTCTGAGCTGGCTCCAGCTGGGTAGTAATACATGTCAGCAAATAAAATCTAGAGGATCCAGAGTGCCTTAGGCAGAGATGCTCATGCAAGGCATCATGCTTCTCCAACAGCTCTGCCTCGGATGTTTGCACTGTGTTTGTGGTTCAGCCAGAGGCCTTGGCCCTGCTCAGGTCTGCTTTGGGGAAAATTGGGGAAGATTCATTAAAAAGCCAGACAAAAATACAAAAACAGGGCCTCTGTGATACCTCTCAGACACATTAAAAAGCACAAAAGACTCAGCTCTTAAAATCAGATGAACCACCATAAACTTCAGAGGCTTAAGAGGAAGGGTATCCTAGAGTTTTTAGGACTTGGACCGTAGGCTCAGGCTGGTGTAAACTAGCAGGTTGCCCTTAAAATCAACAAATGCTTATCTGACTTGTGGGGGGGCTCATCTTAGGTCCTCCCAGGTTCTCCAGAGAGACTCAGGGGAAGAAATAACCTTGGAACATGTGAAGTTCTTTAAAGGTTAATATATTTGGGGGTTTTGTTTTTGTAGAGGTTTTTATTTTTCTCCGCATGAAAAGGAAGAACAAAAGCATTTTGTACCCTGCAAATGAGAATTCAGGTTAAATGTTCCTTGTCATTTTTAATATAGGCAACTGTTCAATATATTCCAGAGCTGGGACTTGGGGGGATCAGGTAAAAAGAAGATCTGAACATTTGGAAAGTAGCTTGCTTTCCCCAAATGACATCAGTAAAACATTCCTTACAATTTAAGAGGTTGCCTTCAAATGCCATCCAAAACAATATTCCCTAAATTCAAACTACCTAGGGGATGGATGTGGAAATTAAACAGAAAAAATTAGAAAAACTGGATAAAAGCAGAAAAAAAATGTGATGAAAGTAAAGAATTCCTACAGTCTACTGAAAAAAAAATGATTAGAGGAATGAAAGAGGATGGCCATGATATTCTGATGTTACAAGTGTCTGTTGGTGCCCAGGTTGTGGCCTCTTTATGGGACCTGGTGGAGATGGTAGATGTTCAGCACCTTTTGAAAATCGGGCCTGTCTTGGGTGAGAAGCTCAGTGGGTTGGAAGTCCTGATGTGTCCCGCTATGCACACAACCCAAAATCCCAGTTACCACCCTGCTTCTTTCAAACTGATGGCTTGATGCTTATATTCTGGAAAAGAATAGCGCTAGTGACAAATTTCTGAAAATCGAAGATATAAAACCTAAACACAGTGAATATCGCCCCAAGTCCTGAGCTCTGCCTGCTTAAGCAAAAAGTCCTGAAAATGTATGTATTCAAACAAAGAGTGATTTCTACATTTAGCTCTAATTCTTGCAAAGGGACGAATCACCTTGTGAAAAGTGGAGCCTCACCCTCCACCCCCTCTTTCCAACTGGATATCAGACTTGAAGGAAACCTTTCCAGTGGACCAGACCTGCTCTTTAAACTTGTGGACCACCTAGTGACTTTGAGTGTGTCTGGAGCTCTTTCAATACCCTGCAAGAATAACTTTACCAGGACAGTACTCAAGAATAGATAGAACAATGACTTGAGTTTCAGTCTGACCCTTGACTGGACCAATTACTAACAAAATGTGGACTACGTACTGTATCTTTTGAAAGATCTGTACTCACTGAATCTCAGGACACTCTGTTGTTTGTTATTAGATGAAGAGAGCTCTGAATATTTGTAATAATCTGTGCTGTGTTGCCTTGCATTGTACTTTTTTTCTTATAAAATAAAAAGAATTATTTATTAAAAGCTCTACCTGGATGAAGAACATTTAAGAGTTCACCTGCTCTAGATGCTTATTCTTAGCCTGAAATCTCAGTGCTGGGACTGCGATGCTGCATATGCTTCTCAGTGACCCAATTCTCATGTCGTAATAACAAAGGATGAGAATAATGAGTAAGAGCAGATGAACTCTTAAAAAATAAAGGTCTTCATTTCAAGCAAAAGTCCCTAGCAAGTGGATTCCTTTCTGTAGTGTCTTCTGAAGGTCTTTGAGGTTCTTCTTCCTCCTCCTCACTTGAACTGATGACTAACTTAATCCGTGAGTGGCCCCCATCTGTATGGTCAGTTGTAGAGTCACAGCACATGATGAAGAATGGTGAAATCTGGCCTGGATGGGAAATGAAATACAAAATATCTGTGGGCAGGCTGACGGCTGTTGGCCACGGCGATCTTTCAGGAACCCGGCTCTTTTGCATGACGAAATGGGTGGTGAGGGGCTTGTATTTTATGTGGCAATCCAGTCCTAGTCTACACTGTGTTCGGCAAACTGGTCCATGGTGTATTAGTAGTTCTGTTTGTAAATAAAATGTTTTAAATATATTTCTTACAACGTGAAGACCCTGAATTCAACCCTTGCCAATGGAGGAGATTGCGGTTGCGGGGATACTCTTGTCCTTCAGAAATTTCCTGACAGGCTGGGGCGTTGGAGCAGTGTGCTTGCAGCTGTACATGGGCTGTCTGGAATGAGCCGACACCGATTGCGCCTTTATTTCCTTAGCTTTTTGGTCAGCTTAGGTCAGCTCCCTAATACTGCGTTAGCATGTGTTTTGAATTCCTGCTTATTGCCATTTTCAACCGCAGACAAAAGAAGTGTAAAAAGGGGAGATCTCTCCCTAAAAGGGGACTAAAAGTCTTGTCGCTGTGGGATTTGAACGCAGGGAGATGTGCACGCACATGTGTCTCCTCCATGCCCTCCAGGAGCGCCCACGCTGCTGCCAGTATAGCGCACACAAACTGAACATCTGGAGTAGGGTCTCTCGGCTCCAGATTGCCAGTGCCGGTTGCTTGCTTCTTCGCAGGGTCTCAGATGCGCCTTGCCTTGGGGGGGAACGGCACATTTCCTAGCATCCATCCAGCCCCTCACAAAGCCCTGTAGCTCCCTCCTGCTGAGCTGACCCCAGGGAAACCATCAGCTGGTCGTGGTTAGATGAGCTAAGCTATGCTGGAGCTTTTTATGTTCAGTAGCTTTGTAACCCTTTGGTACAGAAGCTTGATTTTGTGTAAAAACTGGCTGTTTTGTGCCCCCAGTTTTGGGAAAAGGCATTTAAATTGGCTTTTGCCATCACTGCTTTAGATTGAGTTCTTCGGCAACATGAAGTCCTGGCTGGAGAAGGGACTTGGCTGTGTGGGAGCATGCCACATTGTGGAAGTCATGTCTGAAAATGGGAATTAAAGTCTTACCTTCTTCAGGTACTTTGGGGAAAGTTTTGTCACTGCCCTTGCAATATATAAGGTGGCCTTTGAATAAAATGTATTGTATATAAAATACAGTACGTTTCCTCCTGCGGGACTGGTGCTGCTGTTTATGCTCATGGGAGCACTGAGCTGGCATAAATCAACATGGTCCCACTGACCTCAGTGGAGCTCTACTGGTTTTACACCAGGGGAGCATCTGGCTTGGGAGCTGTGTCCTGGATTAGGCTTTCAGTCCGTCTTTGTGGAGACGAAAGACCATGCAGCACTTTTTCCCATCCTTGAGGAATCCCCTGGCTTTTGCCCAGTGGCTCCATATTCAAGAGAATTCAAGCTTCAGAAAAATAGACTAGATCCCCTGGTGAGCACCTAATGGATTGAAACCAGAAATGTGTTTTTCTTCTCTCTCTTGCTTTCCTTACAAATCAATGAGGCACTCAAGGATATTGAGTTGTGGTAGATACTCTTAAGAGAAGAAAAGCTCTGCAGCGAGTATCCAGAAAATCTGGAGTGGTGCTCTACTTTTTTGATCAACCCACTGCCACCCTAGTGCTTCAGGGAATTTTTCTTTCCTAGATTGATGGAGTTGCGTACAAAACCCGAACATGTATGTACTTTGCTAATAGTTTTAGGCTGATTGTTCTGCCTAACATGCAAGAGGAGAAGGAGAATATCAGCAAAACCATACGTATGTGAAACATTTGGTGATGGATTTTCAAAAGAGCTCAGCTTACACTTTAGATACCTGAAAAAAAGAGCTGCGCTTTCAAAAAGCACCAACTGAGCAGCACTCAGCAGGGGAAAATGAATGTTGGCTCTTTTAAAAATCTCGTCCTGTGCTGTGGGCTTTTTTGATCTTCTGGTGTGAGCTTCCAACATTTCTGTGTACATGAAATAATAAACTGTACGTAACAATAGCATTACTACATTTTCCTTCGTTACTAAGATTGCTTGCCAAATTAGTTTCGCAGTTCAGCGGAGGCAGAAATGAAAGCTCATCCCCCTCAGGAGTTAGAAACCTCTGCAGATGCTGCAGCCTGTTCTGCCGGGTGAGGAGTGGGCCGATGTGTGTTATGGACCTCCGTTGCTCTGGGCGCAGTATGTTACAATTTCCTGCCTGCATCGAAGAGATGCATCATGGAAAAAGGGATGATAAGGAAATGGAAGCAATGTTTTTAAAAGTAATTATGTAGTTTTTTTGATGTAGCTCATTTGTTATATTCACACAGGAGTCTCTGTCCAGAGAGTAAAGCTGCTGAGAGCGACACACCTTGATGTGTAGCTCCCGTGTGTTGCACAGAAGTATTTGAGCGGTCGTTGCGTGCAGTCATCTACGGTCTCCAGCATGTAACTGTGCTGAGTGCTGTAGGCCAGGTTTGCCCAACACCTCAGATGGCTCCTGAGGGAGATGCAGTGGAGTCCGGGAACGCTGAGGCTCCAGGAGCCAGTGTGGTTTCCAAAAAAACTTCAAGTGTTTTAGGAGCTCGAGTCCCCTTGGCTTTCGGTGGGGAGTCTTCTACGTGACTTACATGCTTCTGGTTTCTCTTTGGCTTTCCCTTACCCGAAGAGGAAGAAAGCATGGATTTACCTTACCTCATGCTGCCCATTTCCAAGATAAAATATCGGTCTGTCTTAGGAGAGGAGGAAACTGCAACGCATGTTTTCTTATGCAGGTTTTTTCCTGGAGCAGGGTCTTTCATGTGTAGCAAAAACCCAGGGACTGGCATCCTTGATGTTTGGCCTGGCTTTTCTCCTTGGCCTACTTGATCTCGGTCTAATCCCTTCATCTCTCTGAGATGGCCACAGCCACTAAAACCGGGGATAAGTACCCTTGCCTCCGTTGGAAAGCAGGAGCGAGGTATTAGTGGTGGTTTGCAGCGCGTGGGAGTTGGTAGTAGTGAGGTCGGCCCCAGCTGGTCCGTAGAAACAACGTGTGCTTTCTCCACACAGGGACTTGAGGCGCCTCGGAGTGACACTTGTTGGTCACCAGAAGAAGATAATGAGCAGCCTCCAAGAGCTGAAGGTGCAGCTGGTGAACGGGATGGTGCCCTTGTAACTCGCTTTTAAAGTCACTTCCTCCAGTGGTCAGCCCTGCACTTTGTACACTAGCCCTGAGATTTATTTTAACTAAAAAAAAACAAAAAAGGGAAAATTCAATGATTTCTATACCTGAAGGACACCGGCCTCCACCACGTCGTTTATAAAGCCGTGCTTGACTCAAACTTTCCTTTTCTTCCTGTTTGTGTCCTCATTTTCATAAAGTAGAAGTGTAACGTGCATGGAACATGGAAATGGATCTACTGTACATGAGGTTAACTGGTTTCTTATGCTTCAGCAGCAACAACGCCAAGCCTTCCCACCGCACGTTGTCTGTACTTGGGATATATATATATACGTATATATATATATATATATATATACATATAGCACCTTTATATACTGAACTATGGCAGCACATGGTAATACTTCCAAGGACCTACTTGAATGGAGAAGTTTTGTAGCCGTCTACAGGCTCGCAAAAGCTGCAGTCTACCGAAGTTTACTTCAAGTCTTACTTGTCTACAGAAGTGTATTGAAGAGCAATATGATTAGATTATTTCTTGATAGATATTTTGTTTTGTAAATTGAAAAGATGCTGTTACACAGCGTTAAGTTATAGAGACTAGTGTATAAACATGTTGCTTGCTCGATGGCAAATACAATACAGGGTGTATATTTTTTTTTGCCCTCTCTGTGTTATGAAGTCCCTTTTAGTTTGCTCTTCGCTGAGGATGCTACGTGAAGAAGATGTATATACTGTACAGTTTGCTACACATCAGGTACAAGATGGGGGCGGGGGGGGGTCAACGTTGCTCCTTTTTATTCTCTTTTTCCCCTCCTTGTTTCCTCTCCATTTTGTGTTGCCGCTACGCTTTGTATTCTTGCTGTTGTTTGTTTTTTAGCACCATATAAAGCTTTCAGGAGTTTTAATTCCCTATACGAGGTAGCAAGCGTGTGCTTCAATAAAAGACGTTCGATCTGCCCCCAGGTCGCGGTGGCCTCCAGGGCGACGTGGCACCTTCGGTGCTGCCTCCGGTTCCCTCCGAGCCCTTGCGCGAGAAGTGATGCGAACTCTAGTTGTGAAAGAAAGGCGGTGAGGGGAAGGTCTAAAAGGGAAGCTCCCCCTCCGCCAAAGCAGAAACCCACGGGGATTTGAGGAGCTTGCAGCGGGGCTTTTTGGGTGCAAAATGTTTGCAGCGCCCCGCGGACTCGCTTCCCCCGCGATTGCTCCCACCGTCGTCTCCTCTCGCCGGCCATGAAAGCCTGGGGATGATGGTTGGGGGCGAGGCGTAACGATCCCAGCGCGTGAAAGACGCTTGTCAACTAATAAATAACTTTATTAGAGCTGTCGGCGGAAGTGTCTCGGGATGTTTTTTTGTGTGTGTGTCTCCCAACCGGCTTTGGGAAACAATCTGTAGGAAGGCAGGAGCAACGGCTCCCCAAATAAGCAAATAAATGAATAAACATCCTTTCGTATTTATTTCAAGAGCTGTTCTTGCTGCAGATCTCTTTCTTACAGACTTTGAGCTAAACAAAAAATGCTAATGTTTCGGAAAAAAACAGTCGAGAAGTGACACCTTCGTGCTCAAATTCTGGAGTGAAAAACTGATTTTGGGGGTGTAACTTCAGAGAGAGCCAGTCCTGAGTACTGAGGAAGATGATAGACCACTTTCTGGAGCATCTCCTATGGCTTTAAGGCTTTCACATCAAGCTCCCTTTTTCCTGTGGCTTTTTCCAAGGCCTCAGGGATTTTGCAGCAACTCCTGGGAAATCAGGAGACGAGTTTTCTTCTTGGGACGAGGAAGCCTTCGCAAGCGCAGCTTGTTCACGCTTCCTGCTGCTCCTTGTTTAGCTGCCACCTGGAAAATAAATTAAAAAACCCCACTATCTAACCATAAAAAGAGGAAGACTGACTTTTTGTTTATTTTAAAAAAAAAAAGATCTACTTTAGATTTTCTTTAGTCCTTCCATAAGCCAACGGAGAAGGACTGAAAGTGAAGGTAAAAAAATTGTTTTGCCTGCTCAGCATTGAATACAAAAACCAGTCACATCAGCAGTTTAACTTGTGGAAGACTTTCATGTTGCTGTATTTATTTATTTATTTATTTATTTATTTAAAATTCTAAAGTATTTACTTCATCCTGAAAAATGCTTTTAATTAAAACAGGCAGCTGAGCCCCTTGAGACAAGTTACCATTATTTTGGGAATCATCATTCCAAGTTGAAGGAGAACAACTTTTTCTTGTGCCCCCTCTCCCCCCCCACCCCCGTTCCCCGTTTGCTCTTGCTGATTTGCTATGCTAATGTGCAAATTTGCAAGGAGAATTAAACCCTGTGCAAAGAGGGTGCAAGGCAGAAACCATGAGCAGCGGGAGTAAAGAAAGAGCAGGACGGCTCGGTTCAATGCACCACCTGGAGCCCAGCTTCGGGGACGCGTTCCCGAAAAAGCTCCAAAGAATCACCAGCAAAAACACACAAAATCCCTTCTGCAATGTATCTATATCTGCTGCATAAGAGGAGGGAAGAAAAAACCTGAAGAAAGGTGAAGCTGTGAGGTGGGATGCCAGCCTTTTTCTTGTTTTGCTACTGAAAAAAAAAAGAAAAAAGCCATATTTCTAATGAGCAAATTGAAATCCTATTGATCCTGCTCCTGAGATTGTGCGTTGCAAGCTTGACCTTTCAACGTGAAACGCCGAGCGCCAAGGTTTAATCATTCGCCTCCACAAGCAATACGGTGTTCAGAGCCGCTGCGCGAAAGGGCACGCGAGGTAAAAAATGATATTTTGTTTATAAAGGGAAGGAAAAAAAAACATGAAGAAGAAAAGGAGGGAGTTCTGCCGTCCTCCAGCCAGGTCCCGTCCTTCTCTGCTCCGGCCCCTTTGGCCCAGCAGCATTGACCTGATGTCGGTGGGTCCTGAGCACCGAGGAGAGCAAGGGCCTCAGGCTAGGGAATGGGGTTTTCTACGGGTTTTTCTGTCTCCACGGTGGGCTGCCCGGTAAGCGGAGGCTGTGAGAGCTCCTCGGGCAGTCGAGGTGTCTGCTCGGCGCTTGGGGGGGGGCTCTCCTGCCACCTGCTCACAAGGGCTTAACACCGATGGGCCTGCCTCGATCTTGGGAACACCGGCAAAATTGCCTCTTTTCTCCCAAATTCTGTCGAGGGGAGAGAAAAGGAGGCATGCATGCGTGGATATATATATACATCCCCACACATGCAGGCATAAGCAGGGCCCCCGAATTTCAGCATGGGAAGCAGCAGGGAGCGGGCAGGGCGGCACGTGTCATCGGCGGTACGGAAACGACCACAGATTGGGCCGGGTACTCCAGCCAACAGAGGACGTCTGGCAAATCCACTGCGTTTTTTTTTTTTTTTTTTTTTTTTTTAATCCCCACGGATCGCTGTTGTTAGCAATGACACTGTGCAGTGTGGGAAATTTCCCAGGCACCTCTTGAATCGAGGCCAAGGCTGTTTGCTTGGTGCGGGGCAAATACATCGGGAATGTGGCTTTCCATCAAATTACAAGAGAGATTGCAAAGTCCACAGCGGGGTGTTTTAAGCATTAGCAACATACGCAGCTTGGACTGCATATATATGCATATTTTATATGTGTATTAAGAATTATTATATGTATAATTGCTTGGATCACTGTAGTGAGCTTGTCCTCCTCTGTGGTGTGGCTTGGGCAATAACCTCATGTTGCACCATTAATTCCTGCTGTGAGCAAGATCAGCTCTTACAAAGAGGACAGAGGGGCCCCTTTCAGAGTGCGGATTTTTTTGGGGGGGAGGAGGGAATGAAAAAGCCAGCTTCCAGGTCACAAAGTCAGACAGACCGACCACCATTTACCACCAGAGATACGAAGCATGAGAGAGGCATGTCCCGATGCCGCAGGAAGCGCTGCTGCCAAAAAATGACTCCTGTTTCCCGACAAATTCCCGCTGGGTTATTACGGAGCTGCTCGCCCCAGGCCGGGACAGGTCGGAGAAGCTCTTGGCTTGGTGTCAAAAATCTGGCGCCTACTTCGTTTCCAACTCGTGCTGCAGAGCGGCCCCTCGGCAGTTCCGTCGCGAGTGGGACACGCGACGTGGAAAAGCTGCGCGTGGGGGAGTGGGGGTGGGGGAGGAGGCTGCGGTTCCGCTCGCGGCCGCCAGGCGGCGCCGCCGTGCGCTACGACCCCCGCGGCTTCCGAAGCGCGGCGCGGCGCGGCTCGGCGCTGCGCGGCGGCTCCGCTCGCGGCCGCCAGGTGGCGCCGCAGGGCCGCGGCGGCGGCGAGAGGAGCGAGCGAGACGCGGGACACGATGGCTGCACCTGGGGCGGCTCCGGCCCCGGGCCCCGCGGGAGCGACCCGGCCGGGAAGGAGCCGCTGGCCTGGGCCGGGGGGGGGGGGGTCCTCCGGGTCCCGCTGGGACAGCCCCGAGCCCCTGCACGGGGAAGGGGCGCCGAGAGATCGGCGCGGCGGCGTTGGGCTGGCGGCAGGCACATCCACGTGGCATCGGTGTCGACTCGCTAGTTCACACAGATTCAGGGACTACAAGGTCATTGGTTGTTATTGAAAGTATTGACCTGACTGTAAATCAATCACTGTCACAGCTTGGGGACTGGTGTCAGCATTTAATGTTGGCTCAGGATTGGTCAGTTAGTTTATATGTACATTGGCCCAACGTTGCCTAATTATCTTAGGAATATGCAATGAATGTTGACTAATGAGCTTATATAGAGTGCATCAGTGTTGACTAGAGACCTCATGCATATAGCATCACTATTGGCTAATCAGTTAATATGGCGTCAAACTCTGAGTTACTTGGCCACCGAGTAGTGAAAAAGTCGTGTCCAAATGTGGACTGAGTAGTTTCTATATGTTGACTCACTGTTGGCTAACTGAACAAATTGAGCAAGTAGCTTATTAATATTGAATTGATATTGACTCATTGATCAATAATGATTCAAGACCTATAAGCTAACTGGTTGTTTAGTATTGAAAGTAAAGGATAAATGTTGAATAAATACTGGACTTTTGGACATTGGTGTCTGCTGGTGTTTTTCCCCCTTAAAAAAAAAAAAAAAAAAAAAAAAACCTTCAGTCTCTCTGCCACCCCTCAGCGCTCCCCATGGGGCCTGTCCAGGTGTGGGGCTGCAGAAGGCTGGGCAGGGCTTGGTCCCTGGTGCTGCGGATTGGGACGGGATGGGAAGGCCAGGATCAGTGGTAGGGCCCAGTTGGGAAGGGCAGGACAGGGGTCCCTGGTCTGGGGGACTGTGAGTGCTCCTGGGATGCCTCTGCCCATCTTCTTTCTGTCCCTCTGTCCATCCTGCAGAGGCTGGAAGCAACAGGGCCACAATGCTGGGACAGACAGACCTGGCTGGAGCTGCAAAGCCACTGCAGGGAGCCAGAGCTGCGGCTGGGACTGAGGCCCTGGGCCAAAGCTGCCAGCTGCTGCCCTGTGCCATGGGCTGGGCCCTTGTGGGAGCAACCTGGCTGGGAAGCAGCCACTGTCCCAGAGCAGGGAGGCCCTGGATCCCCCTGGGGCAGCCCCGAGCTCCAGCATGACGAGAGGGTGGTGAGAGACCTGCAACAAGCACTTGAATGCAGCAAACAGAGGCAGCAAATGGATGCAGCAGATTTGTGCAGCAGTGTCTGGGCTCTGCTTAGACCTTTGCGGACCTTGCTGGAAGTTGTGGGGGCTTTCTGGAGCCCCCCGAGGTACTAGAACGTGATTGCTGCGAGCAGGAAAGGGGAGCTAGGCAAGCACGACCGCAGCAGCCCTTAGGGAGAGGCCTGTATACAGGTCAGGAGCTCGTATAGGAAGTGTCATCGAAAGACTGCCAAGTCTTGTCAACGTGTCAGACTACTACCCTCTGCTGCTTTTCCATGTGGGCACTAATAACCCCAAGGGCTAATTGGAAACAATCAAACAGGATTTCAGAGCTCCAGGAATGGTGGTCAAGGGTCTCGGAGCCCAGGTGATTTTTCTCCTCAACCTTGCCAGTCAGGGGGAAGGATGGGAGAAGGAGGAGATGGATTTTGCAAATTAACAGCCAGTTGTGCTGCTGGTGTTGGCAATAGAGTTTTGGTTTCTATGATCATGGGACCCTCTTTGATGACCAGCAGCTGATGGAGAGAGCTGGGATCTGTTGGTCTTTACCAACAGGTTGGCGAGCCTGGTAAAAAAGGGTTTAAAACCAGGACAGTTGGGGGAAAGGGAGAGCTGTAGAGAGACGGTAGTCAACAAAATGTGGCTCAAGTCGGGAGGCCTCCAGCAGGTGCATGCAGCCAGAGAAGCACATATGAGACATGGCTATGGGGGATCCTATTGCACCCTTCCTGGGAAACCTGCTTGCACGACTACCTCTCTGAAATGCCTGTACACCAATGCACACAGCATGGGGAGCTGTTTACTCATGGGGAGTAAACAGGGGGAACTGGAGATCTGTGTGCAGTCACAGGGCCAGGATCTCATTGTAGTTGCAGAGACATGGTGGGATAGCTTGTGTGACCAGAATGCCATCATGGCTGGCTACGTGTTTTTTGGGAAAGACAGGCCAGGAAGGCGAGGTGGTGGAGTTGCTCTTTATGTGAGAGAACAACTGGAGGGTATCAAGCTCTGCTTAGGATGATGAGCGAGTTGAGAGCCTATGGGCAGCCAAATATTGGGGATGCTCTTGTGGCTACAGGCCACCTGGTCAGGAAGAGGAAGTCAATGAGGCCTCCTACAGACAGCTGGAAATAGGCTCACCATCACAGGTTCTGGTTCTCATGGGGGATTTCAACCACCCTGATATCTGCTGGAAGGACAACACAGCTGGGCACAGAGTGTCCAAGAGGCTCCTGCAGAGCACTGATGATAACTTTTTGACACAGGTGGTGGAGGAGTCAAGGAAGAGATGTATTCTGCTGGACTTTGTAGTATGCAAAAAAAGAAGAACTGGATGGAGATGTGAAGGTTGGGAGCAGCCTTGGCTGCAGTGACCATGAGATGGTGGAGTTCAGGGTCCTGCAAGAAGGAAGCCAGGCAATAAGTAGGATCTCAACTCTGGACTTCAGGAGAGCAAGCTTTGGCCTCTTCAGGGACCTCCTTGGAGGAATCCCATGGGTCAGGGCCCTAGAAGGAAGGGAGGTCCAAAAGAGCTGATTAATATTCAAGTGTCACTTCCTCCAAGCTCAAGAGCAGTGCGTCCCTATGAGGAAAAAGTCAAGCAAAGGGAGCAGGCAACCTGCAGGGATGTGGAAGGATCTCCTGTCAAAACTCCAGCAGAAGAAGGAAGTAGACAGGATGTGGAAGAAGGGACAGGCCACTTGGGAGGAATATAGGAAGTCTATCAGAGTATGCAGGGATGTGGCGAGGAAGGCTAAAGGCTATGTGAAATTAAATCTGGCAAGTGATGTCAAGGACACCAGGAAGGGCTTCTTCCAAGGCATCAGTAGCAAAAGGAAGAGAAGGGAAAATGTGGGGTCGTTGCTGAATGGTGTGGGGGCCCTGGTGATGAAGGATACAGAGAAGGCAGTTCCTGAATGCTGCCTTTACGTCTGTAATGCAGTCTTTACTGCTAAGGGCAGCTCTCAGGAATCTCAGAGCCTGGAGACAAGGGAGAAAGTCTGGAGAAAGGAAGACTTTCCCTTGGTTGAGGAAGATCAGGATAGAGATCATTTAGGCAAACTGGACCCCCACAAATCCATGGGCCCCAATGGGATGCACCCACAAGTGCTGAGGGAGCTGGTGGATGTCACTGCAAGGCCACACTCCACCACCTTGGAAAGGCCATGGAGAACGGGAGAGGTGCCTGAGGACTGGAAGAAAGCCAATGTCACTGCAGTCTCCAAAAGGGCAAGAAGGAGGATTCAGGAAACTACAAGTCAGTCAGCCTCACCTCCATCCCTGGAAAGGTGATGGGACAGCTCCTCCTGGATGTCATCTCTAAGGAAGTGGAGGAAAAGAAGGTGATCAGGAATAGCCAGCATGGATTCAGCAAGGAGGAATCCTGCTTAACCCATCTGACAGCCTTCTGTGGTGGGATGACTGGCTGGGTAGCTGAGGGGAGAGCAGTGGACATTGTGTACCTTGACTTTAGCAGGGCTTTTGACACCGTCTCTCACAACCTCCTCCTCATTGTACCTCTGTTTGTAGCCCCCCAAAGCACAGGACTTGGCCTTGCTTTTGGACCCCAAAAATGCAGGTCTCAGGAATGTACTTGGTGAATGTACTTTCCAAACAGGGATGAAGCCTCCATTGGCGGCTCCAGAAATGCAGTCCTTAGCCTCTGCATTTAGTCTCCACAGCAGCCAACCTCGGTTCCATTTTATCCCTGAGCCAGTAATGAGCTCTTGTGGCCAGGAAGGCTGATGGTATCCTGGGGTACTGCCAGCAGGTCAAGAGAGGTGATCCTGCCCTCTGCTCAGCCCTGGTGAGGCCACATCTGGAGCCCTGTGTCCAGTTCTGGGCTCCCCAGTACAAGAATCAAAGAATCATAGATTCAGGAAAGTTGGAAGGGACCTGTGGAGATCATCTAGTCTGACCTCCCTGCTCAGCAGGGTCACCCAGAGGGATCTTACCAATGCCTACAAATATCTGAAGAGAGGGTGTCAGGGGGATGGGGCCAGACTTTTCAGTGGAGCCCAGTGACAGGACAAGAGGCAACAGGCACAAACTGAAACAGGATGTTCCAGCTGAACACAAGGAAAATCTTCTTTGCTCTGAGGGTGACAGAGCACAGGAACAGGTTGCCCAGAGAGGTTGTGGATTCTCCTTCACTGGAGATATTGAAAACCTGCCTGGACATGATCCTGCGCAACGTACTCTAGGTGACCCTGCCTGAGCAGGGGGTTGTGCTAGATGATCTCCAGAGGTCCCTTCCAACCTCAACCGTTCTGGGATTCTGTGAACACTGAAGCAGCGAGTGACGGGCACATAAATATTGAAGTGAGGGTTTTGCACCAGTGCACGAATATTGAACCAAGCGCATGAATATGAAGCAGTGACAAACGTACCAACATTGAAGTTGCGATGAGCAAAGAGCTTGTGAATGTTCAATGCAGTTGATTAATGAGCTTGTGTCCATGGCACCAAACTCACTGACTGGTTATGTAGTACTGAAAGTGCTGTACAGGTGCTGACGGATTAGTGAGTAGACGCTGAATCACTGTGACTCATTGAGCACTCGGTTGGTGTTGAGCAACTGGCTTATCAATATTCAATCAGTAATGACTCCCTGGTCAATGTGGATTCAATACCTATAAGCTAACTGTTTAATTAGTAGTGAAAATCTTGTGCAAACGCTGACTGATTAGTTTCTGTATGTTGAATCCCTGCTGGCTAACTGAACTAACTGAGCAAGTAGCTTATGAATATTGGATCGATACTGACTCACTCGTCAGTACTGATTCAGTACCTATAAGCTAACTGGTTAATTAGCGTTGAAACCATGGCCTAACAGCTGGATAAAGACTGGACCCAGAAGATGGTGCCCCCCCCCCCTTCCCAAAAGCATGTTCGTGTCAGAAACTCTCTCAGACGTGAGGTTCAGCCTGGTGCTTGCCGTCTCCTGCCCTCAGGGCCCTTGCACACAGATCCCCACAGCAGTCGACCTCAGCTTCGTTTCACCCCTTAGCCAGCAATATGCCCTTGTGGCCAGGAAGGCCAGTGGTATCCTGGGGTGCACTAGGAAGAGTGTTGCCAGCAGGGCAAGGGAGGTGATCCTGCCCCTCTACTCATCCCTGGGGAGGCCTCATCTCGAGTACTGTGTCCCGTTCTGGGCTCCCCAGGATAAGAGAGAGTTGGAGCTACTGGAGGGAGTCCAGCGTGGGGCTATGAAGATGATGAGGGGACTGGAGCACCTTTCCTAAGAGGAATGGCTGCGAGAGCCAGGCCTGTTCAGCCTGGAGAAAAGCCTGAGAGGGATGTTACCAACGCCTGCAGATATCTGAGGGGAGGGTGCCAAGGGGATGGGGCTGGACTTTTCAGTGGAGCCCAGTGACAGGACAACAGGCAATGGGCACAAATCGAAACACAGGAAGCTCCAGTGAGATATGAGGAAAACTTCCTTTATTGAGACTCCTTTCAGGCTGGCTCGCACGGATGCAGCTTTATAGCTCTGCTGCCCCGGGCTGCCGGGTTCCCACGGCTGCTGCCCGCCGTGCACGGGGTGACCGACTGCACCGCTGCCTCTGCCGAGCTGCAATGACACCGATGCCGCGGGAAGGCACCATGGGCGACCGGCCGTGACACCCCAGCGCTCCGCGGCAGCACCCGGGTCTGTGCCAGCCCCCTCCCTGCATCCCGGCTGCCGCGGGCACTGCCGGTGCCTCCCAAGCCTGCGGGGTGGCCACTCGGCCGCCGGCACCTACCTCCCCACCGCGACGCCGGGTCCTGCCGCTGCGGCCTCTCGGCTGGCGCCGCATTCATCAGGAGGCCTGGCACAGGGATGTCATCGTCAGGGCCCGGCCCCGATGCCAACCCCGATTCCCCATTTCCGGCCCTGACCCGACCCGGGGATGCGGCCGGAGCAGCGCCGGAGCCCAGCGCTGCCTCTCACCCAGGATGCGGACGGCTGCCTCCTGCGGCGCCTGGCAGCTCCCCGTGCAGCAGCTCTGGGCCATGTGGCAGAGGCTCTCCAGCAGTGCGGGGCAGTCTCGGGCCTGGGGCAACGCAGGGGCAAGGGAGATCGTCTCGAGCTCCTGGCACCCCTCTGTGCCCCCGCACCCACCCAGGCGGCCCAGCGGTGCGGGAGCCATGGGGCAGGCGGCCATGCAGGGCCATGGCTGTGGCACAGAGCTCGCTCGCTCGCTTGCTCACTCACCAGGTGCCTGCAGAGCTCATCCTGCAGCTCGGCGGCGCTCAGCCCAGTGCTGGCGGCCACGCGACGTCGCACCCTCTCTGATGCCAGGAATGGGGCACACCGGTGCAGGGCCATCTTGCACGCCTGTGAGAGAGCACCGGCCTGGTCGCGGGGACACCGCGCGCCTGCCCGGGACCACGGCAGGCACCTGCCCCCTCGTGGCCCCGCTCCCCGCCGGGTGCCCCCCAGCACTTCCCAGGTCCCCAGTGACCCCAGGACCAAGTCCCCCCCCCCCGGCCCCAGTGCTCCTCCCCGTGGCTCTGCAGCATGCTCGAGGCTCTTACATCACGGACTGCCGGTGCCGGGTCCCCGAGGTGCAGCACCAAGCTGGGGAACGATGCCTCCACCTCCCTGCTGAAGAATGACCTCCTCCCTGAGGCAGAGGCGGAGGCAGCCAGGGCGCCGTAGAGGGTGAAGGCTGAGCAGCGCAGGGCTTCTTCCTCCTGCGATGAAAAAGCCCGCCGGGCCGGCTGCTAGTGAGGCCATCGCATGCCAGGACCCAGCGGGGCGCTGCCCGTGGGGGATGCGCCCCCACGACAGCTCCTGCCCCGAACGAGAGCTAGCGGCTCCACTCACCGCTCCCCAGAAGGCCCGGCTGGACCTGGTGACCTCTTCAAAGGCCGAGCCAATGGCCCTGGCCACCAGCGGCCCCAGCACTTTCGCCAGCGCCAGCAGGCTCTCGGCTGCCACCTCCACGCTGGCCCCGTCCTCCAGGCCCCCGCGTAGCACTGCCACCACGGCTGCCCCGTGCCTCTGCAGCTGCAGAGCGATGGGCGCATGAGCCACTCGCTGCTGCTGCCTCTTGCTGCAGCTCTGCGCCTCGGCGCCCAGGCCAGCGCTTCCCACAGCCAGCCCAGAGCAGACCCCAGCCCGGGAGCCCCCACCGGCACCCAGCAGCCCTCTGCCGCCTTGCTGGCACGGGAGCGAGGAGTGCCACCTCCACAGGGCCCCGTGACGGCCTCTGCTCCTCTCTCCGGCTCCTCGAGGGGCCCTGGGAGGCTCTCGAGCTCGGGCTGTGCTCAGTGCCCAGCAAAGTCAGCCTCACCTTCACCGGTGCTCCGCTTGCCGCGTTGCCCAGGCCTCTCATTGCCATCTGCTGCACGGCGCTGACGGGGTCGCGCGCCCTCGCCGCAAAAGCCTCTAAGAGGGGCTTCAGCAGCTTTCTCTCCTCCACTAGCCGGTCCTTCATCAGCTGCAATCGAGCAACGGGGCCACTCGCATTGGCTGTGATTCATGCCGGGCAAGACAGGCATAGGAACCCCCCCCCAAACCCCTGCCCCACCGCTGCCTCACCTCAGCAAAGAAAGCTGTGGCCGTGAGCCGCAGGTTTGCTGAGCACGAGTCCAGCCAGGTGGAGAGGTTCTGCAGCAGGCGCGGTGGGACAAGCTCCGCGCGGAGCAGCACGCTGTGCACACAGCACCAGCAGGCTGGTGAGGCACCGGCACGCGGGCTGGCCGCGGGCCGCGACTCCCAGCTTCTCCCACTGCGACGCGGACGCCGCTCTGCACCTCAGCAGAACTGCTGGGCGCACAGGAAGCCCCCGGCAGCCCTTTCCCCAGGTGCAGGCCCCGTGATGGGGCAGGACACCTGGGGGCTCTCACCTCGCCAGAAGACATACGCCAGCGCTGTGAGCCTGGGGCTCGGCCAGGGACGCCCATGCTCCCTGCTCCCGGAGCAGCCGAAGCCACCGCTCCTCCAGGCACTTGGAGAGCACCAGCTCCAGCACCTCCACAAACAGCCTGCAGAAAAACCCAAAGAAAGTGCCAGGCGCAGTAGTCTGAGGAAAGATTGCCCATCAGCAGAGCCCCATGATGGCCCCCTGCTGCAACACGGGGCCTACGGGCAGCAACAGCCACACTGCGGCCATATCCCCAGGCGCTGCCCTGCAGTGACCAGTCCCCTCTCCCCACAGAGGCAGCCCAGCGCCAGCGGGACAGTCAGCCACAGATCGCCTGAGCAAAGCCCGCAGGCACAGGCCAGCCTGCCCCCTGCCCCTGCCGCTCCTTACCTGCCTGACGTGTCGGAGCTCTCGGGCTCCCTGAGGGACGGTTCCATCTCCTCCCGCAGCGTCTCACTGACCTGCCCCAGGAGGCTGGGAAGCAGGTCAGGAAGCAGGTGCTGGACCAGCCCCTCGCTCTGCAGCACTGACACCATCTCACAGAGGGCGCGGATGATCTACAGAAAAATTCATCCAGGAATCACATGGTAAAACCAGGGCTTGTCCCACTGGCCACGTCCCCCTGATGGCTGGGGCAGCTCTTACTGTCTCCGCTTCTCACTGCAGCGACAGCCTTGCGGCCCAGCACTGGCAACTGTCCCAGTTCCCCACACCACTAACGCTGCCACTGTCCCAGCAGAGCATCCGCGAGGCTCCACAGGTGCTCGCAAAGAGCACAAAACCCCCTCGCACTAAAGCACCGGTTGGAAAGCAGGTGCAAAGCAGCGCTAATGCCGCTGCAGCTGACCGTACCGTGTGAGGCTCCAGGGCAGCCTGGCTGCTGCCCAGCTCCCGAGCGCAGCACTCGCTCCCCTGGCTGCTGTCTCCGGCTGCCCTTAACTTTTCAGTTAAGCGCTCCAGGATTGGGTATCCCAGAGCGCTTCTCCCTAGGCTCCTCCACACTTCCACTGTGTTGCTGCAAGGGAACAGACACTCACCCGTGAGCCCGCATCCTCGGGAACCTGCAATGACCTCATGAGAGGCCAAACACTGGGTGTGACAGCAGAGGGGAGGGCAAGCGCAGAGACCTGTCCATGGGCAGACACCTCTGGAGGAGACTGTCAATCACCGGTTCCTGGTGGCAGCGGGCCAGGATGAACATCGCTCGCAGCACAAAGCACCTGCGGGTGCTCTGCTGGGTGCTCTGCAGGCAGGTGCAGAGGATGGTGACGAGTTCAGGTACCTGAAAGGAGGAAGGCGACAAAGAACAGCTCAGCACATCCTTGGGGGCCAACAGCCGAAAGCAGACAAGGGTGAGCACAAAGAATGCCTCTCCCACCTCCTCCTGGAATATTTGCTCTCCGCAGTCCCCCAGGAAGGTGAGTGCCCACCGCCCAGCAGCCCACGCGCGCACGGGCCTGGTGCACTGCAGGCTCTCCATGACAGTGTCCATGAAGTCTGCAGCCTGGCCTTGGGGGACATGCTTGCAAACCAGCTGGGGAGAAATCAGAAACACAAGCGATCTCATCACAAGTGGCTCAGATGCAAAACGCACACCCTGACAGCAGCACTCTCACACACACGTGCAAGCGCACACACCATGACCCCCAGCCCACTTTTCGGGGGCTCATTACCTTTGCGATGTTGGTAGAGGTGGCCAGCAGAGAGTCGGGGGCGACGGCGTTGAGCCTCTCCCGCAGGTACCCGATCTCATTAGTGCACGGCGCCACGTCCGTGGTCTCAGCTGGAGCCAGGAGAAGGGAGTCATGGTGGGGAGCCAACATGCGGCCCCGCAGGCAGCAAGGGGAGGACCCGAGGGAGGGCAGCGAAGGCCACGCGAAGGCAGGGTCCCCCAAGGTGGCACAGCAGGTTTGTGAGCTAGGCGAGGGGCCAGCCGTGGAGGGGGACAATCCCTGGCGTAGGGACGACGTGCAGCCCTGAGACAGCAGCGGGGACCGCTCTGCCCGCTCTCCTCACCTCCGATTTGGAGCAGGTGGCCGAGGCAGGTGGCTGCCCGCCAGCGGGACGCAGCTGAGGCATCACAGGTCAGAGGCCCCAGTAGTCCCGCCAGGGAGCCGAACTGCTCGCAGGCGCGGCCTCGCTGTGGGAGCAAGAGGCAGGCGAAGAGGTCACCGGCAGCCCTGCGGCTGCTCGCCCTCTCCCAGCCGTGCTGCCCCCCAAGCCGTGGCCGAGCTGGGGGGGAACAAGGGGCCGCCCCACAGCCCCAGGGGACCCGAAATCCGGCACGCACCCCCCCCACGCAGAGCTCCCTGTGCATGGGGTCCCCGCTCACCCCATGCTCGCGTTGCTCCTCATGAGCACCCAGCAGCTGAACGCACACCTGCAGGGCCCTCTCCCGCTCGCACTCCTCGGCTGAGGCGAGCCAGTGCCGCAGGACCTGGCACGGGCAGACATGTCTCACCGTGGGTGTCCTTCTGCCCTGCACCCCTCGCCGGCACCCTGCCTTCCTGGGCAGGGAGCCCCTTTCCCACAGGGACCTCCTCACTTCGGGGTCTCACTGCTGGCAGCACTGGCTTGTGCTGCGCCCCTCGCTCGCAGCTGCGTCTGGGGACTCTCACCTGTACCACGTCCTCGAAGCAGATGGGGGCCGGCTCTTCCCGCAGAAGGGTTCTCATGAGCTGGCCCAGCGCCCGCAGGGATGGCGCCTGCACACCCTGGCACCAGAAAGTGGGGTTGAGGCCGGGCACCCCATGGGAACGCCAGCACAGCCAGCGGCTGCTGCAGCGCGGGGTGCCCGGAGCTGAGCCCCACTGAGGGGCGGCCCAGAGGGGCCGGTGCCTACCGGTGCCACTGGAGCAGCCGCTGCCGCCTCCCCTCTCGCCTCCATCTGCTCTGGGTGACGGAGGCACACGACGCCCCGGCAGCACTGAGCCAGGAGGCTGCATTTTTCCTCCCTGCTCAGACGGGGCTTCAGCTTGCTGCCAGGAGAAACAAGTTAGAGAAGCCTGAGAGGAGGCTCACTCGCACTCTCCAGAGCGAGGCAAAGGACAACTGCCTTTGGCCCCATCGACAGCCCCAAATTCAACGTCTGCAGCCCCAGCCAGAGCCGCCAGCTGTGCTGCAACACGCAGCAACTGCCGCAGCCCCGGGATAGACCCTACCTCAACTGCTCCACAGCCATGAGGGCCCGGGGCTGCACTGGGGACTCCTGGGGCTCCTCCTGCATCACCTCCTGCAAGGCACAGGGAGACACGTGCAAGGTGGGCAGCAGGCAGGGGCACAGGAGAGCCCTCCTGCCCGCCCCGGCCAGGGGCTCTGCTGCCAGACCCTACAGGCACCGGCCCCGCAGGATGAGGTGGCTGCTCCCTGCCTCAGGACTCCCCACAAACCCCACTCACCCCACTGCAGAGCCTAAAACTCCCCAGGTGACAGCCCCAGCTCTGGGCACTCACCAGCAGCATCTGCAGAAGCTCCCGCTTGCAGCACAGCTCGAACCTGGGGCCGGCGTCTGCAGCCTGGATGGCAAGGCTGATCTCAGTTACGCTCTGCACCAGGGAGAGCTTCAGCTGCGCGTCCTGATGCCAGGGGAGAAAAACAGGCTTTGAGCTTTGCCGAGGGCAGAAAGAGCAGCAGGGCCGGGGGGAATCTGCCTCCACATACAGCACAGGGAGGAGGACACTGCAGAGAACGCTGGGGAGCCCCACAGACCCCAGCTCGGCACCTGTGCCCCAGCAAGGAGACCTCTCTGCCCTCCCAGGAATAAGCCTCCCAGGTGGAGGGAAGCAGCTGTCCTGGCCGGAAAGACCCCACAGTCCCTGCCCCAGGGCAGCAGGGCGAGCGCATGGGAAGGGCGAGGAGGCCCCCGTCTGGCTCTGCCCCACACCCTGAGCACCCACCTGGCAGCCCTCTCGGTAGAGCTGCAGGACGTTCCCCACGATGTCTCTCTCCACGTGGGTGAGCAGCTGCTCCCTGGGGGCGCGCAGCGCCATCCGGCCGTAGATCACCATGAGCGTCGCACGAGCAGCGCGGTTCCTCAGTGCGTGGCTCTGCTGCGGGTCGCCGGAGAAGAGCTGAGATGTCAGCCCGCAGCCCCGCTGTGCCCGGGGCTCTGTGCGCTCCTGCAGCAGGAGCTGCCCCGCGCCTGACCTCCCGGCAGCTCCCCACAGTGACACCCCGGACCTTTACCTTCCGGTGTTTCAAGGTCCCCGTGAATTGCTGCACTGAGGACAATGCCAGCTGGAAGTGGCTCTCGGCGCAGCGGGACACAACCGAAACGATTCCCTGCAACAGAGCAGAAATGGGGAGTTGCTCCAAGCCCACCCCCCAGGCCTGGCTAGCTCCATCGGCCAGGCAGGACCTTTCCCCAGGGAAACGGCTGCAAACAGTACACGAGTAAGGGCTGGAGCAGGGCACGCAGAGTCCCTCTGCTCCAGGGACACGCAGAGGACTCGCGGGAAAGCAGGGCGCCAGGAAGAAACCTCACCTGTGCCTCCCACAGCTCCAGGAAGTCGGTTGCTTCCAGATGTTGCAGGGTCTGCTCTCGCACGTGGCGCAGACACCCACAAGCTGCCAGGGCCGTGCCGAGAGCCTTGTAGAGGAACCGCTGCAAGAGGAGAGGCCGGGCCCCGGCCACGGTGAGCTGTGGCAGATGACCGCCGCCAGCCCTCGCCCCGGCCTGAGCCTCCCAGGCTCTGCCGCTGCAGCCCTCGGGGCGCGCCGCCGCCAGGGCACAGACCTTCTCCCAGGACAGGCGGGGAGAGCCACCCAGCTGCCGGCTCAGCTCCCGGCTCAGCTCCACGGTCCAGGCCTCGCTGGCGATGACCTCCAGCGACGCTCGCAGGAACTGGGGTGCAGCGGGAGGTGAAGCAAACACCCCCCCCCCCGCCTCGGCCAGGGCCTTTGGCACAGCCAAGCGGCCCCGGAGACCGTCGGGGCAGAGCTCCCCCTCCCGACAGCCTGTCTGCCACCCGCCCCTCTGGCAGCCTGCCTCTGGCTCTTCCCCAGCCCCCAGCTTCCTGCACCACTTGTCCCGCCCCTGTCTGCCCCATGCAGCTGGGCCCCACAGGGACGCTGTACCTTCAGCAGGAGGCTGTCCCACTCGGCCCTGTCCAGGAAGCCGGCGGTTGTTCCTGCAAAGCCCATGGAAGCAAAACCCTCACCGTTACTCCAGCAAATGCGGCAGCAGAGCCCGGGCAGCTGCTTTGCAGCCCGAAGCCCCAAAGCCTCAGCCCAGTGGGCTGATGAGTGCTGGCAAACGTGGCACCGTTGCCTGCCAGGCTGGGGAGCTGCAGGCATTCTGCTGCGCCTTTGGCCCCCAGCCTCCGCCTCCCGCCCGCACTTTACCTGCCAGGTGCTGCAGCAGCAGGGGGATCTCTGTGGCCCAGCTCGCCCCCACGGCTCTGTGGATCGTGCCACAGAGCACCTGCAGCAGCTGCAGGGCTGCGGCTCCATGGCCACCGCCTGTGTGTGGAGCCACAGCTGCCACCACCTAGGCCGGGGTGGGAGAGAGAGACACACTGGTGCCTGCCCCAGGAGCCACGGCTGCCCCGCGGGCAGGCAGGCAGGGAGGGCAGCGCTGCCCTGGCCAGCAGCAGGCGGACGATGGCTTTGGCTGGGCGCTGCCGTCCCCTGGGAGCAGCCGGAGCCCCCCGACGGGCAGGGAGGCTCAGGCACCCTCTACCATGCTCCTGCCTCCTCCTCCCGGGGTGCCCAGCACCAGCTGCAGCACCATCTCTCCGGGCTCTCCCCTCACCCCGGCCACAGAAGCTCCTTCCCCGGGGGCCCCGGTACTCACCAGCAGACGAGCCAGCAGGGCTTGGGGAGCCGGCAGAGGGGCTGCAGGCACAAGGAAAGGCTGTGTTAGACGCCCAGCTCGCGCCACGTCCCACATCCCCGTGCAGGGCTGAACAGCACCCTGGTCGCGCCGCCTCCCCACCAGGCCTGAACAGCCGTGCTGAATGGCTGCTGGCTAAGCAGGCCTGGCATGGCAGGAACAAGCCCCCAGACCCCCGCGAGAGCTGGGCACAGCAGCCAGGGAAGCGGCTCGTGGGGCACAGCCATCATGCCCAGCAATGGGCACTGCTCTGCCCTGTGCTGCCCCAGCCCTCCTGCGTGGGGGGCTGGCAGGGGATGCAGGGACATGCACTGCCTCCCCCCCCCCCCCAGCCGGCCTGGCACAGCGTGCTGCGACTTTCTGCTCCCCACCTGGCTCTGCAGGCTTCAGGGCCTCGGGCGCCGCCTTCTCTTCCTCGCCCTCTGTTCTCTCTGCTCTCTCGGCCAGGGCACGCAGGCAGCGGCACAGCGGGACCAGCATGCCCGTATACTCAGCTGGCACCACATACTGCAGCAGCCTCGGCCACAGGAGCTGCGGGCAAGAAGCAGCCCGTTCGGCACGCTGCCATTGCCGCCTCTGCATCCCAGGTCCCCCGTCACTGCCACTTCTCTGGCCCCGGCCCAGCCCCTCGGCCTCGCTCCTTCCCAGCTTTTCTGGCTAAGCTGGGGTGCATGGGCCGAGGACAACTCACCTTGGCCACCGCTCCGGCAGATACGTCCAGTGAGCCCAGGACGTGGGCGCAGAGGCGCTGAACAGTCCTCTCTTCCCACACTTCCACCACCGAAAGTTTTCCTGTTGCCTGTGAGACCGAGGTGGGAAACACCCGTCAGTGCCCCTTGCCAGGCCCCACAGTGCACACCATGGGGAGGTGCCCCCACGGCGACCTCGGCCCTTGAGGCACAGGATGCAGGCCCGGTGCCGCGCTCTGCCCTTACCAGTCTGCCCGAGGCCCGGCTGAACTCGCCGAAGAGGTGCCCCACCACGTCCCACGCCGAGCAGCCCGGGGCGCTGGAGTGCAGCAGCTCCCCGAGGAAACGCAGCACTGCCTTCCTCACCTGCAGGCACGGCGAGGCTGCAGCCATGGCACCAAAGGGCCGAAAGCCCCAGGGAAACTGCCCTTGCCCCAGCCTGGCCCCCACCAGCTCACCTGGGCTGCAGGGTCGTGGCACACAGACTGCACCAGCTTGGTGAACAGGGGCAGCTTCTCTCTCACGTCGGGGGCTGCAGGAGACAAGGAGAGGCAGGCGCTGAGGCTGAGCCCCCATTTTCGCAGGGACTCAACACGGCTCCCCAGCTTTCCCCACACAAGCGGGACAGAAAAGGGGGCCAGGCTGCACATCAGAGGAAGCGGCAGCATTCCGGGGAGACGATGTTTCTCCAGCCCGGCTTACTGACCGTCACAGCGGACAAGAGCTTGCAGCATTTCCACGGCTGCCACGCGATCGACCTTGTTCCCGGTCCTGAGCTTATAGTACAGGAACACGATGGTCTCCTCCGGGCAAATTCGGGCTGCGGGGAAGAGATCACGCTCAGTATCAGTGACCAGCATCTTCCCACACAGGCAGGCCTGTGAGAGAGCTGCCAGGATGCAGCGGCGCGGCGCCGGTTCTTCTCTCCTCACCCTGCAGCACCATGCAGTGGCACAACTCTGCTCGGTGCCCTGGGCTGGGCGGCTCCATCTCATCGCAGAGCTGCGAGAACAAGGCACGTTTCAGGGAAAGCCACATCGGCGGGCAGAGGGATGGAAAAGCACCCATGCTGTCAGCGCTCATCTGGTGGGCAGCTCTGGACATGGACCCACGGCCAAAGCCCAGAGCTCTGGGCACATGCAGGGCTGCGCAGCAGCTCCAGGGCAGCAGTGTGATGTCAGGCCTTACCTGCTCGTGCACAGCCGCGATGACAGCCAGAATCTTGGCTCGGGGCACCTGGGCCTGAACATCCATCACGGCCCACAGGAAATAGCTGAGACTCTGCATGGGAGCAGGAGAAGGAGAGGGCAGCTGTCACCGCGAGCCCCAGGCCCCCAGTCCCTGTTCCTGCTCAAAGGGCCTTGGCTCCTCCCGGCACCCCGCAGCTCCCCGATGCCTCGCGGCACCTGCTTGGTCCCTGGCTGCGCCGTGCCCCGCAAGATGCCTCACCCTGGTCACCCCTGAGGGGTCCTGGACTTCTCGGTATTGGTGCAGCAGCCAGAGAAGCTGCTCCCAGGCATGTTGGTGGTGCTCCTCCGCGTGCAGCAGGACACCCATCATAACAGCCATCGCCCTCAGCATGGCCTGCTTGCCCTGTTGAGCGAGGCAGGGTGACATGCCATGTCGAGGCCACGGGTCCCTCCAGTGCTCGCCTGCCCCAGACACCAGTCGGCCCTTCCCGCATGGGGCTTTCCCTTCCCCGGCACCCCTGGCCACATGGGCTGGCTCGCCAGCACAGGGAGTGTTTCCTCCCAGCACCAAGCCCACCCCGCTGGCTGGCCCCAGCATTCAGGCCAGAGCAGCAGCACTCACCTCCTCCTCCTTGCAGCTCTGCCAGCTCCTGCCCGCGTAGCAGACAAGCGAGTAAACAGGGGCGCAGAGCTGGGCGGCCCCCAGGTGAGGGAAGTCGCATTTCTCCCGTTGGCGGAGGTATGCGCTGATCCCGCTGCACCACTGCTCCACAACTGCAGCACAGCAAGGGACACGGGGTGGTGACAAAGGCTCTGACCGGCGCGACACCTTGCTCAGCCCAGCCGTGGTGCCCTGAGAGCCTGGCGACGCACCCCCTCCCCTTCCCGACCCCCACCTCTGTCCCCATCCCTTCCCCTCCCCGCGGCCCTGCCGTGGCGCCAGCACTCACCGCCACAGACGGCGCACAGCATCCGGCTGCTCCCCGCTGTGCTCAGCACGCCGCGCAGGGCTGCCAGCGTCTTTCCCGCAAAGGGCACGCACTGCAGGGCTGTCGAGAGGGCAGGGGTGGGAGGCCTCAGTCACTAGAGACACTGCAGCCTGGCACAGGGCTGCACCGGGGCAGGGGGACGGGAGAGCTGCCACAGCCCCAGGGAAGCCCTGGTGCAGGGAGGCTCAAGCCAGGGCCCCATGTGCCGTACCGTAGCGGATGGCCAGGTTGTGCAGAGTGTGGAGGACCAGCTCCACCGACATCTCCTCCAGGGCCTGGAGGTGGCCCTGCAGCACCGACACCACATCATGCAGGTGCCAGCGGGCCAGCGCCACCAGGACGTCACTCGCCGCCATCCTCACGGCGGCCGTCGTGTCCTAGAAGACAGCAGCCGGCGTGTGGCAGCAGCATGGCCAGCTCAGCTGGCTCCTGCGCTCAGCCGCCGGGCAGGACGCACAACCCACAGCCCAGCTCCCGCTGCCCCTTGTGCACACAGCCCACAGCTGCCTCTCTGGGCAGCTCCAAGTCACCACCTCGAGCCCCGCCGGGCGCATGCTGAAGCCTCTGCCCGGGCTGGCTGGGCTGGGCGCCCATGTCCGGGTCGCCTCTGTGAGAAGGAGCTCACCTGGGCCACGCGCAGGTCCTGGGCTGCCAGTGCTATGGCTCTGCCTGCGACAGAGCTCTGCAGGTCGCTCTCATCGCCCCACAAGACGCTCTCCAGCTGGCGGTAGGCCTCTGCTCTGCCGCCCTGGGGACACACCGTGCACAACAGCCGTGGCACATGCTGCCCCATGGCAGCTCCGCCATGCAGACACCGGGCACCAGCACCCTGGCCCCAGGGACGCCAGGGCACCGCGGGAGCCCTCGAGACCCGTGCAGCCCCATGGGATGCCCCCGCCTCACCTGAGCATCTTCCAACTGGTCCAGAAGAGAAATCACCACGGCGGCGAAGGTCGTGATGGCCGCAGGGACGGCCCCGACCACACTGCCACCATTCTCACCACGCGCAGGGCCAGACCGGGCACCCACGCCAGTGAAGAAACCTGCAAGGAAAACAGCGGAGGGTTTGGATTGCCCCAGGAGCCGTGGGGATGGGCCGCGGCTCGGGGCAAACATCTCCTGGCCGGAGCACGGGGCAGCAGGAGAGGCTGGCAAAGCCGGCTCCCCGCAGCCTGGGGAAGAGCCACCCTGGGCAGCTTGGCACCAGCCCCGAGCATGTGAGCCCAGCTCTCCCACGCCAGGAACACCGGTGCCGGCAGGTGCCCGTCACTGCAGCAGCAGGCCGGCAGCCGGGGCGCGAGCACGGCGCCGGCCCCACCTCGGAGTGCTCGCAGCACCCCCATCGCGGCAGGACTCCCTGGATGGACACGCTGCTCCAACAGCACCTCCTCCCACGAGAGCCACGAGCCACTGAGCCAGCACTGGCTCCCCGAGGGAAAGGGGACCCCGGGGGCACTGTGACCCGCAGGGGCCCTGACGCCTCACAGAGGGCTGCCACCATCGCAGGGCCGGGGACCCCCCACGCCCCAAGTGTGGCCCTGCCTCAGGCTCCAAGGCTCACCGTCACTCCTCAGCCCTGGCTCTGAGCGGTGACCCTCTCCCCTCATCGTACGGGGGCAAGTGCTCCAACAGAGAGACCCCAGGAACCACCCGGGCCACTGCTCACATAAGCGCAGGGTCATTCGACGGTTTGGGGACTGATTACCTTTGGATGTGTTGAACTGAGATGGGTTTGGTAATTCTGCTTTGCCTTAACTTCCGCAGAAATAAATAAGCCTTTCCTAAAGCCAAGTGGAGTGTTGTTTTGTGACTCAGACTGCAGAAATCCAGCAATACCTGAGCAAAATAAAATTGTAATCACTGGTTCATTGCTGTTGCTCCTATCACCCATTCAAAGTGCCTCAGAGCTGCATCCTTTCCTCTGTCTGCTTTTCCCCTCAATCCCTAACCTCATCGCCATCCCACCAGTGAAATTCTCCTTTGGGAACAGTTAGAAAATTTAAGCTCTCCCTGCTCGCCCCATCAATCACCCCCTGCCCTGCAGGTGTTCATTTGGCAGAGACATAGCATTGCTCAAAGGGGCATTTAGTCCTGGGATGCACTGGGAATAGAAGGGACTGACCGGCGAGCTGCATCATTTGCCAAACCGCCTGCACTGGGGCATCTGAGCTTTCCTGGGAAGATGAAGCAGTGATTTATGAGGGACTTGTCTTCTATTAAAGAAAACAAAACCAGAAACAACCCCTGAATCTTTTGCTGGTTCACACAACTTGAGCCCAGAGGGGTTAGCACAAAACCGACAGGGCAGCACGTCTGTGCTTATTTTTCAAGCTTGCTCAGCATGTGAAAGGGAATATGTACCTTTAGGAAACCCCTCTCTTTTCATATAGGCTTTGAAAAAAGTCATCGATAAGTCAGTTGGGCAACTGATCACATGCAAAGCCCAGGAAGCAGAAAGATGTCTCATGTCTTGGGCCTCACGTAGAATGAAGTCTTTGTGTGGGGATACTTCAGCAACAGGAAGGATAGGAAAAAAGCATACCTAGAACATCTTTGAAGATGAGGATTTTCTGAGTTTTACCTAGCAAGATCTTACCCTGGTATCCTTGATTACAGTTTGTGAGGAAGTGAAATATGCCTTTGCTCTAATTAAGAGAGAAAAAGATCAGACTTTCTGTGTTTCCCTTCACAGGGGTTGGGGTGAGCCTGTCTCTGCAGAGTACAGTGGTGTGAATAAGTTGTGGGGCAGAGAAAGAGATTTGGAGACTTGTTGCATCTTTGCTGCTGCCTGGGCCATCTGAGGCAACTGCTCACCCTTACTCTGTGCTCTGGCCATGTCGCTGAGGAGCTCTTTACCACAGGAGTTCTGTTTAGGATGATGAGCGAGTTGAGAGCCTATGGGCAGCCAAATATTGGGGATGCTCTTGTGGCTACAGGCCACCTGGTCAGGAAGAGGAAGTCAATGAGGCCTGCTACAGACAGCTGGAAGTAGGCTCACCATCACAGGTTCTGGTTCTCATGGGGGATTTCAACCACCCTGATATCTGCTGGAAGGACAACACAGCTGGGCACAGAGTGTCCAAGAGGCTCCTGCAGAGCACTGATGATAACTTTTTGACACAGGTGGTGGAGGAGTCAAGGAAGAGATGTATTCTGCTGGACTTTGTAGTATGCAAAAAAAGAAGAACTGGATGGAGATGTGAAGGTTGGGAGCAGCCTTGGCTGCAGTGACCATGAGATGGTGGAGTTCAGGGTCCTGCAAGAAGGAAGCCAGGCAATAAGTAGGATCTCAACTCTGGACTTCAGGAGAGCAAGCTTTGGCCTCTTCAGGGACCTCCTTGGAGGAATCCCATGGGTCAGGGCCCTAGAAGGAAGGGAGGTCCAAAAGAGCTGATTAATATTCAAGTGTCACTTCCTCCAAGCTCAAGAGCAGTGCGTCCCTATGAGGAAAAAGTCAAGCAAAGGGAGCAGGCAACCTGCAGGGATGTGGAAGGATCTCCTGTCAAAACTCCAGCAGAAGAAGGAAGTAGACAGGATGTGGAAGAAGGGACAGGCCACTTGGGAGGAATATAGGAAGTCTATCAGAGTATGCAGGGATGTGGCGAGGAAGGCTAAAGGCTATGTGAAATTAAATCTGGCAAGTGATGTCAAGGACACCAGGAAGGGCTTCTTCCAAGGCATCAGTAGCAAAAGGAAGAGAAGGGAAAATGTGGGGTCGTTGCTGAATGGTGTGGGGGCCCTGGTGATGAAGGATACAGAGAAGGCAGTTCCTGAATGCTGCCTTTACGTCTGTAATGCAGTCTTTACTGCTAAGGGCAGCTCTCAGGAATCTCAGAGCCTGGAGACAAGGGAGAAAGTCTGGAGAAAGGAAGACTTTCCCTTGGTTGAGGAAGATCAGGATAGAGATCATTTAGGCAAACTGGACCCCCACAAATCCATGGGCCCCAATGGGATGCACCCACAAGTGCTGAGGGAGCTGGTGGATGTCACTGCAAGGCCACACTCCACCACCTTGGAAAGGCCATGGAGAACGGGAGAGGTGCCTGAGGACTGGAAGAAAGCCAATGTCACTGCAGTCTCCAAAAGGGCAAGAAGGAGGATTCAGGAAACTACAAGTCAGTCAGCCTCACCTCCATCCCTGGAAAGGTGATGGGACAGCTCCTCCTGGATGTCATCTCTAAGGAAGTGGAGGAAAAGAAGGTGATCAGGAATAGCCAGCATGGATTCAGCAAGGAGGAATCCTGCTTAACCCATCTGACAGCCTTCTGTGGTGGGATGACTGGCTGGGTAGCTGAGGGGAGAGCAGTGGACATTGTGTACCTTGACTTTAGCAGGGCTTTTGACACCGTCTCTCACAACCTCCTCCTCATTGTACCTCTGTTTGTAGCCCCCCAAAGCACAGGACTTGGCCTTGCTTTTGGACCCCAAAAATGCAGGTCTCAGGAATGTACTTGGTGAATGTACTTTCCAAACAGGGATGAAGCCTCCATTGGCGGCTCCAGAAATGCAGTCCTTAGCCTCTGCATTTAGTCTCCGCAGCAGCCAACCTCGGTTCCATTTTATCCCTGAGCCAGTAATGAGCTCTTGTGGCCAGGAAGGCTGATGGTATCCTGGGGTACTGCCAGCAGGTCAAGAGAGGTGATCCTGCCCTCTACTCAGCCCTGGTGAGGCCACATCTGGAGCCCTGTGTCCAGTTCTGGGCTCCCCAGTACAAGAATCAAAGAATCATAGATTCAGGAAAGTTGGAAGGGACCTGTGGAGATCATCTAGTCCGACCTCCCTGCTCAGCAGGGTCACCCAGAGGGATCTTACCAATGCCTACAAATATCTGAAGAGAGGGTGTCAGGGGGATGGGGCCAGACTTTTCAGTGGAGCCCAGTGACAGGACAAGAGGCAACAGGCACAAACTGAAACAGGATGTTCCAGCTGAACACAAGGAAAATCTTCTTTGCTCTGAGGGTGACAGAGCACAGGAACAGGTTGCCCAGAGAGGTTGTGGATTCTCCTTCACTGGAGATATTGAAAACCTGCCTGGACATGATCCTGCGCAACGTACTCTAGGTGACCCTGCCTGAGCAGGGGGTTGTGCTAGATGATCTCCAGAGGTCCCTTCCAACCTCAACCGTTCTGGGATTCTGTGAACACTGAAGCAGCGAGTGACGGGCACATAAATATTGAAGTGAGGGTTTTGCACCAGTGCACGAATATTGAACCAAGCGCATGAATATGAAGCAGTGACAAACGTACCAACATTGAAGTTGCGATGAGCAAAGAGCTTGTGAATGTTCAATGCAGTTGATTAATGAGCTTGTGTCCATGGCACCAAACTCACTGACTGGTTATGTAGTACTGAAAGTGCTGTACAGGTGCTGACGGATTAGTGAGTAGACGCTGAATCACTGTGACTCATTGAGCACTCGGTTGGTGTTGAGCAACTGGCTTATCAATATTCAATCAGTAATGACTCCCTGGTCAATGTGGATTCAATACCTATAAGCTAACTGTTTAATTAGTAGTGAAAATCTTGTGCAAACGCTGACTGATTAGTTTCTGTATGTTGAATCCCTGCTGGCTAACTGAACTAACTGAGCAAGTAGCTTATGAATATTGGATCGATACTGACTCACTCGTCAGTACTGATTCAGTACCTATAAGCTAACTGGTTAATTAGCGTTGAAACCATGGCCTAACAGCTGGATAAAGACTGGACCCAGAAGATGGTGCCCCCCCCCCCTTCCCAAAAGCATGTTCGTGTCAGAAACTCTCTCAGACGTGAGGTTCAGCCTGGTGCTTGCCGTCTCCTGCCCTCAGGGCCCTTGCACACAGATCCCCACAGCAGTCGACCTCAGCTTCGTTTCACCCCTTAGCCAGCAATATGCCCTTGTGGCCAGGAAGGCCAGTGGTATCCTGGGGTGCACTAGGAAGAGTGTTGCCAGCAGGGCAAGGGAGGTGATCCTGCCCCTCTACTCATCCCTGGGGAGGCCTCATCTCGAGTACTGTGTCCCGTTCTGGGCTCCCCAGGATAAGAGAGAGTTGGAGCTACTGGAGGGAGTCCAGCGTGGGGCTATGAAGATGATGAGGGGACTGGAGCACCTTTCCTAAGAGGAATGGCTGCGAGAGCCAGGCCTGTTCAGCCTGGAGAAAAGCCTGAGAGGGATGTTACCAACGCCTGCAGATATCTGAGGGGAGGGTGCCAAGGGGATGGGGCTGGACTTTTCAGTGGAGCCCAGTGACAGGACAACAGGCAATGGGCACAAATCGAAACACAGGAAGCTCCAGTGAGATATGAGGAAAACTTCCTTTATTGAGACTCCTTTCAGGCTGGCTCGCACGGATGCAGCTTTATAGCTCTGCTGCCCCGGGCTGCCGGGTTCCCACGGCTGCTGCCCGCCGTGCACGGGGTGACCGATTGCACCGCTGCCTCTGCCGAGCTGCAATGACACCGATGCCGCGGGAAGGCACCATGGGCGACCGGCCGTGACACCCCAGCGCTCCGCGGCAGCACCCGGGTCTGTGCCAGCCCCCTCCCTGCATCCCGGCTGCCGCGGGCACTGCCGGTGCCTCCCAAGCCCGCGGGGTGGCCACTCGGCCGCCGGCACCTACCTCCCCACCGCGACGCCGGGTCCTGCCGCTGCGGCCTCTCGGCTGGCGCCGCATTCATCAGGAGGCCTGGCACGGGGATGTCATCGTCAGGGCCCGGCCCCGATGCCAACCCCGATTCCCCATTTCCGGCCCTGACCCGACCCGGGGATGCGGCCAGAGCAGCGCCGGAGCCCGGCGCTGCCTCTCACCCAGGATGCGGACGGCTGCCTCCTGCGGCGCCTGGCAGCTCCCCGTGCAGCAGCTCTGGGCCATGTGGCAGAGGCTCTCCAGCAGTGCGGGGCAGTCTCGGGCCTGGGGCAACGCAGGGGCAAGGGAGATCGTCTCGAGCTCCTGGCACCCCTCTGTGCCCCCGCACCCACCCAGGCGGCCCAGCGGTGCGGGAGCCATGGGGCAGGCGGCCATGCAGGGCCATGGCTGTGGCACAGAGCTCGCTCGCTCGCTTGCTCACTCACCAGGTGCCTGCAGAGCTCATCCTGCAGCTCGGCGGCGCTCAGCCCAGTGCTGGCGGCCACGCGACGTCGCACCCTCTCTGATGCCAGGAATGGGGCACACCGGTGCAGGGCCATCTTGCACGCCTGTGAGAGAGCACCGGCCTGGTCGCGGGGACACCGCGCGCCTGCCCGGGACCACGGCAGGCACCTGCCCCCTCCTGGCCCCGCTCCCCGCCGGGTGCCCCCCAGCACTTCCCAGGTCCCCAGTGACCCCAGGACCAAGCCCCCCCCCCGGCCCCAGTGCTCCTCCCCGTGGCTCTGCAGCATGCTCGAGGCTCTTACATCACGGACTGCCGGTGCCGGGTCCCCGAGGTGCAGCACCAAGCTGGGGAACGATGCCTCCACCTCCCTGCTGAAGAATGACCTCCTCCCTGAGGCAGAGGCGGAGGCGGCCAGGGCGCCATAGAGGGTGAAGGCTGAGCAGCGCAGGGCTTCTTCCTCCTGCAATGAAAAAGCCCGCCGGGCCGGCTGCTAGTGAGGCCATCGCATGCCAGGACCCAGCGGGGCGCTGCCCGTGGGGGATGCGCCCCCACGACAGCTCCTGCCCCGAACGAGAGCTAGCGGCTCCACTCACCGCTCCCCAGAAGGCTCGGCTGGACCTGGTGACCTCTTCAAAGGCCGAGCCTATGGCCCTGGCCACCAGCGGCCCTAGCACTTTCGCCAGCGCCAGCAGGCTCTCGGCTGCCACCTCCACGCTGGCCCCGTCCTCCAGGCCCCCGCGTAGCACTGCCACCACGGCTGCCCCGTGCCTCTGCAGCTGCAGAGCGATGGGCGCATGAGCCACTCGCTGCTGCTGCCTCTTGCTGCAGCTCTGCGCCTCGGCGCCCAGGCCAGCGCTTCCCACAGCCAGCCCAGAGCAGACCCCAGCCCGGGAGCCCCCACCGGCACCCAGCAGCCCTCTGCCGCCTTGCTGGCACGGGAGCGAGGAGTGCCACCTCCACAGGGCCCCGTGACGGCCTCTGCTCCTCTCTCCGGCTCCTCGAGGGGCCCTGGGAGGCTCTCGAGCTCGGGCTGTGCTCAGAGCCCAGCAAAGTCAGCCTCACCTTCACCGGTGCTCCGCTTGCCGCGTTGCCCAGGCCTCTCATTGCCATCTGCTGCACGGCGCTGACGGGGTCGCGCGCCCTCGCCGCAAAAGCCTCTAAGAGGGGCTTCAGCAGCTTTCTCTCCTCCACTAGCCGGTCCTTCATCAGCTGCAATCGAGCAACGGGGCCACTCGCATTGGCTGTGATTCATGCCGGGCGAGACAGGCATAGGAACCCCCCCCCAAACCCCTGCCCCACCGCTGCCTCACCTCAGCAAAGAAAGCTGTGGCCGTGAGCCGCAGGTTTGCTGAGCACGAGTCCAGCCAGGTGGAGAGGTTCTGCAGCAGGCGCGGTGGGACAAGCTCCGCGCGGAGCAGCACGCTGTGCACACAGCACCAGCAGGCTGGTGAGGCACCGGCACGCGGGCTGGCCGCGGGCCGCGACTCCCAGCTTCTCCCACTGCGACGCGGACGCCGCTCTGCACCTCAGCAGAACTGCTGGGAGCACAGGAAGCCCCCGGCAGCCCTTTCCCCAGGTGCAGGCCCCGTGATGGGGCAGGACACCTGGGGGCTCTCACCTCGCCAGAAGACACACGCCAGCGCTGTGAGCCTGGGGCTCGGCCAGGGACGCCCATGCTCCCTGCTCCCGGAGCAGCCGAAGCCACCGCTCCTCCAGGCACTTGGAGAGCACCAGCTCCAGCACCTCCACAAACAGCCTGCAGAAAAACCCAAAGAAAGTGCCAGGCGCAGTAGTCTGAGGAAAGATTGCCCATCAGCAGAGCCCCATGATGGCCCCCTGCTGCAACACGGGGCCTACGGGCAGCAACAGCCACACTGCGGCCATATCCCCAGGTGCTGCCCTGCAGTGACCAGTCCCCTCTCCCCACAGAGGCAGCCCAGCGCCAGCGGGACAGTCAGCCACAGATCGCCTGAGCAAAGCCCGCAGGCACAGGCCAGCCTGCCCCCTGCCCCTGCCGCTCCTTACCTGCCTGACGTGTCGGAGCTCTCGGGCTCCCTGAGGGACGGTTCCATCTCCTCCCGCAGCGTCTCACTGACCTGCCCCAGGAGGCTGGGAAGCAGGTCAGGAAGCAGGTGCTGGACCAGCCCCTCGCTCTGCAGCACTGACACCATCTCACAGAGGGCGCGGATGATCTACAGAAAAATTCAGCCAGCAATCGCATGGTAAAACCAGGGCTTGTCCCACTGGCCACGTCCCCCTGATGGCTGGGGCAGCTCTTACTGTCTCCGCTTCTCACTGCAGCGACAGCCTTGCGGCCCAGCACTGGCAACTGTCCCAGTTCCCCACACCACTAACGCTGCCACTGTCCCAGCACAGCATCCGCGAGGCACCACAGGTGCTCGCAAAGAGCACAAAACCCCCTCGCACTAAAGCACCGGTTGGAAAGCAGGTGCAAAGCAGCGCTAATGCCGCTGCAGCTGACCGTACCGTGTGAGGCTCCAGGGCAGCCTGGCTGCTGCCCAGCTCCCGAGCGCAGCACTCGCTCCCCTGGCTGCTGTCTCCGGCTGCCCTTAACTTTTCAGTTAAGCGCTCCAGGATTGGGTATCCCAGAGCGCTTCTCCCTAGGCTCCTCCACACTTCCACTGTGTTGCTGCAAGGGAACAGACACTCACCCGTGAGCCCGCATCCTCGGGAACCTGCAATGACCTCATGAGAGGCCAAACACTGGGTGTGACAGCAGAGGGGAGGGCAAGCGCAGAGACCTGTCCATGGGCAGACACCTCTGGAGGAGACTGTCAATCACCGGTTCCTGGTGGCAGCGGGCCAGGATGAACATCGCTCGCAGCACAAAGCACCTGCGGGTGCTCTGCTGGGTGCTCTGCAGGCAGGTGCAGAGGATGGTGACGAGTTCAGGTACCTGAAAGGAGGAAGGCGACAAAGAACAGCTCAGCACATCCTTGGGGGCCAACAGCCGAAAGCAGACAAGGGTGAGCACAAAGAATGCCTCTCCCACCTCCTCCTGGAATATTTGCTCTCCGCAGTCCCCCAGGAAGGTGAGTGCCCACCGCCCAGCAGCCCACGCGCGCACGGGCCTGGTGCACTGCAGGCTCTCCATGACAGTGTCCATGAAGTCTGCAGCCTGGCCTTGGGGGACATGCTTGCAAACCAGCTGGGGAGAAATCAGAAACACAAGCGATCTCATCACAAGTGGCTCAGATGCAAAACGCACACCCTGACAGCAGCACTCTCACACACACGTGCAAGCGCACACACCATGACCCCCAGCCCACTTTTCGGGGGCTCATTACCTTTGCGATGTTGGTAGAGGTGGCCAGCAGAGAGTCGGGGGCGACGGCGTTGAGCCTCTCCCGCAGGTACCCGATCTCGTTAGTGCACGGCGCCACGTCCGTGGTCTCAGCTGGAGCCAGGAGAAGGGAGTCATGGTGGGGAGCCAACATGCGGCCCCGCAGGCAGCAAGGGGAGGACCCGAGGGAGGGCAGCGAAGGCCACGCGAAGGCAGGGTCCCCCAAGGTGGCACAGCAGGTTTGTGAGCTAGGCGAGGGGCCAGCCGTGGAGGGGGACAATCCCTGGCGTAGGGACGACGTGCAGCCCTGAGACAGCAGCGGGGACCGCTCTGCCCGCTCTCCTCACCTCCGATTTGGAGCAGGTGGCCGAGGCAGGTGGCTGCCCGCCAGCGGGACGCAGCTGAGGCATCACAGGTCAGAGGCCCCAGTAGTCCCGCCAGGGAGCCGAACTGCTCGCAGGCGCGGCCTCGCTGTGGGAGCAAGAGGCAGGCGAAGAGGTCACCGGCAGCCCTGCGGCTGCTCGCCCTCTCCCAGCCGTGCTGCCCCCCAAGCCGTGGCCGAGCTGGGGGGGAACAAGGGGCCGCCCCACAGCCCCAGGGGACCCGAAATCCGGCACGCACCCCCCCCACGCAGAGCTCCCTGTGCATGGGGTCCCCGCTCACCCCATGCTCGCGTTGCTCCTCATGAGCACCCAGCAGCTGAACGCACACCTGCAGGGCCCTCTCCCGCTCGCACTCCTCGGCTGAGGCGAGCCAGTGCCGCAGGACCTGGCACGGGCAGACATGTCTCACCGTGGGTGTCCTTCTGCCCTGCACCCCTCGCCGGCACCCTGCCTTCCTGGGCAGGGAGCCCCTTTCCCACAGGGACCTCCTCACTTCGGGGTCTCACTGCTGGCAGCACTGGCTTGTGCTGCGCCCCTCGCTCGCAGCTGCGTCTGGGGACTCTCACCTGTACCACGTCCTCGAAGCAGATGGGGGCCGGCTCTTCCCGCAGAAGGGTTCTCATGAGCTGGCCCAGCGCCCGCAGGGATGGCGCCTGCACACCCTGGCACCAGAAAGTGGGGTTGAGGCCGGGCACCCCATGGGAACGCCAGCACAGCCAGCGGCTGCTGCAGTGCGGGGCGCCCGGAGCTGAGCCCCACTGAGGGGCGGCCCAGAGGGGCCGGTGCCTACCGGTGCCACTGGAGCAGCCGCTGCCGCCTCCCCTCTCGCCTCCATCTGCTCTGGGTGACGGAGGCACACGACGCCCCGGCAGCACTGAGCCAGGAGGCTGCATTTTTCCTCCCTGCTCAGACGGGGCTTCAGCTTGCTGCCAGGAGAAACAAGTTAGAGAAGCCTGAGAGGAGGCTCACTCGCACTCTCCAGAGCGAGGCAAAGGACAACTGCCTTTGGCCCCATCGACAGCCCCAAATTCAACGTCTGCAGCCCCAGCCAGAGCCGCCAGCTGTGCTGCAACACGCAGCAACTGCCGCAGCCCCGGGATAGACCCTACCTCAACTGCTCCACAGCCATGAGGGCCCGGGGCTGCACTGGGGACTCCTGGGGCTCCTCCTGCATCACCTCCTGCAAGGCACAGGGAGACACGTGCAAGGTGGGCAGCGGGCAGGGGCACAGGAGAGCCCTCCTGCCCGCCCCGGCCAGGGGCTCTGCTGCCAGACCCTACAGGCACCGGCCCCGCAGGATGAGGTGGCTGCTCCCTGCCTCAGGACTCCCCACAAACCCCACTCACCCCACTGCAGAGCCTAAAACTCCCCAGGTGACAGCCCCAGCTCTGGGCACTCACCAGCAGCATCTGCAGAAGCTCCCGCTTGCAGCACAGCTCGAACCTGGGGCTGGCGTCTGCAGCCTGGATGGCAAGGCTGATCTCAGTTACGCTCTGCACCAGGGAGAGCTTCAGCTGCGCGTCCTGATGCCAGGGGAGAAAAACAGGCTTTGAGCTTTGCCGAGGGCAGAAAGAGCAGCAGGGCCGGGGGGAATCTGCCTCCACATACAGCACAGGGAGGAGGACACTGCAGAGAACACTGGGGAGCCCCACAGACCCCAGCTTGGCACCTGTGCCCCAGCAAGGAGACCTCTCTGCCCTCCCAGGAATAAGCCTCCCAGGTGGAGGGAAGCAGCTGTCCTGGCCGGAAAGACCCCACAGTCCCTGCCCCAGGGCAGCAGGGCGAGCGCATGGGAAGGGCGAGGAGGCCCCCGTCTGGCTCTGCCCCACACCCTGAGCACCCACCTGGCAGCCCTCTCGGTAGAGCTGCAGGACGTTCCCCACGATGTCTCTCTCCACGTGGGTGAGCAGCTGCTCCCTGGGGGCGCGCAGCGCCATCCGGCCGTAGATCACCATGAGCGTCGCACGAGCAGCGCGGTTCCTCAGTGCGTGGCTCTGCTGCGGGTCGCCGGAGAAGAGCTGAGATGTCAGCCCGCAGCCCCGCTGTGCCCGGGGCTCTGTGCGCTCCTGCAGCAGGAGCTGCCCCGCGCCTGACCTCCCGGCAGCTCCCCACAGTGACACCCCGGACCTTTACCTTCCGGTGTTTCAAGGTCCCCGTGAATTGCTGCACTGAGGACAATGCCAGCTGGAAGTGGCTCTCGGCGCAGCGGGACACAACCGAAACGATTCCCTGCAACAGAGTAGAAATGGGGAGTTGCTCCAAGCCCACCCCCCAGGCCTGGCTAGCTCCATCGGCCAGGCAGGACCTTTCCCCAGGGAAACGGCTGCAAACAGTACACGAGTAAGGGCTGGAGCAGGGCACGCAGAGTCCCTCTGCTCCAGGGACACGCAGGGGACTCGCGGGAAAGCAGGGCGCCAGGAAGAAACCTCACCTGTGCCTCCCACAGCTCCAGGAAGTCGGTTGCTTCCAGATGTTGCAGGGTCTGCTCTCGCACGTGGCGCAGACACCCACAAGCTGCCAGGGCCGTGCCGAGAGCCTTGTAGAGGAACCGCTGCAAGAGGAGAGGCCGGGCCCCGGCCACGGTGAGCTGTGGCAGATGACCGCCGCCAGCCCTCGCCCCGGCCTGAGCCTCCCAGGCTCTGCCGCTGCAGCCCTCGGGGCGCGCCGCCGCCAGGGCACAGACCTTCTCCCAGGACAGGCGGGGAGAGCCACCCAGCTGCCGGCTCAGCTCCCGGCTCAGCTCCACGGTCCAGGCCTCGCTGGCGATGACCTCCAGCGACGCTCGCAGGAACTGGGGTGCAGCGGGAGGTGAAGCAAACACCCCCCCTGCCTCGGCCAGGGCCTTTGGCACAGCCAAGCGGCCCCGGAGACCGTCGGGGCAGAGCTCCCCCTCCCGACAGCCTGTCTGCCACCCGCCCCTCTGGCAGCCTGCCTCTGGCTCTTCCCCAGCCCCCAGCTTCCTGCACCACTTGTCCCGCCCCTGTCTGCCCCATGCAGCTGGGCCCCACAGGGACGCTGTACCTTCAGCAGGAGGCTGTCCCACTCGGCCCTGTCCAGGAAGCCGGCGGTTGTTCCTGCAAAGCCCATGGAAGCAAAACCCTCACCGTTACTCCAGCAAATGCGGCAGCAGAGCCCGGGCAGCTGCTTTGCAGCCCGAAGCCCCAAAGCCTCAGCCCAGTGGGCTGATGAGTGCTGGCAAACGTGGCACCGTTGCCTGCCAGGCTGGGGAGCTGCAGGCATTCTGCTGCGCCTTTGGCCCCCAGCCTCCGCCTCCCGCCCGCACTTTACCTGCCAGGTGCTGCAGCAGCAGGGGGATCTCTGTGGCCCAGCTCGCCCCCACGGCTCTGTGGATCGTGCCACAGAGCACCTGCAGCAGCTGCAGGGCTGCGGCTCCATGGCCACCGCCTGTGTGTGGAGCCACAGCTGCCACCACCTAGGCCGGGGTGGGAGAGAGAGACACACTGGTGCCTGCCCCAGGAGCCACGGCTGCCCCGCGGGCAGGCAGGCAGGGAGGGCAGCGCTGCCCTGGCCAGCAGCAGGCAGACGATGGCTTTGGCTGGGTGCTGCCGTCCCCTGGGAGCAGCCGGAGCCCCCCGACGGGCAGGGAGGCTCAGGCACCCTCTACCATGCTCCTGCCTCCTCCTCCCGGGGTGCCCAGCACCAGCTGCAGCACCATCTCTCCGGGCTCTCCCCTCACCCCGGCCACAGAAGCTCCTTCCCCGGGGGCCCCGGTACTCACCAGCAGACGAGCCAGCAGGGCTTGGGGAGCCGGCAGAGGGGCTGCAGGCACAAGGAAAGGCTGTGTTAGACGCCCAGCTCGCGCCACGTCCCACATCCCCGTGCAGGGCTGAACAGCACCCTGGTCGCGCCGCCTCCCCACCAGGCCTGAACAGCCGTGCTGAATGGCTGCTGGCTAAGCAGGCCTGGCATGGCAGGAACAAGCCCCCAGACCCCCGCGAGAGCTGGGCACAGCAGCCAGGGAAGCGGCTCGTGGGGCACAGCCATCATGCCCAGCAATGGGCACTGCTCTGCCCTGTGCTGCCCCAGCCCTCCTGCGTGGGGGGCTGGCAGGGGATGCAGGGACATGCACTGCCTCCCCCCCCCCCCAGCCGGCCTGGCACAGCGTGCTGCGACTTTCTGCTCCCCACCTGGCTCTGCAGGCTTCAGGGCCTCGGGCGCCGCCTTCTCTTCCTCGCCCTCTGTTCTCTCTGCTCTCTCGGCCAGGGCACGCAGGCAGCGGCACAGCGGGACCAGCATGCCCGTATACTCAGCTGGCACCACATACTGCAGCAGCCTCGGCCACAGGAGCTGCGGGCAAGAAGCAGCCCGTTCGGCACGCTGCCATTTCCGCCTCTGCATCCCAGGTCCCCCGTCACTGCCACTTCTCTGGCCCCGGCCCAGCCCCTCGGCCTCGCTCCTTCCCAGCTTTTCTGGCTAAGCTGGGGTGCATGGGCCGAGGACAACTCACCTTGGCCACCGCTCCGGCAGATACGTCCAGTGAGCCCAGGACGTGGGCGCAGAGGCGCTGAACAGTCCTCTCTTCCCACACTTCCACCACCGAAAGTTTTCCTGTTGCCTGTGAGACCGAGGTGGGAAACACCCGTCAGTGCCCCTTGCCAGGCCCCACAGTGCACACCATGGGGAGGTGCCCCCACGGCGACCTCGGCCCTGGCGGCACAGGATGCAGGCCCGGTGCCGCGCTCTGCCCTTACCAGTCTGCCCGAGGCCCGGCTGAACTCGCCGAAGAGGTGCCCCACCACGTCCCACGCCGAGCAGCCCGGGGCGCTGGAGTGCAGCAGCTCCCCGAGGAAACGCAGCACTGCCTTCCTCACCTGCAGGCACGGCGAGGCTGCAGCCATGGCACCAAAGGGCCCAAAGCCCCAGGGAAACTGCCCTTGCCCCAGCCTGGCCCCCACCAGCTCACCTGGGCTGCAGGGTCGTGGCACACAGACTGCACCAGCTTGGTGAACAGGGGCAGCTTCTCTCTCACATCGGGGGCTGCAGGAGACAAGGAGAGGCAGGCGCTGAGGCTGAGCCCCCGTTTTCGCAGGAACTCAACACGGCTCCCCAGCTTTCCCCACACAAGCGGGACAGAAAAGGGGGCCAGGCTGCACATCAGAGGAAGCGGCAGCATTCCAGGGAGACGATGTTTCTCCAGCCCGGCTTACTGACCGTCACAGCGGACAAGAGCTTGCAGCATTTCCACGGCTGCCACGCGATCGACCTTGTTCCCGGTCCTGAGCTTATAGTACAGGAACACGATGGTCTCCTCCGGGCAAATTCGGGCTGCGGGGAAGAGATCACGCTCAGTATCAGTGACCAGCATCTTCCCACACAGGCAGGCCTGTGAGAGAGCTGCCAGGATGCAGCGGCGCGGCGCCGGTTCTTCTCTCCTCACCCTGCAGCACCATGCAGTGGCACAACTCTGCTCGGTGCCCTGGGCTGGGCGGCTCCATCTCATCGCAGAGCTGCGAGAACAAGGCACGTTTCAGGGAAAGCCACATCGGCGGGCAGAGGGATGGAAAAGCACCCATGCTGTCAGCGCTCATCTGGTGGGCAGCTCTGGACATGGACCCACGGCCAAAGCCCAGAGCTCTGGGCACATGCAGGGCTGCGCAGCAGCTCCAGGGCAGCAGTGTGATGTCAGGCCTTACCTGCTCGTGCACAGCCGCGATGACAGCCAGAATCTTGGCTCGGGGCACCTGGGCCTGAACATCCATCACGGCCCACAGGAAATAGCTGAGACTCTGCATGGGAGCAGGAGAGGGAGAGGGCAGCTGTCACCGCGAGCCCCAGGCCCCCAGTCCCTGTTCCTGCTCGAAGGGCCTTGGCTCCTCCCGGCACCCCGCAGCTCCCCGATGCCTCGCGGCACCTGCTTGGTCCCTGGCTGCGCCGTGCCCCGCAAGATGCCTCACCCTGGTCACCCCTGAGGGGTCCTGGACTTCTCGGTATTGGTGCAGCAGCCAGAGAAGCTGCTCCCAGGCATGTTGGTGGTGCTCCTCCGCGTGCAGCAGGACACCCATCATAACAGCCATCGCCCTCAGCATGGCCTGCTTGCCCTGTTGAGCGAGGCAGGGTGACATGCCATGTCGAGGCCACGGGTCCCTCCAGTGCTCGCCTGCCCCAGACACCAGTCGGCCCTTCCCGCATGGGGCTTTCCCTTCCCCGGCACCCCTGGCCACATGGGCTGGCTCGCCAGCACAGGGAGTGTTTCCTCCCAGCACCAAGCCCACCCCGCTGGCTGGCCCCAGCATTCAGGCCAGAGCAGCAGCACTCACCTCCTCCTCCTTGCAGCTCTGCCAGCTCCTGCCCGCGTAGCAGACAAGCGAGTAAACAGGGGCGCAGAGCTGGGCGGCCCCCAGGTGAGGGAAGTCGCATTTCTCCCGTTGGCGGAGGTATGCGCTGATCCCGCTGCACCACTGCTCCACAACTGCAGCACAGCAAGGGACACGGGGTGGTGACAAAGGCTCTGACCGGCGCGACACCTTGCTCAGCCCAGCCGTGGTGCCCTGAGAGCCTGGCGACGCACCCCCTCCCCTTCCCGACCCCCACCTCTGTCCCCATCCCTTCCCCTCCCCGCGGCCCTGCCGTGGCGCCAGCACTCACCGCCACAGACGGCGCACAGCATCCGGCTGCTCCCCGCTGTGCTCAGCACGCCGCGCAGGGCTGCCAGCGTCTTTCCCGCGAAGGGCACGCACTGCAGGGCTGTCGAGAGGGCAGGGGTGGGAGGCCTCAGTCACTAGAGACGCTGCAGCCTGGCACAGGGCTGCACCGGGGCAGGGGGACGGGAGAGCTGCCACAGCCCCAGGGAAGCCCTGGTGCAGGGAGGCTCAAGCCAGGGCCCCATGTGCCGTACCGTAGCGGATGGCCAGGTTGTGCAGAGTGTGGAGGACCAGCTCCACCGACATCTCCTCCAGGGCCTGGAGGTGGCCCTGCAGCACCGACACCACATCATGCAGGTGCCAGCGGGCCAGCGCCACCAGGACGTCACTCGCCGCCATCCTCACGGCGGCCGTCGTGTCCTAGAAGACAGCAGCCGGCGTGTGGCAGCAGCATGGCCAGCTCAGCTGGCTCCTGCGCTCAGCCGCCGGGCAGGACGCACAACCCACAGCCCAGCTCCCGCTGTCCCTTGTGCACACAGCCCACAGCTGCCTCTCTGGGCAGCTCCAAGTCACCACCTCGAGCCCCGCCGGGCGCATGCTGAAGCCTCTGCCCAGGCTGGCTGGGCTGGGCGCCCGTGTCCGGGTCGCCTCTGTGAGAAGGAGCTCACCTGGGCCACGCGCAGGTCCTGGGCTGCCAGTGCTATGGCTCTGCCTGCGACAGAGCTCTGCAGGTCGCTCTCGTCGCCCCACAAGACGCTCTCCAGCTGGCGGTAGGCCTCTGCTCTGCCGCCCTGGGGACACACCGTGCACAACAGCCGTGGCACATGCTGCCCCATGGCAGCTCCGCCATGCTGACACCGGGCACCAGCACCCTGGCCCCAGGGACGCCGGGGCACCGCGGGAGCCCTCGAGACCCGTGCAGCCCCGTGGGATGCCCCCGCCTCACCTGAGCATCTTCCAACTGGTCCAGAAGAGAAATCACCACGGCGGCGAAGGTCGTGATGGCCGCAGGGACGGCCCCGACCACACTGCCACCATTCTCACCACGCGCAGGGCCAGACCGGGCACCCACGCCAGTGAAGAAACCTGCAAGGAAAACAGCGGAGGGTTTGCATTGCCCCAGGAGCTGTGGGGATGGGCCGCGGCTCGGGGCAAACATCTCCTGGCCGGAGCACGGGGCAGCAGGAGAGGCTGGCAGAGCCGGCTCCCCGCAGCCTGGGGAAGAGCCACCCTGGGCAGCTTGGCACCAGCCCCGAGCATGTGAGCCCAGCTCTCCCACGCCAGGAACACCGGTGCCGGCAGGTGCCCGTCACTGCAGCAGCAGGCCGGCAGCCGGGGCGCGAGCGCGGCGCCGGCCCCACCTCGGAGTGCTCGCAGCACCCCCATCGCGGCAGGACTCCCTGGATGGACACGCTGCTCCAACAGCACCTCCTCCCACGAGAGCCACGAGCCACTGAGCCAGCACTGGCTCCCCGAGGGAAAGGGGACCCCGGGGGCACTGTGACCCGCAGGGGTCCTGACGCCTCACAGAGGGCTGCCACCATCGCAGGGCCGGGGACCCCCCACGCCCCAAGTGTGGCCCTGCCTCAGGCTCCAAGGCTCACCGTCACTCCTCAGCCCTGGCTCTGAGCGGTGACCCTCTCCCCTCATCGTACGGGGGCAAGTGCTCCAACAGAGAGACCCCAGGAACCACCCGGGCCACTGCTCACATAAGCGCAGGGTCATTCGACGGTTTGGGGACTGATTACCTTTGGATGTGTTGAACTGAGATGGGTTTGGGAATTCTGCTTTGCCTTAACTTCCGCAGAAATAAATAAGCCTTTCCTAAAGCCAAGTGGAGTGTTGTTTTGTGACTCAGACTGCAGAAATCCAGCAATACCTGAGCAAAATAAAATTGTAATCACTGGTTCATTGCTGTTGCTCCTATCACCCATTCAAAGTGCCTCAGAGCTGCATCCTTTCCTCTGTCTGCTTTTCCCCTCAATCCCTAACCTCATCGCCATCCCACCAGTGAAATTCTCCTTTGGGAACAGTTAGAAAATTTAAGCTCTCCCTGCTCGCCCCATCAATCACCCCCTGCCCTGCAGGTGTTCATTTGGCAGAGACATAGCATTGCTCAAAGGGGCATTTAGTCCTGGGATGCACTGGGAATAGAAGGGACTGACCGGCGAGCTGCATCATTTGCCAAACCGCCTGCACTGGGGCATCTGAGCTTTCCTGGGAAGATGAAGCAGTGATTTATGAGGGACTTGTCTTCTATTAAAGAAAACAAAACCAGAAACAACCCCTGAATCTTTTGCTGGTTCACACAACTTGAGCCCAGAGGGGTTAGCACAAAACCGACAGGGCAGCACGTCTGTGCTTATTTTTCAAGCTTGCTCAGCATGTGAAAGGGAATATGTACCTTTAGGAAACCCCTCTCTTTTCATATAGGCTTTGAAAAAAGTCATCGATAAGTCAGTTGGGCAACTGATCACATGCAAAGCCCAGGAAGCAGAAAGATGTCTCATGTCTTGGGCCTCACGTAGAATGAAGTCTTTGTGTGGGGATACTTCAGCAACAGGAAGGATAGGAAAAAAGCATACCTAGAACATCTTTGAAGATGAGGATTTTCTGAGTTTTACCTAGCAAGATCTTACCCTGGTATCCTTGATTACAGTTTGTGAGGAAGTGAAATATGCCTTTGCTCTAATTAAGAGAGAAAAAGATCAGACTTTCTGTGTTTCCCTTCACAGGGGTTGGGGTGAGCCTGTCTCTGCAGAGTACAGTGGTGTGAATAAGTTGTGGGGCAGAGAAAGAGATTTGGAGACTTGTTGCATCTTTGCTGCTGCCTGGGCCATCTGAGGCAACTGCTCACCCTTACTCTGTGCTCTGGCCATGTCGCTGAGGAGCTCTTTACCACAGGAGTTCTGTTTAGGATGATGAGCGAGTTGAGAGCCTATGGGCAGCCAAATATTGGGGATGCTCTTGTGGCTACAGGCCACCTGGTCAGGAAGAGGAAGTCAATGAGGCCTGCTACAGACAGCTGGAAGTAGGCTCACCATCACAGGTTCTGGTTCTCATGGGGGATTTCAACCACCCTGATATCTGCTGGAAGGACAACACAGCTGGGCACAGAGTGTCCAAGAGGCTCCTGCAGAGCACTGATGATAACTTTTTGACACAGGTGGTGGAGGAGTCAAGGAAGAGATGTATTCTGCTGGACTTTGTAGTATGCAAAAAAAGAAGAACTGGATGGAGATGTGAAGGTTGGGAGCAGCCTTGGCTGCAGTGACCATGAGATGGTGGAGTTCAGGGTCCTGCAAGAAGGAAGCCAGGCAATAAGTAGGATCTCAACTCTGGACTTCAGGAGAGCAAGCTTTGGCCTCTTCAGGGACCTCCTTGGAGGAATCCCATGGGTCAGGGCCCTAGAAGGAAGGGAGGTCCAAAAGAGCTGATTAATATTCAAGTGTCACTTCCTCCAAGCTCAAGAGCAGTGCGTCCCTATGAGGAAAAAGTCAAGCAAAGGGAGCAGGCAACCTGCAGGGATGTGGAAGGATCTCCTGTCAAAACTCCAGCAGAAGAAGGAAGTAGACAGGATGTGGAAGAAGGGACAGGCCACTTGGGAGGAATATAGGAAGTCTATCAGAGTATGCAGGGATGTGGCGAGGAAGGCTAAAGGCTATGTGAAATTAAATCTGGCAAGTGATGTCAAGGACGACAGGAAGGGCTTCTTCCAAGGCATCAGTAGCAAAAGGAAGAGAAGGGAAAATGTGGGGTCGTTGCTGAATGGTGTGGGGGCCCTGGTGATGAAGGATACAGAGAAGGCAGTTCCTGAATGCTGCCTTTACGTCTGTAATGCAGTCTTTACTGCTAAGGGCAGCTCTCAGGAATCTCAGAGCCTGGAGACAAGGGAGAAAGTCTGGAGAAAGGAAGACTTTCCCTTGGTTGAGGAAGATCAGGATAGAGATCATTTAGGCAAACTGGACACCCACAAATCCATGGGCCCCAATGGGATGCACCCACAAGTGCTGAGGGAGCTGGTGGATGTCACTGCAAGGCCACACTCCACCACCTTGGAAAGGCCATGGAGAACGGGAGAGGTGCCTGAGGACTGGAAGAAAGCCAATGTCACTGCAGTCTCCAAAAGGGCAAGAAGGAGGATTCAGGAAACTACAAGTCAGTCAGCCTCACCTCCATCCCTGGAAAGGTGATGGGACAGCTCCTCCTGGATGTCATCTCTAAGGAAGTGGAGGAAAAGAAGGTGATCAGGAATAGCCAGCATGGATTCAGCAAGGAGGAATCCTGCTTAACCCATCTGACAGCCTTCTGTGGTGGGATGACTGGCTGGGTAGCTGAGGGGAGAGCAGTGGACATTGTGTACCTTGACTTTAGCAGGGCTTTTGACACCGTCTCTCACAACCTCCTCCTCATTGTACCTCTGTTTGTAGCCCCCCAAAGCACAGGACTTGGCCTTGCTTTTGGACCCCAAAAATGCAGGTCTCAGGAATGTACTTGGTGAATGTACTTTCCAAACACGGATGAAGCCTCCATTGGCGGCTCCAGAAATGCAGTCCTTAGCCTCTGCATTTAGTCTCCACAGCAGCCAACCTCGGTTCCATTTTATCCCTGAGCCAGTAATGAGCTCTTGTGGCCAGGAAGGCTGATGGTATCCTGGGGTACTGCCAGCAGGTCAAGAGAGGTGATCCTGCCCTCTACTCAGCCCTGGTGAGGCCACATCTGGAGCCCTGTGTCCAGTTCTGGGCTCCCCAGTACAAGAATCAAAGAATCATAGATTCAGGAAAGTTGGAAGGGACCTGTGGAGATCATCTAGTCCGACCTCCCTGCTCAGCAGGGTCACCCAGAGGGATCTTACCAATGCCTACAAATATCTGAAGAGAGGGTGTCAGGGGGATGGGGCCAGACTTTTCAGTGGAGCCCAGTGACAGGACAAGAGGCAACAGGCACAAACTGAAACAGGATGTTCCAGCTGAACACAAGGAAAATCTTCTTTGCTCTGAGGGTGACAGAGCACAGGAACAGGTTGCCCAGAGAGGTTGTGGATTCTCCTTCACTGGAGATATTGAAAACCTGCCTGGACATGATCCTGCGCAACGTACTCTAGGTGACCCTGCCTGAGCAGGGGGTTGTGCTAGATGATCTCCAGAGGTCCCTTCCAACCTCAACCGTTCTGGGATTCTGTGAACACTGAAGCAGCGAGTGACGGGCACATAAATATTGAAGTGAGGGTTTTGGACCAGTGCACGAATATTGAACCAAGCGCATGAATATGAAGCAGTGACAAACGTACCAACATTGAAGTTGCGATGAGCAAAGAGCTTGTGAATGTTCAATGCAGTTGATTAATGAGCTTGTGTCCATGGCACCAAACTCACTGACTGGTTATGTAGTACTGAAAGTGCTGTACAGGTGCTGACGGATTAGTGAGTAGACGCTGAATCACTGTGACTCATTGAGCACTCGGTTGGTGTTGAGCAACTGGCTTATCAATATTCAATCAGTAATGACTCCCTGGTCAATGTGGATTCAATACCTATAAGCTAACTGTTTAATTAGTAGTGAAAATCTTGTGCAAACGCTGACTGATTAGTTTCTGTATGTTGAATCCCTGCTGGCTAACTGAACTAACTGAGCAAGTAGCTTATGAATATTGGATCGATACTGACTCACTCGTCAGTACTGATTCAGTACCTATAAGCTAACTGGTTAATTAGCGTTGAAACCATGGCCTAACAGCTGGATAAAGACTGGACCCAGAAGATGGTGCCCCCCCCCCCTTCCCAAAAGCATGTTCGTGTCAGAAACTCTCTCAGACGTGAGGTTCAGCCTGGTGCTTGCCGTCTCCTGCCCTCAGGGCCCTTGCACACAGATCCCCACAGCAGTCGACCTCAGCTTCGTTTCACCCCTTAGCCAGCAATATGCCCTTGTGGCCAGGAAGGCCAGTGGTATCCTGGGGTGCACTAGGAAGAGTGTTGCCAGCAGGGCAAGGGAGGTGATCCTGCCCCTCTACTCATCCCTGGGGAGGCCTCATCTCGAGTACTGTGTCCCGTTCTGGGCTCCCCAGGATAAGAGAGAGTTGGAGCTACTGGAGGGAGTCCAGCGTGGGGCTATGAAGATGATGAGGGGACTGGAGCACCTTTCCTAAGAGGAATGGCTGCGAGAGCCAGGCCTGTTCAGCCTGGAGAAAAGCCTGAGAGGGATGTTACCAACGCCTGCAGATATCTGAGGGGAGGGTGCCAAGGGGATGGGGCTGGACTTTTCAGTGGAGCCCAGTGACAGGACAACAGGCAATGGGCACAAATCGAAACACAGGAAGCTCCAGTGAGATATGAGGAAAACTTCCTTTATTGAGACTCCTTTCAGGCTGGCTCGCACGGATGCAGCTTTATAGCTCTGCTGCCCCAGGCTGCCGGGTTCCCACGGCTGCTGCCCGCCGTGCACGGGGTGACCGATTGCACCGCTGCCTCTGCCGAGCTGCAATGACACCGATGCCGCGGGAAGGCACCATGGGCGACCGGCCGTGACACCCCAGCGCTCCGCGGCAGCACCCGGGTCTGTGCCAGCCCCCTCCCTGCATCCCGGCTGCCGCGGGCACTGCCGGTGCCTCCCAAGCCCGCGGGGTGGCCACTCGGCCGCCGGCACCTACCTCCCCACCGCGACGCCGGGTCCTGCCGCTGCGGCCTCTCGGCTGGCGCCGCATTCATCAGGAGGCCTGGCACGGGGATGTCATCGTCAGGGCCCGGCCCCGATGCCAACCCCGATTCCCCATTTCCGGCCCTGACCCGACCCGGGGATGCGGCCAGAGCAGCGCCGGAGCCCGGCGCTGCCTCTCACCCAGGATGCGGACGGCTGCCTCCTGCGGCGCCTGGCAGCTCCCCGTGCAGCAGCTCTGGGCCATGTGGCAGAGGCTCTCCAGCAGTGCGGGGCAGTCTCGGACCTGGGGCAACGCAGGGGCAAGGGAGATCGTCTCGAGCTCCTGGCACCCCTCTGTGCCCCCGCACCCACCCAGGCGGCCCAGCGGTGCGGGAGCCATGGGGCAGGCGGCCATGCAGGGCCATGGCTGTGGCACAGAGCTCGCTCGCTCGCTTGCTCACTCACCAGGTGCCTGCAGAGCTCATCCTGCAGCTCGGCGGCGCTCAGCCCAGTGCTGGCGGCCACGCGACGTCGCACCCTCTCTGATGCCAGGAATGGGGCACACCGGTGCAGGGCCATCTTGCACGCCTGTGAGAGAGCACCGGCCTGGTCGCGGGGACACCGCGCGCCTGCCCGGGACCACGGCAGGCACCTGCCCCCTCGTGGCCCCGCTCCCCGCCGGGTGCCCCCCAGCACTTCCCAGGTCCCCAGTGACCCCAGGACCAAGCCCCCCCCCCGGCCCCAGTGCTCCTCCCCGTGGCTCTGCAGCATGCTCGAGGCTCTTACATCACGGACTGCCGGTGCCGGGTCCCCGAGGTGCAGCACCAAGCTGGGGAACGATGCCTCCACCTCCCTGCTGAAGAATGACCTCCTCCCTGAGGCAGAGGCGGAGGCGGCCAGGGCGCCGTAGAGGGTGAAGGCTGAGCAGCGCAGGGCTTCTTCCTCCTGCAATGAAAAAGCCCGCCGGGCCGGCTGCTAGTGAGGCCATCGCATGCCAGGACCCAGCGGGGCGCTGCCCGTGGGGGATGCGCCCCCACGACAGCTCCTGCCCCGAACGAGAGCTAGCGGCTCCACTCACCGCTCCCCAGAAGGCTCGGCTGGACCTGGTGACCTCTTCAAAGGCCGAGCCTATGGCCCTGGCCACCAGCGGCCCCAGCACTTTCGCCAGCGCCAGCAGGCTCTCGGCTGCCACCTCCACGCTGGCCCCGTCCTCCAGGCCCCCGCGTAGCACTGCCACCACGGCTGCCCCGTGCCTCTGCAGCTGCAGAGCGATGGGCGCATGAGCCACTCGCTGCTGCTGCCTCTTGCTGCAGCTCTGCGCCTCGGCGCCCAGGCCAGCGCTTCCCACAGCCAGCCCAGAGCAGACCCCAGCCCGGGAGCCCCCACCGGCACCCAGCAGCCCTCTGCCGCCTTGCTGGCACGGGAGCGAGGAGTGCCACCTCCACAGGGCCCCGTGACGGCCTCTGCTCCTCTCTCCGGCTCCTCGAGGGGCCCTGGGAGGCTCTCGAGCTCGGGCTGTGCTCAGAGCCCAGCAAAGTCAGCCTCACCTTCACCGGTGCTCCGCTTGCCGCGTTGCCCAGGCCTCTCATTGCCATCTGCTGCACGGCGCTGACGGGGTCACGCGCCCTCGCCGCAAAAGCCTCTAAGAGGGGCTTCAGCAGCTTTCTCTCCTCCACTAGCCGGTCCTTCATCAGCTGCAATCGAGCAACGGGGCCACTCGCATTGGCTGTGATTCATGCCGGGCGAGACAGGCATAGGAACCCCCCCCCAAACCCCTGCCCCACCGCTGCCTCACCTCAGCAAAGAAAGCTGTGGCCGTGAGCCGCAGGTTTGCTGAGCACGAGTCCAGCCAGGTGGAGAGGTTCTGCAGCAGGCGCGGTGGGACAAGCTCCGCGCGGAGCAGCACGCTGTGCACACAGCACCAGCAGGCTGGTGAGGCACCGGCACGCGGGCTGGCCGCGGGCCGCGACTCCCAGCTTCTCCCACTGCGACGCGGACGCCGCTCTGCACCTCAGCAGAACTGCTGGGCGCACAGGAAGCCCCCGGCAGCCCTTTCCCCAGGTGCAGGCCCCGTGATGGGGCAGGACACCTGGGGGCTCTCACCTCGCCAGAAGACACACGCCAGCGCTGTGAGCCTGGGGCTCGGCCAGGGACGCCCATGCTCCCTGCTCCCGGAGCAGCCGAAGCCACCGCTCCTCCAGGCACTTGGAGAGCACCAGCTCCAGCACCTCCACAAACAGCCTGCAGAAAAACCCAAAGAAAGTGCCAGGCGCAGTAGTCTGAGGAAAGATTGCCCATCAGCAGAGCCCCATGATGGCCCCCTGCTGCAACACGGGGCCTACGGGCAGCAACAGCCACACTGCGGCCATATCCCCAGGTGCTGCCCTGCAGTGACCAGTCCCCTCTCCCCACAGAGGCAGCCCAGCGCCAGCGGGACAGTCAGCCACAGATCGCCTGAGCAAAGCCCGCAGGCACAGGCCAGCCTGCCCCCTGCCCCTGCCGCTCCTTACCTGCCTGACGTGTCGGAGCTCTCGGGCTCCCTGAGGGACGGTTCCATCTCCTCCCGCAGCGTCTCACTGACCTGCCCCAGGAGGCTGGGAAGCAGGTCAGGAAGCAGGTGCTGGACCAGCCCCTCGCTCTGCAGCACTGACACCATCTCACAGAGGGCGCGGATGATCTACAGAAAAATTCAGCCAGCAATCGCATGGTAAAACCAGGGCTTGTCCCACTGCCCACGTCCCCCTGATGGCTGGGGCAGCTCTTACTGTCTCCGCTTCTCACTGCAGCGACAGCCTTGCGGCCCAGCACTGGCAACTGTCCCAGTTCCCCACACCACTAACGCTGCCACTGTCCCAGCACAGCATCCGCGAGGCTCCACAGGTGCTCGCAAAGAGCACAAAACCCCCTCGCACTAAAGCACCGGTTGGAAAGCAGGTGCAAAGCAGCGCTAATGCCGCTGCAGCTGACCGTACCGTGTGAGGCTCCAGGGCAGCCTGGCTGCTGCCCAGCTCCCGAGCGCAGCACTCGCTCCCCTGGCTGCTGTCTCCGGCTGCCCTTAACTTTTCAGTTAAGCGCTCCAGGATTGGGTATCCCAGAGCGCTTCTCCCTAGGCTCCTCCACACTTCCACTGTGTTGCTGCAAGGGAACAGACACTCACCCGTGAGCCCGCATCCTCGGGAACCTGCAATGACCTCATGAGAGGCCAAACACTGGGTGTGACAGCAGAGGGGAGGGCAAGCGCAGAGACCTGTCCATGGGCAGACACCTCTGGAGGAGACTGTCAATCACCGGTTCCTGGTGGCAGCGGGCCAGGATGAACATCGCTCGCAGCACAAAGCACCTGCGGGTGCTCTGCTGGGTGCTCTGCAGGCAGGTGCAGAGGATGGTGACGAGTTCAGGTACCTGAAAGGAGGAAGGCGACAAAGAACAGCTCAGCACATCCTTGGGGGCCAACAGCCGAAAGCAGACAAGGGTGAGCACAAAGAATGCCTCTCCCACCTCCTCCTGGAATATTTGCTCTCCGCAGTCCCCCAGGAAGGTGAGTGCCCACCGCCCAGCAGCCCACGCGCGCACGGGCCTGGTGCACTGCAGGCTCTCCATGACAGTGTCCATGAAGTCTGCAGCCTGGCCTTGGGGGACATGCTTGCAAACCAGCTGGGGAGAAATCAGAAACACAAGCGATCTCATCACAAGTGGCTCAGATGCAAAACGCACACCCTGACAGCAGCACTCTCACACACACGTGCAAGCGCACACACCATGACCCCCAGCCCACTTTTCGGGGGCTCATTACCTTTGCGATGTTGGTGGAGGTGGCCAGCAGAGAGTCGGGGGCGACGGCGTTGAGCCTCTCCCGCAGGTACCCGATCTCGTTAGTGCATGGCGCCACGTCCGTGGTCTCAGCTGGAGCCAGGAGAAGGGAGTCATGGTGGGGAGCCAACATGCGGCCCCGCAGGCAGCAAGGGGAGGACCCGAGGGAGGGCAGCGAAGGCCACGCGAAGGCAGGGTCCCCCAAGGTGGCACAGCAGGTTTGTGAGCTAGGCGAGGGGCCGGCCGTGGAGGGGGACAGTCCCTGGCGTAGGGACGACGTGCAGCCCTGAGACAGCAGCGGGGACCGCTCTGCCCGCTCTCCTCACCTCCGATTTGGAGCAGGTGGCCGAGGCAGGTGGCTGCCCGCCAGCGGGACGCAGCTGAGGCATCACAGGTCAGAGGCCCCAGTAGTCCCGCCAGGGAGCCGAACTGCTCGCAGGCGCGGCCTCGCTGTGGGAGCAAGAGGCAGGCGAAGAGGTCACCGGCAGCCCTGCGGCTGCTCGCCCTCTCCCAGCCGTGCTGCCCCCCAAGCCGTGGCCGAGCTGGGGGGGAACAAGGGGCCGCCCCACAGCCCCAGGGGACCCGAAATCCGGCACGCACCCCCCCCCACGCAGAGCTCCCTGTGCATGGGGTCCCCGCTCACCCCATGCTCGCGTTGCTCCTCATGAGCACCCAGCAGCTGAACGCACACCTGCAGGGCCCTCTCCCGCTCGCACTCCTCGGCTGAGGCGAGCCAGTGCCGCAGGACCTGGCACGGGCAGACATGTCTCACCGTGGGTGTCCTTCTGCCCTGCACCCCTCGCCGGCACCCTGCCTTCCTGGGCAGGGAGCCCCTTTCCCACAGGGACCTCCTCACTTCGGGGTCTCACTGCTGGCAGCACTGGCTTGTGCTGCGCCCCTCGCTCGCAGCTGCGTCTGGGGACTCTCACCTGTACCACGTCCTCGAAGCAGATGGGGGCCGGCTCTTCCCGCAGAAGGGTTCTCATGAGCTGGCCCAGCGCTCGCAGGGATGGCGCCTGCACACCCTGGCACCAGAAAGTGGGGTTGAGGCCGGGCACCCCATGGGAACGCCAGCACAGCCAGCGGCTGCTGCAGTGCGGGGCGCCCGGAGCTGAGCCCCACTGAGGGGCGGCCCAGAGGGGCCGGTACCTACCGGTGCCACTGGAGCAGCCGCTGCCGCCTCCCCTCTCGCCTCCATCTGCTCTGGGTGACGGAGGCACACGACGCCCCGGCAGCACTGAGCCAGGAGGCTGCATTTTTCCTCCCTGCTCAGACGGGGCTTCAGCTTGCTGCCAGGAGAAACAAGTTAGAGAAGCCTGAGAGGAGGCTCACTCGCACTCTCCAGAGCGAGGCAAAGGACAACTGCCTTTGGCCCCATCGACAGCCCCAAATTCAACGTCTGCAGCCCCAGCCAGAGCCGCCAGCTGTGCTGCAACACGCAGCAACTGCCGCAGCCCCGGGATAGACCCTACCTCAACTGCTCCACAGCCATGAGGGCCCGGGGCTGCACTGGGGACTCCTGGGGCTCCTCCTGCATCACCTCCTGCAAGGCACAGGGAGACACGTGCAAGGTGGGCAGCGGGCAGGGGCACAGGAGAGCCCTCCTGCCCGCCCCGGCCAGGGGCTCTGCTGCCAGACCCTACAGGCACCGGCCCCGCAGGATGAGGTGGCTGCTCCCTGCCTCAGGACTCCCCACAAACCCCACTCACCCCACTGCAGAGCCTAAAACTCCCCAGGTGACAGCCCCAGCTCTGGGCACTCACCAGCAGCATCTGCAGAAGCTCCCGCTTGCAGCACAGCTCGAACCTGGGGCCGGCGTCTGCAGCCTGGATGGCAAGGCTGATCTCAGTTACGCTCTGCACCAGGGAGAGCTTCAGCTGCGCGTCCTGATGCCAGGGGAGAAAAACAGGCTTTGAGCTTTGCCGAGGGCAGAAAGAGCAGCAGGGCCGGGGGGAATCTGCCTCCACATACAGCACAGGGAGGAGGACACTGCAGAGAACACTGGGGAGCCCCACAGACCCCAGCTTGGCACCTGTGCCCCAGCAAGGAGACCTCTCTGCCCTCCCAGGAATAAGCCTCCCAGGTGGAGGGAAGCAGCTGTCCTGGCCGGAAAGACCCCACAGTCCCTGCCCCAGGGCAGCAGGGCGAGCGCATGGGAAGGGCGAGGAGGCCCCCGTCTGGCTCTGCCCCACACCCTGAGCACCCACCTGGCAGCCCTCTCGGTAGAGCTGCAGGACGTTCCCCACGATGTCTCTCTCCACGTGGGTGAGCAGCTGCTCCCTGGGGGCGCGCAGCGCCATCCGGCCGTAGATCACCATGAGCGTCGCACGAGCAGCGCGGTTCCTCAGTGCGTGGCTCTGCTGCGGGTCGCCGGAGAAGAGCTGAGATGTCAGCCCGCAGCCCCGCTGTGCCCGGGGCTCTGTGCGCTCCTGCAGCAGGAGCTGCCCCGCGCCTGACCTCCCGGCAGCTCCCCACAGTGACACCCCGGACCTTTACCTTCCGGTGTTTCAAGGTCCCCGTGAATTGCTGCACTGAGGACAATGCCAGCTGGAAGTGGCTCTCGGCGCAGCGGGACACAACCGAAACGATTCCCTGCAACAGAGCAGAAATGGGGAGTTGCTCCAAGCCCACCCCCCAGGCCTGGCTAGCTCCATCGGCCAGGCAGGACCTTTCCCCAGGGAAACGGCTGCAAACAGTACACGAGTAAGGGCTGGAGCAGGGCACGCAGAGTCCCTCTGCTCCAGGGACACGCAGGGGACTCGCGGGAAAGCAGGGCGCCAGGAAGAAACCTCACCTGTGCCTCCCACAGCTCCAGGAAGTCGGTTGCTTCCAGATGTTGCAGGGTCTGCTCTCGCACGTGGCGCAGACACCCACAAGCTGCCAGGGCCGTGCCGAGAGCCTTGTAGAGGAACCGCTGCAAGAGGAGAGGCCGGGCCCCGGCCACGGTGAGCTGTGGCAGATCACCGCCGCCAGCCCTCGCCCCGGCCTGAGCCTCCCAGGCTCTGCCGCTGCAGCCCTCGGGGCGCGCCGCCGCCAGGGCACAGACCTTCTCCCAGGACAGGCGGGGAGAGCCACCCAGCTGCCGGCTCAGCTCCCGGCTCAGCTCCACGGTCCAGGCCTCGCTGGCGATGACCTCCAGCGACGCTCGCAGGAACTGGGGTGCAGCGGGAGGTGAAGCAAACACCCCCCCCCCCGCCTCGGCCAGGGCCTTTGGCACAGCCAAGCGGCCCCGGAGACCGTCGGGGCAGAGCTCCCCCTCCCGACAGCCTGTCTGCCACCCGCCCCTCTGGCAGCCTGCCTCTGGCTCTTCCCCAGCCCCCAGCTTCCAGCACCACTTGTCCCGCCCCTGTCTGCCCCATGCAGCTGGGCCCCACAGGGACGCTGTACCTTCAGCAGGAGGCTGTCCCACTCGGCCCTGTCCAGGAAGCCGGCGGTTGTTCCTGCAAAGCCCATGGAAGCAAAACCCTCACCGTTACTCCAGCAAATGCGGCAGCAGAGCCCGGGCAGCTGCTTTGCAGCCCGAAGCCCCAAAGCCTCAGCCCAGTGGGCTGATGAGTGCTGGCAAACGTGGCACCGTTGCCTGCCAGGCTGGGGAGCTGCAGGCATTCTGCTGCGCCTTTGGCCCCCAGCCTCCGCCTCCCGCCCGCACTTTACCTGCCAGGTGCTGCAGCAGCAGGGGGATCTCTGTGGCCCAGCTCGCCCCCACGGCTCTGTGGATCGTGCCACAGAGCACCTGCAGCAGCTGCAGGGCTGCGGCTCCATGGCCACCGCCTGTGTGTGGAGCCACAGCTGCCACCACCTAGGCCGGGGTGGGAGAGAGAGACACACTGGTGCCTGCCCCAGGAGCCACGGCTGCCCCGCGGGCAGGCAGGCAGGGAGGGCAGCGCTGCCCTGGCCAGCAGCAGGCGGACGATGGCTTTGGCTGGGCGCTGCCGTCCCCTGGGAGCAGCCGGAGCCCCCCGACGGGCAGGGAGGCTCAGGCACCCTCTACCATGCTCCTGCCTCCTCCTCCCGGGGTGCCCAGCACCAGCTGCAGCACCATCTCTCCGGGCTCTCCCCTCACCCCGGCCACAGAAGCTCCTTCCCCGGGGGCCCCGGTACTCACCAGCAGACGAGCCAGCAGGGCTTGGGGAGCCGGCAGAGGGGCTGCAGGCACAAGGAAAGGCTGTGTTAGACGCCCAGCTCGCGCCACGTCCCACATCCCCGTGCAGGGCTGAACAGCACCCTGGTCGCGCCGCCTCCCCACCAGGCCTGAACAGCCGTGCTGAATGGCTGCTGGCTAAGCAGGCCTGGCATGGCAGGAACAAGCCCCCAGACCCCCGCGAGAGCTGGGCACAGCAGCCAGGGAAGCGGCTCGTGGGGCACAGCCATCATGCCCAGCAATGGGCACTGCTCTGCCCTGTGCTGCCCCAGCCCTCCTGCGTGGGGGGCTGGCAGGGGATGCAGGGACATGCACTGCCTCCCCCCCCCCCAGCCGGCCTGGCACAGCGTGCTGCGACTTTCTGCTCCCCACCTGGCTCTGCAGGCTTCAGGGCCTCGGGCGCCGCCTTCTCTTCCTCGCCCTCTGTTCTCTCTGCTCTCTCGGCCAGGGCACGCAGGCAGCGGCACAGCGGGACCAGCATGCCCGTATACTCAGCTGGCACCACATACTGCAGCAGCCTCGGCCACAGGAGCTGCGGGCAAGAAGCAGCCCGTTCGGCACGCTGCCATTTCCGCCTCTGCATCCCAGGTCCCCCGTCACTGCCACTTCTCTGGCCCCGGCCCAGCCCCTCGGCCTCGCTCCTTCCCAGCTTTTCTGGCTAAGCTGGGGTGCATGGGCCGAGGACAACTCACCTTGGCCACCGCTCCGGCAGATACGTCCAGTGAGCCCAGGACATGGGCGCAGAGGCGCTGAACAGTCCTCTCTTCCCACACTTCCACCACCGAAAGTTTTCCTGTTGCCTGTGAGACCGAGGTGGGAAACACCCGTCAGTGCCCCTTGCCAGGCCCCACAGTGCACACCATGGGGAGGTGCCCCCACGGCGACCTCGGCCCTGGCGGCACAGGATGCAGGCCCGGTGCCGCGCTCTGCCCTTACCAGTCTGCCCGAGGCCCGGCTGAACTCGCCGAAGAGGTGCCCCACCACGTCCCACGCCGAGCAGCCCGGGGCGCTGGAGTGCAGCAGCTCCCCGAGGAAACGCAGCACTGCCTTCCTCACCTGCAGGCACGGCGAGGCTGCAGCCATGGCACCAAAGGGCCCAAAGCCCCAGGGAAACTGCCCTTGCCCCAGCCTGGCCCCCACCAGCTCACCTGGGCTGCAGGGTCGTGGCACACAGACTGCACCAGCTTGGTGAACAGGGGCAGCTTCTCTCTCACATCGGGGGCTGCAGGAGACAAGGAGAGGCAGGCGCTGAGGCTGAGCCCCCGTTTTCGCAGGAACTCAACACGGCTCCCCAGCTTTCCCCACACAAGCGGGACAGAAAAGGGGGCCAGGCTGCACATCAGAGGAAGCGGCAGCATTCCAGGGAGACGATGTTTCTCCAGCCCGGCTTACTGACCGTCACAGCGGACAAGAGCTTGCAGCATTTCCACGGCTGCCACGCGATCGACCTTGTTCCCGGTCCTGAGCTTATAGTACAGGAACACGATGGTCTCCTCCGGGCAAATTCGGGCTGCGGGGAAGAGATCACGCTCAGTATCAGTGACCAGCATCTTCCCACACAGGCAGGCCTGTGAGAGAGCTGCCAGGATGCAGCGGCGCGGCGCCGGTTCTTCTCTCCTCACCCTGCAGCACCATGCAGTGGCACAACTCTGCTCGGTGCCCTGGGCTGGGCGGCTCCATCTCATCGCAGAGCTGCGAGAACAAGGCACGTTTCAGGGAAAGCCACATCGGCGGGCAGAGGGATGGAAAAGCACCCATGCTGTCAGCGCTCATCTGGTGGGCAGCTCTGGACATGGACCCACGGCCAAAGCCCAGAGCTCTGGGCACATGCAGGGCTGCGCAGCAGCTCCAGGGCAGCAGTGTGATGTCAGGCCTTACCTGCTCGTGCACAGCCGCGATGACAGCCAGAATCTTGGCTCGGGGCACCTGGGCCTGAACATCCATCACGGCCCACAGGAAATAGCTGAGACTCTGCATGGGAGCAGGAGAGGGAGAGGGCAGCTGTCACCGCGAGCCCCAGGCCCCCAGTCCCTGTTCCTGCTCGAAGGGCCTTGGCTCCTCCCGGCACCCCGCAGCTCCCCGATGCCTCGCGGCACCTGCTTGGTCCCTGGCTGCGCCGTGCCCCGCAAGATGCCTCACCCTGGTCACCCCTGAGGGGTCCTGGACTTCTCGGTATTGGTGCAGCAGCCAGAGAAGCTGCTCCCAGGCATGTTGGTGGTGCTCCTCCGCGTGCAGCAGGACACCCATCATAACAGCCATCGCCCTCAGCATGGCCTGCTTGCCCTGTTGAGCGAGGCAGGGTGACATGCCATGTCGAGGCCACGGGTCCCTCCAGTGCTCGCCTGCCCCAGACACCAGTCGGCCCTTCCCGCATGGGGCTTTCCCTTCCCCGGCACCCCTGGCCACATGGGCTGGCTCGCCAGCACAGGGAGTGTTTCCTCCCAGCACCAAGCCCACCCCGCTGGCTGGCCCCAGCATTCAGGCCAGAGCAGCAGCACTCACCTCCTCCTCCTTGCAGCTCTGCCAGCTCCTGCCCGCGTAGCAGACAAGCGAGTAAACAGGGGCGCAGAGCTGGGCGGCCCCCAGGTGAGGGAAGTCGCATTTCTCCCGTTGGCGGAGGTATGCGCTGATCCCGCTGCACCACTGCTCCACAACTGCAGCACAGCAAGGGACACGGGGTGGTGACAAAGGCTCTGACCGGCGCGACACCTTGCTCAGCCCAGCCGTGGTGCCCTGAGAGCCTGGCGACGCACCCCCTCCCCTTCCCGACCCCCACCTCTGTCCCCATCCCTTCCCCTCCCCGCGGCCCTGCCGTGGCGCCAGCACTCACCGCCACAGACGGCGCACAGCATCCGGCTGCTCCCCGCTGTGCTCAGCACGCCGCGCAGGGCTGCCAGCGTCTTTCCCGCGAAGGGCACGCACTGCAGGGCTGTCGAGAGGGCAGGGGTGGGAGGCCTCAGTCACTAGAGACGCTGCAGCCTGGCACAGGGCTGCACCGGGGCAGGGGGACGGGAGAGCTGCCACAGCCCCAGGGAAGCCCTGGTGCAGGGAGGCTCAAGCCAGGGCCCCATGTGCCGTACCGTAGCGGATGGCCAGGTTGTGCAGAGTGTGGAGGACCAGCTCCACCGACATCTCCTCCAGGGCCTGGAGGTGGCCCTGCAGCACCGACACCACATCATGCAGGTGCCAGCGGGCCAGCGCCACCAGGACGTCACTCGCCGCCATCCTCACGGCGGCCGTCGTGTCCTAGAAGACAGCAGCCGGCGTGTGGCAGCAGCATGGCCAGCTCAGCTGGCTCCTGCGCTCAGCCGCCGGGCAGGACGCACAACCCACAGCCCAGCTCCCGCTGTCCCTTGTGCACACAGCCCACAGCTGCCTCTCTGGGCAGCTCCAAGTCACCACCTCGAGCCCCGCCGGGCGCATGCTGAAGCCTCTGCCCAGGCTGGCTGGGCTGGGCGCCCGTGTCCGGGTCGCCTCTGTGAGAAGGAGCTCACCTGGGCCACGCGCAGGTCCTGGGCTGCCAGTGCTATGGCTCTGCCTGCGACAGAGCTCTGCAGGTCGCTCTCGTCGCCCCACAAGACGCTCTCCAGCTGGCGGTAGGCCTCTGCTCTGCCGCCCTGGGGACACACCGTGCACAACAGCCGTGGCACATGCTGCCCCATGGCAGCTCCGCCATGCTGACACCGGGCACCAGCACCCTGGCCCCAGGGACGCCGGGGCACCGCGGGAGCCCTCGAGACCCGTGCAGCCCCGTGGGATGCCCCCGCCTCACCTGAGCATCTTCCAACTGGTCCAGAAGAGAAATCACCACGGCGGCGAAGGTCGTGATGGCCGCAGGGACGGCCCCGACCACACTGCCACCATTCTCACCACGCGCAGGGCCAGACCGGGCACCCACGCCAGTGAAGAAACCTGCAAGGAAAACAGCGGAGGGTTTGCATTGCCCCAGGAGCTGTGGGGATGGGCCGCGGCTCGGGGCAAACATCTCCTGGCCGGAGCACGGGGCAGCAGGAGAGGCTGGCAGAGCCGGCTCCCCGCAGCCTGGGGAAGAGCCACCCTGGGCAGCTTGGCACCAGCCCCGAGCATGTGAGCCCAGCTCTCCCACGCCAGGAACACCGGTGCCGGCAGGTGCCCGTCACTGCAGCAGCAGGCCGGCAGCCGGGGCGCGAGCGCGGCGCCGGCCCCACCTCGGAGTGCTCGCAGCACCCCCATCGCGGCAGGACTCCCTGGATGGACACGCTGCTCCAACAGCACCTCCTCCCACGAGAGCCACGAGCCACTGAGCCAGCACTGGCTCCCCGAGGGAAAGGGGACCCCGGGGGCACTGTGACCCGCAGGGGTCCTGACGCCTCACAGAGGGCTGCCACCATCGCAGGGCCGGGGACCCCCCACGCCCCAAGTGTGGCCCTGCCTCAGGCTCCAAGGCTCACCGTCACTCCTCAGCCCTGGCTCTGAGCGGTGACCCTCTCCCCTCATCGTACGGGGGCAAGTGCTCCAACAGAGAGACCCCAGGAACCACCCGGGCCACTGCTCACATAAGCGCAGGGTCATTCGACGGTTTGGGGACTGATTACCTTTGGATGTGTTGAACTGAGATGGGTTTGGGAATTCTGCTTTGCCTTAACTTCCGCAGAAATAAATAAGCCTTTCCTAAAGCCAAGTGGAGTGTTGTTTTGTGACTCAGACTGCAGAAATCCAGCAATACCTGAGCAAAATAAAATTGTAATCACTGGTTCATTGCTGTTGCTCCTATCACCCATTCAAAGTGCCTCAGAGCTGCATCCTTTCCTCTGTCTGCTTTTCCCCTCAATCCCTAACCTCATCGCCATCCCACCAGTGAAATTCTCCTTTGGGAACAGTTAGAAAATTTAAGCTCTCCCTGCTCGCCCCATCAATCACCCCCTGCCCTGCAGGTGTTCATTTGGCAGAGACATAGCATTGCTCAAAGGGGCATTTAGTCCTGGGATGCACTGGGAATAGAAGGGACTGACCGGCGAGCTGCATCATTTGCCAAACCGCCTGCACTGGGGCATCTGAGCTTTCCTGGGAAGATGAAGCAGTGATTTATGAGGGACTTGTCTTCTATTAAAGAAAACAAAACCAGAAACAACCCCTGAATCTTTTGCTGGTTCACACAACTTGAGCCCAGAGGGGTTAGCACAAAACCGACAGGGCAGCACGTCTGTGCTTATTTTTCAAGCTTGCTCAGCATGTGAAAGGGAATATGTACCTTTAGGAAACCCCTCTCTTTTCATATAGGCTTTGAAAAAAGTCATCGATAAGTCAGTTGGGCAACTGATCACATGCAAAGCCCAGGAAGCAGAAAGATGTCTCATGTCTTGGGCCTCACGTAGAATGAAGTCTTTGTGTGGGGATACTTCAGCAACAGGAAGGATAGGAAAAAAGCATACCTAGAACATCTTTGAAGATGAGGATTTTCTGAGTTTTACCTAGCAAGATCTTACCCTGGTATCCTTGATTACAGTTTGTGAGGAAGTGAAATATGCCTTTGCTCTAATTAAGAGAGAAAAAGATCAGACTTTCTGTGTTTCCCTTCACAGGGGTTGGGGTGAGCCTGTCTCTGCAGAGTACAGTGGTGTGAATAAGTTGTGGGGCAGAGAAAGAGATTTGGAGACTTGTTGCATCTTTGCTGCTGCCTGGGCCATCTGAGGCAACTGCTCACCCTTACTCTGTGCTCTGGCCATGTCGCTGAGGAGCTCTTTACCACAGGAGTTCTGTTTAGGATGATGAGCGAGTTGAGAGCCTATGGGCAGCCAAATATTGGGGATGCTCTTGTGGCTACAGGCCACCTGGTCAGGAAGAGGAAGTCAATGAGGCCTCCTACAGACAGCTGGAAGTAGGCTCACCATCACAGGTTCTGGTTCTCATGGGGGATTTCAACCACCCTGATATCTGCTGGAAGGACAACACAGCTGGGCAGAGAGTGTCCAAGAGGCTCCTGCAGAGCACTGATGATAACTTTTTGACACAGGTGGTGGAGGAGTCAAGGAAGAGATGTATTCTGCTGGACTTTGTAGTATGCAAAAAAAGAAGAACTGGATGGAGATGTGAAGGTTGGGAGCAGCCTTGGCTGCAGTGACCATGAGATGGTGGAGTTCAGGGTCCTGCAAGAAGGAAGCCAGGCAATAAGTAGGATCTCAACTCTGGACTTCAGGAGAGCAAGCTTTGGCCTCTTCAGGGACCTCCTTGGAGGAATCCCATGGGTCAGGGCCCTAGAAGGAAGGGAGGTCCAAAAGAGCTGATTAATATTCAAGTGTCACTTCCTCCAAGCTCAAGAGCAGTGCGTCCCTATGAGGAAAAAGTCAAGCAAAGGGAGCAGGCAACCTGCAGGGATGTGGAAGGATCTCCTGTCAAAACTCCAGCAGAAGAAGGAAGTAGACAGGATGTGGAAGAAGGGACAGGCCACTTGGGAGGAATATAGGAAGTCTATCAGAGTATGCAGGGATGTGGCGAGGAAGGCTAAAGGCTATGTGAAATTAAATCTGGCAAGTGATGTCAAGGACGACAGGAAGGGCTTCTTCCAAGGCATCAGTAGCAAAAGGAAGAGAAGGGAAAATGTGGGGTCGTTGCTGAATGGTGTGGGGGCCCTGGTGATGAAGGATACAGAGAAGGCAGTTCCTGAATGCTGCCTTTACGTCTGTAATGCAGTCTTTACTGCTAAGGGCAGCTCTCAGGAATCTCAGAGCCTGGAGACAAGGGAGAAAGTCTGGAGAAAGGAAGACTTTCCCTTGGTTGAGGAAGATCAGGATAGAGATCATTTAGGCAAACTGGACCCCCACAAATCCATGGGCCCCAATGGGATGCACCCACAAGTGCTGAGGGAGCTGGTGGATGTCACTGCAAGGCCACACTCCACCACCTTGGAAAGGCCATGGAGAACGGGAGAGGTGCCTGAGGACTGGAAGAAAGCCAATGTCACTGCAGTCTCCAAAAGGGCAAGAAGGAGGATTCAGGAAACTACAAGTCAGTCAGCCTCACCTCCATCCCTGGAAAGGTGATGGGACAGCTCCTCCTGGATGTCATCTCTAAGGAAGTGGAGGAAAAGAAGGTGATCAGGAATAGCCAGCATGGATTCAGCAAGGAGGAATCCTGCTTAACCCATCTGACAGCCTTCTGTGGTGGGATGACTGGCTGGGTAGCTGAGGGGAGAGCAGTGGACATTGTGTACCTTGACTTTAGCAGGGCTTTTGACACCGTCTCTCACAACCTCCTCCTCATTGTACCTCTGTTTGTAGCCCCTCAAAGCACAGGACTTGGCCTTGCTTTTGGACCCCAAAAATGCAGGTCTCAGGAATGTACTTGGTGAATGTACTTTCCAAACAGGGATGAAGCCTCCATTGGCGGCTCCAGAAATGCAGTCCTTAGCCTCTGCATTTAGTCTCCACAGCAGCCAACCTCGGTTCCATTTTATCCCTGAGCCAGTAATGAGCTCTTGTGGCCAGGAAGGCTGATGGTATCCTGGGGTACTGCCAGCAGGTCAAGAGAGGTGATCCTGCCCTCTACTCAGCCCTGGTGAGGCCACATCTGGAGCCCTGTGTCCAGTTCTGGGCTCCCCAGTACAAGAATCAAAGAATCATAGATTCAGGAAAGTTGGAAGGGACCTGTGGAGATCATCTAGTCCGACCTCCCTGCTCAGCAGGGTCACCCAGAGGGATCTTACCAATGCCTACAAATATCTGAAGAGAGGGTGTCAGGGGGATGGGGCCAGACTTTTCAGTGGAGCCCAGTGACAGGACAAGAGGCAACAGGCACAAACTGAAACAGGATGTTCCAGCTGAACACAAGGAAAATCTTCTTTGCTCTGAGGGTGACAGAGCACAGGAACAGGTTGCCCAGAGAGGTTGTGGATTCTCCTTCACTGGAGATATTGAAAACCTGCCTGGACATGATCCTGCGCAATGTACTCTAGGTGACCCTGCCTGAGCAGGGGGTTGTGCTAGATGATCTCCAGAGGTCCCTTCCAACCTCAACCGTTCTGGGATTCTGTGAACACTGAAGCAGCGAGTGACGGGCACATAAATATTGAAGTGAGGGTTTTGGACCAGTGCACGAATATTGAACCAAGCGCATGAATATGAAGCAGTGACAAACGTACCAACATTGAAGTTGCGATGAGCAAAGAGCTTGTGAATGTTCAATGCAGTTGATTAATGAGCTTGTGTCCATGGCACCAAACTCACTGACTGGTTATGTAGTACTGAAAGTGCTGTACAGGTGCTGACGGATTAGTGAGTAGACGCTGAATCACTGTGACTCATTGAGCACTCGGTTGGTGTTGAGCAACTGGCTTATCAATATTCAATCAGTAATGACTCCCTGGTCAATGTGGATTCAATACCTATAAGCTAACTGTTTAATTAGTAGTGAAAATCTTGTGCAAACGCTGACTGATTAGTTTCTGTATGTTGAATCCCTGCTGGCTAACTGAACTAACTGAGCAAGTAGCTTATGAATATTGGATCGATACTGACTCACTCGTCAGTACTGATTCAGTACCTATAAGCTAACTGGTTAATTAGCGTTGAAACCATGGCCTAACAGCTGGATAAAGACTGGACCCAGAAGATGGTGCCCCCCTCCCCTTCCCAAAAGCATGTTCGTGTCAGAAACTCTCTCAGACGTGAGGTTCAGCCTGGTGCTTGCCGTCTCCTGCCCTCAGGGCCCTTGCACACAGATCCCCACAGCAGTCGACCTCAGCTTCGTTTCACCCCTTAGCCAGCAATATGCCCTTGTGGCCAGGAAGGCCAGTGGTATCCTGGGGTGCACTAGGAAGAGTGTTGCCAGTAGGGCAAGGGAGGTGATCCTGCCCCTCTACTCATCCCTGGGGAGGCCTCATCTCGAGTACTGTGTCCCGTTCTGGGCTCCCCAGGATAAGAGAGAGTTGGAGCTACTGGAGGGAGTCCAGCGTGGGGCTATGAAGATGATGAGGGGACTGGAGCACCTTTCCTAAGAGGAATGGCTGCGAGAGCCAGGCCTGTTCAGCCTGGAGAAAAGCCTGAGAGGGATGTTACCAACGCCTGCAGATATCTGAGGGGAGGGTGCCAAGGGGATGGGGCTGGACTTTTCAGTGGAGCCCAGTGACAGGACAACAGGCAATGGGCACAAATCGAAACACAGGAAGCTCCAGTGAGATATGAGGAAAACTTCCTTTATTGAGACTCCTTTCAGGCTGGCTCGCACGGATGCAGCTTTATAGCTCTGCTGCCCCGGGCTGCCGGGTTCCCACGGCTGCTGCCCGCCGTGCACGGGGTGACCGATTGCACCGCTGCCTCTGCCGAGCTGCAATGACACCGATGCCGCGGGAAGGCACCATGGGCGACCGGCCGTGACACCCCAGCGCTCCGCGGCAGCACCCGGGTCTGTGCCAGCCCCCTCCCTGCATCCCGGCTGCCGCGGGCACTGCCGGTGCCTCCCAAGCCCGCGGGGTGGCCACTCGGCCGCCGGCACCTACCTCCCCACCGCGACGCCGGGTCCTGCCGCTGCGGCCTCTCGGCTGGCGCCGCATTCATCAGGAGGCCTGGCACGGGGATGTCATCGTCAGGGCCCGGCCCCGATGCCAACCCCGATTCCCCATTTCCGGCCCTGACCCGACCCGGGGATGCGGCCGGAGCAGCGCCGGAGCCCGGCGCTGCCTCTCACCCAGGATGCGGACGGCTGCCTCCTGCGGCGCCTGGCAGCTCCCCGTGCAGCAGCTCTGGGCCATGTGGCAGAGGCTCTCCAGCAGTGCGGGGCAGTCTCGGGCCTGGGGCAACGCAGGGGCAAGGGAGATCGTCTCGAGCTCCTGGCACCCCTCTGTGCCCCCGCACCCACCCAGGCGGCCCAGCGGTGCGGGAGCCATGGGGCAGGCGGCCATGCAGGGCCATGGCTGTGGCACAGAGCTCGCTCGCTCGCTTGCTCACTCACCAGGTGCCTGCAGAGCTCATCCTGCAGCTCGGCGGCGCTCAGCCCAGTGCTGGCGGCCACGCGACGTCGCACCCTCTCTGATGCCAGGAATGGGGCACACCGGTGCAGGGCCATCTTGCACGCCTGTGAGAGAGCACCGGCCTGGTCGCGGGGACACCGCGCGCCTGCCCGGGACCACGGCAGGCACCTGCCCCCTCGTGGCCCCGCTCCCCGCCGGGTGCCCCCCAGCACTTCCCAGGTCCCCAGTGACCCCAGGACCAAGCCCCCCCCCCCCGGCCCCAGTGCTCCTCCCCGTGGCTCTGCAGCATGCTCGAGGCTCTTACATCACGGACTGCCGGTGCCGGGTCCCCGAGGTGCAGCACCAAGCTGGGGAACGATGCCTCCACCTCCCTGCTGAAGAATGACCTCCTCCCTGAGGCAGAGGCGGAGGCGGCCAGGGCGCCGTAGAGGGTGAAGGCTGAGCAGCGCAGGGCTTCTTCCTCCTGCAATGAAAAAGCCCGCCGGGCCGGCTGCTAGTGAGGCCATCGCATGCCAGGACCCAGCGGGGCGCTGCCCGTGGGGGATGCGCCCCCACGACAGCTCCTGCCCCGAACGAGAGCTAGCGGCTCCACTCACCGCTCCCCAGAAGGCTCGGCTGGACCTGGTGACCTCTTCAAAGGCCGAGCCTATGGCCCTGGCCACCAGCGGCCCCAGCACTTTCGCCAGCGCCAGCAGGCTCTCGGCTGCCACCTCCACGCTGGCCCCGTCCTCCAGGCCCCCGCGTAGCACTGCCACCACGGCTGCCCCGTGCCTCTGCAGCTGCAGAGCGATGGGCGCATGAGCCACTCGCTGCTGCTGCCTCTTGCTGCAGCTCTGCGCCTCGGCGCCCAGGCCAGCGCTTCCCACAGCCAGCCCAGAGCAGACCCCAGCCCGGGAGCCCCCACCGGCACCCAGCAGCCCTCTGCCGCCTTGCTGGCACGGGAGCGAGGAGTGCCACCTCCACAGGGCCCCGTGACGGCCTCTGCTCCTCTCTCCGGCTCCTCGAGGGGCCCTGGGAGGCTCTCGAGCTCGGGCTGTGCTCAGAGCCCAGCAAAGTCAGCCTCACCTTCACCGGTGCTCCGCTTGCCGCGTTGCCCAGGCCTCTCATTGCCATCTGCTGCACGGCGCTGACGGGGTCGCGCGCCCTCGCCGCAAAAGCCTCTAAGAGGGGCTTCAGCAGCTTTCTCTCCTCCACTAGCCGGTCCTTCATCAGCTGCAATCGAGCAACGGGGCCACTCGCATTGGCTGTGATTCATGCCAGGCAGGCGAGACAGGCATAGGAACCCCCCCCAAAACCCTGCCCCACCGCTGCCTCACCTCAGCAAAGAAAGCTGTGGCCGTGAGCCGCAGGTTTGCTGAGCACGAGTCCAGCCAGGTGGAGAGGTTCTGCAGCAGGCGCGGTGGGACAAGCTCCGCGCGGAGCAGCACGCTGTGCACACAGCACCAGCAGGCTGGTGAGGCACCGGCACGCGGGCTGGCCGCGGGCCGCGACTCCCAGCTTCTCCCACTGCGACGCGGACGCCGCTCTGCACCTCAGCAGAACTGCTGGGCGCACAGGAAGCCCCCGGCAGCCCTTTCCCCAGGTGCAGGCCCCGTGATGGGGCAGGACACCTGGGGGCTCTCACCTCGCCAGAAGACACACGCCAGCGCTGTGAGCCTGGGGCTCGGCCAGGGACGCCCATGCTCCCTGCTCCCGGAGCAGCCGAAGCCACCGCTCCTCCAGGCACTTGGAGAGCACCAGCTCCAGCACCTCCACAAACAGCCTGCAGAAAAACCCAAAGAAAGTGCCAGGCGCAGTAGTCTGAGGAAAGATTGCCCATCAGCAGAGCCCCATGATGGCCCCCTGCTGCAACACGGGGCCTACGGGCAGCAACAGCCACACTGCGGCCATATCCCCAGGTGCTGCCCTGCAGTGACCAGTCCCCTCTCCCCACAGAGGCAGCCCAGCGCCAGCGGGACAGTCAGCCACAGATCGCCTGAGCAAAGCCCGCAGGCACAGGCCAGCCTGCCCCCTGCCCCTGCCGCTCCTTACCTGCCTGACGTGTCGGAGCTCTCGGGCTCCCTGAGGGACGGTTCCATCTCCTCCCGCAGCGTCTCACTGACCTGCCCCAGGAGGCTGGGAAGCAGGTCAGGAAGCAGGTGCTGGACCAGCCCCTCGCTCTGCAGCACTGACACCATCTCACAGAGGGCGCGGATGATCTACAGAAAAATTCAGCCAGCAATCGCATGGTAAAACCAGGGCTTGTCCCACTGCCCACGTCCCCCTGATGGCTGGGGCAGCTCTTACTGTCTCCGCTTCTCACTGCAGCGACAGCCTTGCGGCCCAGCACTGGCAACTGTCCCAGTTCCCCACACCACTAACGCTGCCACTGTCCCAGCACAGCATCCGCGAGGCTCCACAGGTGCTCGCAAAGAGCACAAAACCCCCTCGCACTAAAGCACCGGTTGGAAAGCAGGTGCAAAGCAGCGCTAATGCCGCTGCAGCTGACCGTACCGTGTGAGGCTCCAGGGCAGCCTGGCTGCTGCCCAGCTCCCGAGCGCAGCACTCGCTCCCCTGGCTGCTGTCTCCGGCTGCCCTTAACTTTTCAGTTAAGCGCTCCAGGATTGGGTATCCCAGAGCGCTTCTCCCTAGGCTCCTCCACACTTCCACTGTGTTGCTGCAAGGGAACAGACACTCACCCGTGAGCCCGCATCCTCGGGAACCTGCAATGACCTCATGAGAGGCCAAACACTGGGTGTGACAGCAGAGGGGAGGGCAAGCGCAGAGACCTGTCCATGGGCAGACACCTCTGGAGGAGACTGTCAATCACCGGTTCCTGGTGGCAGCGGGCCAGGATGAACATCGCTCGCAGCACAAAGCACCTGCGGGTGCTCTGCTGGGTGCTCTGCAGGCAGGTGCAGAGGATGGTGACGAGTTCAGGTACCTGAAAGGAGGAAGGCGACAAAGAACAGCTCAGCACATCCTTGGGGGCCAACAGCCGAAAGCAGACAAGGGTGAGCACAAAGAATGCCTCTCCCACCTCCTCCTGGAATATTTGCTCTCCGCAGTCCCCCAGGAAGGTGAGTGCCCACCGCCCAGCAGCCCACGCGCGCACGGGCCTGGTGCACTGCAGGCTCTCCATGACAGTGTCCATGAAGTCTGCAGCCTGGCCTTGGGGGACATGCTTGCAAACCAGCTGGGGAGAAATCAGAAACACAAGCGATCTCGTCACAAGTGGCTCAGATGCAAAACGCACACCCTGACAGCAGCACTCTCACACACACGTGCAAGCGCACACACCATGACCCCCAGCCCACTTTTCGGGGGCTCATTACCTTTGCGATGTTGGTGGAGGTGGCCAGCAGAGAGTCGGGGGCGACGGCGTTGAGCCTCTCCCGCAGGTACCCGATCTCGTTAGTGCACGGCGCCACGTCCGTGGTCTCAGCTGGAGCCAGGAGAAGGGAGTCATGGTGGGGAGCCAACATGCGGCCCCGCAGGCAGCAAGGGGAGGACCCGAGGGAGGGCAGCGAAGGCCACGTGAAGGCAGGGTCCCCCAAGGTGGCACAGCAGGTTTGTGAGCTAGGCGAGGGGCCGGCCGTGGAGGGGGACAGTCCCTGGCGTAGGGACGACGTGCAGCCCTGAGACAGCAGCGGGGACCGCTCTGCCCGCTCTCCTCACCTCCGATTTGGAGCAGGTGGCCGAGGCAGGTGGCTGCCCGCCAGCGGGACGCAGCTGAGGCATCACAGGTCAGAGGCCCCAGTAGTCCCGCCAGGGAGCCGAACTGCTCGCAGGCGCTGCCTCGCTGTGGGAGCAAGAGGCAGGCGAAGAGGTCACCGGCAGCCCTGCGGCTGCTCGCCCTCTCCCAGCCGTGCTGCCCCCCAAGCCGTGGCCGAGCTGGGGGGGAACAAGGGGCCGCCCCACAGCCCCAGGGGACCCGAAATCCGGCACGCACCCCCCCCCACGCAGAGCTCCCTGTGCATGGGGTCCCCGCTCACCCCATGCTCGCGTTGCTCCTCATGAGCACCCAGCAGCTGAACGCACACCTGCAGGGCCCTCTCCCGCTCGCACTCCTCGGCTGAGGCGAGCCAGTGCCGCAGGACCTGGCACGGGCAGACATGTCTCACCGTGGGTGTCCTTCTGCCCTGCACCCCTCGCCAGCACCCTGCCTTCCTGGGCAGGGAGCCCCTTTCCCACAGGGACCTCCTCACTTCGGGGTCTCACTGCTGGCAGCACTGGCTTGTGCTGCGCCCCTCGCTCGCAGCTGCGTCTGGGGACTCTCACCTGTACCACGTCCTCGAAGCAGATGGGGGCCGGCTCTTCCCGCAGAAGGGTTCTCATGAGCTGGCCCAGCGCCCGCAGGGATGGCGCCTGCACACCCTGGCACCAGAAAGTGGGGTTGAGGCCGGGCACCCCATGGAAACGCCAGCACAGCCAGCGGCTGCTGCAGCGCGGGGCGCCCGGAGCTGAGCCCCACTGAGGGGCGGCCCAGAGGGGCCGGTACCTACCGGTGCCACTGGAGCAGCCGCTGCCGCCTCCCCTCTCGCCTCCATCTGCTCTGGGTGACGGAGGCACACGACGCCCCGGCAGCACTGAGCCAGGAGGCTGCATTTTTCCTCCCTGCTCAGACGGGGCTTCAGCTTGCTGCCAGGAGAAACAAGTTAGAGAAGCCTGAGAGGAGGCTCACTCGCACTCTCCAGAGCGAGGCAAAGGACAACTGCCTTTGGCCCCATCGACAGCCCCAAATTCAACGTCTGCAGCCCCAGCCAGAGCCGCCAGCTGTGCTGCAACACGCAGCGACTGCCGCAGCCCCGGGATAGACCCTACCTCAACTGCTCCACAGCCATGAGGGCCCGGGGCTGCACTGGGGACTCCTGGGGCTCCTCCTGCATCACCTCCTGCAAGGCACAGGGAGACACGTGCAAGGTGGGCAGCGGGCAGGGGCACAGGAGAGCCCTCCTGCCCGCCCCGGCCAGGGGCTCTGCTGCCAGACCCTACAGGCACCGGCCCCGCAGGATGAGGTGGCTGCTCCCTGCCTCAGGACTCCCCACAAACCCCACTCACCCCACTGCAGAGCCTAAAACTCCCCAGGTGACAGCCCCAGCTCTGGGCACTCACCAGCAGCATCTGCAGAAGCTCCCGCTTGCAGCACAGCTCGAACCTGGGGCCGGCGTCTGCAGCCTGGATGGCAAGGCTGATCTCAGTTACGCTCTGCACCAGGGAGAGCTTCAGCTGCGCGTCCTGATGCCAGGGGAGAAAAACAGGCTTTGAGCTTTGCCGAGGGCAGAAAGAGCAGCAGGGCCGGGGGGAATCTGCCTCCACATACAGCACAGGGAGGAGGACACTGCAGAGAACGCTGGGGAGCCCCACAGACCCCAGCTTGGCACCTGTGCCCCAGCAAGGAGACCTCTCTGCCCTCCCAGGAATAAGCCTCCCAGGTGGAGGGAAGCAGCTGTCCTGGCCGGAAAGACCCCACAGTCCCTGCCCCAGGGCAGCAGGGCGAGCGCATGGGAAGGGCGAGGAAGCCCCCGTCTGGCTCTGCCCCACACCCTGAGCACCCACCTGGCAGCCCTCTCGGTAGAGCTGCAGGACGTTCCCCACGATGTCTCTCTCCACGTGGGTGAGCAGCTGCTCCCTGGGGGCGCGCAGCGCCATCCGGCCGTAGATCACCATGAGCGTCGCACGAGCAGCGCGGTTCCTCAGTGCGTGGCTCTGCTGCGGGTCGCCGGAGAAGAGCTGAGATGTCAGCCCGCAGCCCCGCTGTGCCCGGGGCTCTGTGCGCTCCTGCAGCAGGAGCTGCCCCGCGCCTGACCTCCCGGCAGCTCCCCACAGTGACACCCCGGACCTTTACCTTCCGGTGTTTCAAGGTCCCCGTGAATTGCTGCACTGAGGACAATGCCAGCTGGAAGTGGCTCTCGGCGCAGCGGGACACAACCGAAACGATTCCCTGCAACAGAGCAGAAATGGGGAGTTGCTCCAAGCCCACCCCCCAGGCCTGGCTAGCTCCATCGGCCAGGCAGGACCTTTCCCCAGGGAAACGGCTGCAAACAGTACACGAGTAAGGGCTGGAGCAGGGCACGCAGAGTCCCTCTGCTCCAGGGACACGCAGGGGACTCGCGGGAAAGCAGGGCGCCAGGAAGAAACCTCACCTGTGCCTCCCACAGCTCCAGGAAGTCGGTTGCTTCCAGATGTTGCAGGGTCTGCTCTCGCACGTGGCGCAGACACCCACAAGCTGCCAGGGCCGTGCCGAGAGCCTTGTAGAGGAACCGCTGCAAGAGGAGAGGCCGGGCCCCGGCCACGGTGAGCTGTGGCAGATGACCGCCGCCAGCCCTCGCCCCGGCCTGAGCCTCCCAGGCTCTGCCGCTGCAGCCCTCGGGGTGCGCCGCCGCCAGGGCACAGACCTTCTCCCAGGACAGGCGGGGAGAGCCACCCAGCTGCCGGCTCAGCTCCCGGCTCAGCTCCACGGTCCAGGCCTCGCTGGCGATGACCTCCAGCGACGCTCGCAGGAACTGGGGTGCAGCGGGAGGTGAAGCAAACACCCCCCCCCGCCTCGGCCAGGGCCTTTGGCACAGCCAAGCGACCCCGGAGACCGTCGGGGCAGAGCTCCCCCTCCCGACAGCCTGTCTGCCACCCGCCCCTCTGGCAGCCTGCCTCTGGCTCTTCCCCAGCCCCCAGCTTCCTGCACCACTTGTCCCGCCCCTGTCTGCCCCATGCAGCTGGGCCCCACAGGGACGCTGTACCTTCAGCAGGAGGCTGTCCCACTCGGCCCTGTCCAGGAAGCCGGCGGTTGTTCCTGCAAAGCCCATGGAAGCAAAACCCTCACCGTTACTCCAGCAAATGCGGCAGCAGAGCCCGGGCAGCTGCTTTGCAGCCCGAAGCCCCAAAGCCTCAGCCCAGTGGGCTGATGAGTGCTGGCAAACGTGGCACCGTTGCCTGCCAGGCTGGGGAGCTGCAGGCATTCTGCTGCGCCTTTGGCCCCCAGCCTCCGCCTCCCGCCCGCACTTTACCTGCCAGGTGCTGCAGCAGCAGGGGGATCTCTGTGGCCCAGCTCGCCCCCACGGCTCTGTGGATCGTGCCACAGAGCACCTGCAGCAGCTGCAGGGCTGCGGCTCCATGGCCACCGCCTGTGTGTGGAGCCACAGCTGCCACCACCTAGGCCGGGGTGGGAGAGAGAGACACACTGGTGCCTGCCCCAGGAGCCACGGCTGCCCCGCGGGCAGGCAGGCAGGGAGGGCAGCGCTGCCCTGGCCAGCAGCAGGCAGACGATGGCTTTGGCTGGGTGCTGCCGTCCCCTGGGAGCAGCCGGAGCCCCCCGACGGGCAGGGAGGCTCAGGCACCCTCTACCATGCTCCTGCCTCCTCCTCCCGGGGTGCCCAGCACCAGCTGCAGCACCATCTCTCCGGGCTCTCCCCTCACCCCGGCCACAGAAGCTCCTTCCCCGGGGGCCCCGGTACTCACCAGCAGACGAGCCAGCAGGGCTTGGGGAGCCGGCAGAGGGGCTGCAGGCACAAGGAAAGGCTGTGTTAGACGCCCAGCTCGCGCCACGTCCCACATCCCCGTGCAGGGCTGAACAGCACCCTGGTCGCGCCGCCTCCCCACCAGGCCTGAACAGCCGTGCTGAATGGCTGCTGGCTAAGCAGGCCTGGCATGGCAGGAACAAGCCCCCAGACCCCCGCGAGAGCTGGGCACAGCAGCCAGGGAAGCGGCTCGTGGGGCACAGCCATCATGCCCAGCAATGGGCACTGCTCTGCCCTGTGCTGCCCCAGCCCTCCTGCGTGGGGGGCTGGCAGGGGATGCAGGGACATGCACTGCCTCCCCCCCCCCCCCCAGCCGGCCTGGCACAGCGTGCTGCGACTTTCTGCTCCCCACCTGGCTCTGCAGGCTTCAGGGCCTCGGGCGCCGCCTTCTCTTCCTCGCCCTCTGTTCTCTCTGCTCTCTCGGCCAGGGCACGCAGGCAGCGGCACAGCGGGACCAGCATGCCCGTATACTCAGCTGGCACCACATACTGCAGCAGCCTCGGCCACAGGAGCTGCGGGCAAGAAGCAGCCCGTTCGGCACGCTGCCATTTCCGCCTCTGCATCCCAGGTCCCCCGTCACTGCCACTTCTCTGGCCCCGGCCCAGCCCCTCGGCCTCGCTCCTTCCCAGCTTTTCTGGCTAAGCTGGGGTGCATGGGCCGAGGACAACTCACCTTGGCCACCGCTCCGGCAGATACGTCCAGTGAGCCCAGGACGTGGGCGCAGAGGCGCTGAACAGTCCTCTCTTCCCACACTTCCACCACCGAAAGTTTTCCTGTTGCCTGTGAGACCGAGGTGGGAAACACCCGTCAGTGCCCCTTGCCAGGCCCCACAGTGCACACCATGGGGAGGTGCCCCCACGGCGACCTCGGCCCTGGCGGCACAGGATGCAGGCCCGGTGCCGCGCTCTGCCCTTACCAGTCTGCCCGAGGCCCGGCTGAACTCGCCGAAGAGGTGCCCCACCACGTCCCACGCCGAGCAGCCCGGGGCGCTGGAGTGCAGCAGCTCCCCGAGGAAACGCAGCACTGCCTTCCTCACCTGCAGGCACGGCGAGGCTGCAGCCATGGCACCAAAGGGCCCAAAGCCCCAGGGAAACTGCCCTTGCCCCAGCCTGGCCCCCACCAGCTCACCTGGGCTGCAGGGTCGTGGCACACAGACTGCACCAGCTTGGTGAACAGGGGCAGCTTCTCTCTCACGTCGGGGGCTGCAGGAGACAAGGAGAGGCAGGCGCTGAGGCTGAGCCCCCGTTTTCGCAGGGACTCAACACGGCTCCCCAGCTTTCCCCACACAAGCGGGACAGAAAAGGGGGCCAGGCTGCACATCAGAGGAAGCGGCAGCATTCCGGGGAGACGATGTTTCTCCAGCCCGGCTTACTGACCGTCACAGCGGACAAGAGCTTGCAGCATTTCCACGGCTGCCACGCGATCGACCTTGTTCCCGGTCCTGAGCTTATAGTACAGGAACACGATGGTCTCCTCCGGGCAAATTCGGGCTGCGGGGAAGAGATCACGCTCAGTATCAGTGACCAGCATCTTCCCACACAGGCAGGCCTGTGAGAGAGCTGCCAGGATGCAGCGGCGCGGCGCCGGTTCTTCTCTCCTCACCCTGCAGCACCATGCAGTGGCACAACTCTGCTCGGTGCCCTGGGCTGGGCGGCTCCATCTCATCGCAGAGCTGCGAGAACAAGGCACGTTTCAGGGAAAGCCACATCGGCGGGCAGAGGGATGGAAAAGCACCCATGCTGTCAGCGCTCATCTGGTGGGCAGCTCTGGACATGGACCCACGGCCAAAGCCCAGAGCTCTGGGCACATGCAGGGCTGCGCAGCAGCTCCAGGGCAGCAGTGTGATGTCAGGCCTTACCTGCTCGTGCACAGCCGCGATGACAGCCAGAATCTTGGCTCGGGGCACCTGGGCCTGAACATCCATCACGGCCCACAGGAAATAGCTGAGACTCTGCATGGGAGCAGGAGAGGGAGAGGGCAGCTGTCACCGCGAGCCCCAGGCCCCCAGTCCCTGTTCCTGCTCGAAGGGCCTTGGCTCTTCCCGGCACCCCGCAGCTCCCCGATGCCTCGCGGCACCTGCTTGGTCCCTGGCTGCGCCGTGCCCCGCAAGATGCCTCACCCTGGTCACCCCTGAGGGGTCCTGGACTTCTCGGTATTGGTGCAGCAGCCAGAGAAGCTGCTCCCAGGCATGTTGGTGGTGCTCCTCCGCGTGCAGCAGGACACCCATCATAACAGCCATCGCCCTCAGCATGGCCTGCTTGCCCTGTTGAGCGAGGCAGGGTGACATGCCATGTCGAGGCCACGGGTCCCTCCAGTGCTCGCCTGCCCCAGACACCAGTCGGCCCTTCCCGCATGGGGCTTTCCCTTCCCCGGCACCCCTGGCCACATGGGCTGGCTCGCCAGCACAGGGAGTGTTTCCTCCCAGCACCAAGCCCACCCTGCTGGCTGGCCCCAGCATTCAGGCCAGAGCAGCAGCACTCACCTCCTCCTCCTTGCAGCTCTGCCAGCTCCTGCCCGCGTAGCAGACAAGCGAGTAAACAGGGGCGCAGAGCTGGGCGGCCCCCAGGTGAGGGAAGTCGCATTTCTCCCGTTGGCGGAGGTATGCGCTGATCCCGCTGCACCACTGCTCCACAACTGCAGCACAGCAAGGGACACGGGGTGGTGACAAAGGCTCTGACCGGCGCGACACCTTGCTCAGCCCAGCCGTGGTGCCCTGAGAGCCTGGCGACGCACCCCCTCCCCTTCCCGACCCCCACCTCTGTCCCCATCCCTTCCCCTCCCCGCGGCCCTGCCGTGGCGCCAGCACTCACCGCCACAGACGGCGCACAGCATCCGGCTGCTCCCCGCTGTGCTCAGCACGCCGCGCAGGGCTGCCAGCGTCTTTCCCGCGAAGGGCACGCACTGCAGGGCTGTCGAGAGGGCAGGGGTGGGAGGCCTCAGTCACTAGAGACGCTGCAGCCTGGCGCAGGGCTGCACCGGGGCAGGGGGACGGGAGAGCTGCCACAGCCCCAGGGAAGCCCTGGTGCAGGGAGGCTCAAGCCAGGGCCCCATGTGCCGTACCGTAGCGGATGGCCAGGTTGTGCAGAGTGTGGAGGACCAGCTCCACCGACATCTCCTCCAGGGCCTGGAGGTGGCCCTGCAGCACCGACACCACATCATGCAGGTGCCAGCGGGCCAGCGCCACCAGGACGTCACTCGCCGCCATCCTCACGGCGGCCGTCGTGTCCTAGAAGACAGCAGCCGGCGTGTGGCAGCAGCATGGCCAGCTCAGCTGGCTCCTGCGCTCAGCCGCCGGGCAGGACGCACAACCCACAGCCCAGCTCCCGCTGCCCCTTGTGCACACAGCCCACAGCTGCCTCTCTGGGCAGCTCCAAGTCACCACCTCGAGCCCCGCCGGGCGCATGCTGAAGCCTCTGCCCGGGCTGGCTGGGCTGGGCGCCCGTGTCCGGGTCGCCTCTGTGAGAAGGAGCTCACCTGGGCCACGCGCAGGTCCTGGGCTGCCAGTGCTATGGCTCTGCCTGCGACAGAGCTCTGCAGGTCGCTCTCGTCGCCCCACAAGACGCTCTCCAGCTGGCGGTAGGCCTCTGCTCTGCCGCCCTGGGGACACACCGTGCACAACAGCCGTGGCACATGCTGCCCCATGGCAGCTCCGCCATGCTGACACCGGGCACCAGCACCCTGGCCCCAGGGACGCCGGGGCACCGCGGGAGCCCTCGAGACCCGTGCAGCCCCGTGGGATGCCCCCGCCTCACCTGAGCATCTTCCAACTGGTCCAGAATAGAAATCACCACGGCGGCGAAGGTCGTGATGGCCGCAGGGACGGCCCCGACCACACTGCCACCATTCTCACCACGCGCAGGGCCAGACCGGGCACCCACGCCAGTGAAGAAACCTGCAAGGAAAACAGCGGAGGGTTTGCATTGCCCCAGGAGCCGTGGGGATGGGCCGCGGCTCGGGGCAAACATCTCCTGGCCGGAGCACGGGGCAGCAGGAGAGGCTGGCAGAGCCGGCTCCCCGCAGCCTGGGGAAGAGCCACCCTGGGCAGCTTGGCACCAGCCCCGAGCATGTGAGCCCAGCTCTCCCACGCCAGGAACACCGGTGCCGGCAGGTGCCCGTCACTGCAGCAGCAGGCCGGCAGCCGGGGCGCGAGCGCGGCGCCGGCCCCACCTCGGAGTGCTCGCAGCACCCCCATCGCGGCAGGACTCCCTGGATGGACACGCTGCTCCAACAGCACCTCCTCCCACGAGAGCCACGAGCCACTGAGCCAGCACTGGCTCCCTGAGGGAAAGGGGACCCCGGGGGCACTGTGACCCGCAGGGGTCCTGACGCCTCACAGAGGGCTGCCACCATCGCAGGGCCGGGGACCCCCCACGCCCCAAGTGTGGCCCTGCCTCAGGCTCCAAGGCTCACCGTCACTCCTCAGCCCTGGCTCTGAGCGGTGACCCTCTCCCCTCATCGTACGGGGGCAAGTGCTCCAACAGAGAGACCCCAGGAACCACCCGGGCCACTGCTCACATAAGCGCAGGGTCATTCGACGGTTTGGGGACTGATTACCTTTGGATGTGTTGAACTGAGATGGGTTTGGGAATTCTGCTTTGCCTTAACTTCCGCAGAAATAAATAAGCCTTTCCTAAAGCCAAGTGGAGTGTTGTTTTGTGACTCAGACTGCAGAAATCCAGCAATACCTGAGCAAAATAAAATTGTAATCACTGGTTCATTGCTGTTGCTCCTATCACCCATTCAAAGTGCCTCAGAGCTGCATCCTTTCCTCTGTCTGCTTTTCCCCTCAATCCCTAACCTCATCGCCATCCCACCAGTGAAATTCTCCTTTGGGAACAGTTAGAAAATTTAAGCTCTCCCTGCTCGCCCCATCAATCACCCCCTGCCCTGCAGGTGTTCATTTGGCAGAGACATAGCATTGCTCAAAGGGGCATTTAGTCCTGGGATGCACTGGGAATAGAAGGGACTGACCGGCGAGCTGCATCATTTGCCAAACCGCCTGCACTGGGGCATCTGAGCTTTCCTGGGAAGATGAAGCAGTGATTTATGAGGGACTTGTCTTCTATTAAAGAAAACAAAACCAGAAACAACCCCTGAATCTTTTGCTGGTTCACACAACTTGAGCCCAGAGGGGTTAGCACAAAACCGACAGGGCAGCACGTCTGTGCTTATTTTTCAAGCTTGCTCAGCATGTGAAAGGGAATATGTACCTTTAGGAAACCCCTCTCTTTTCATATAGGCTTTGAAAAAAGTCATCGATAAGTCAGTTGGGCAACTGATCACATGCAAAGCCCAGGAAGCAGAAAGATGTCTCATGTCTTGGGCCTCACGTAGAATGAAGTCTTTGTGTGGGGATACTTCAGCAACAGGAAGGATAGGAAAAAAGCATACCTAGAACATCTTTGAAGATGAGGATTTTCTGAGTTTTACCTAGCAAGATCTTACCCTGGTATCCTTGATTACAGTTTGTGAGGAAGTGAAATATGCCTTTGCTCTAATTAAGAGAGAAAAAGATCAGACTTTCTGTGTTTCCCTTCACAGGGGTTGGGGTGAGCCTGTCTCTGCAGAGTACAGTGGTGTGAATAAGTTGTGGGGCAGAGAAAGAGATTTGGAGACTTGTTGCATCTTTGCTGCTGCCTGGGCCATCTGAGGCAACTGCTCACCCTTACTCTGTGCTCTGGCCATGTCGCTGAGGAGCTCTTTACCACAGGAGTTCTGTTTAGGATGATGAGCGAGTTGAGAGCCTATGGGCAGCCAAATATTGGGGATGCTCTTGTGGCTACAGGCCACCTGGTCAGGAAGAGGAAGTCAATGAGGCCTCCTACAGACAGCTGGAAGTAGGCTCACCATCACAGGTTCTGGTTCTCATGGGGGATTTCAACCACCCTGATATCTGCTGGAAGGACAACACAGCTGGGCAGAGAGTGTCCAAGAGGCTCCTGCAGAGCACTGATGATAACTTTTTGACACAGGTGGTGGAGGAGTCAAGGAAGAGATGTATTCTGCTGGACTTTGTAGTATGCAAAAAAAGAAGAACTGGATGGAGATGTGAAGGTTGGGAGCAGCCTTGGCTGCAGTGACCATGAGATGGTGGAGTTCAGGGTCCTGCAAGAAGGAAGCCAGGCAATAAGTAGGATCTCAACTCTGGACTTCAGGAGAGCAAGCTTTGGCCTCTTCAGGGACCTCCTTGGAGGAATCCCATGGGTCAGGGCCCTAGAAGGAAGGGAGGTCCAAAAGAGCTGATTAATATTCAAGTGTCACTTCCTCCAAGCTCAAGAGCAGTGCGTCCCTATGAGGAAAAAGTCAAGCAAAGGGAGCAGGCAACCTGCAGGGATGTGGAAGGATCTCCTGTCAAAACTCCAGCAGAAGAAGGAAGTAGACAGGATGTGGAAGAAGGGACAGGCCACTTGGGAGGAATATAGGAAGTCTATCAGAGTATGCAGGGATGTGGCGAGGAAGGCTAAAGGCTATGTGAAATTAAATCTGGCAAGTGATGTCAAGGACACCAGGAAGGGCTTCTTCCAAGGCATCAGTAGCAAAAGGAAGAGAAGGGAAAATGTGGGGTCGTTGTTGAATGGTGTGGGGCCCTGGTGATGAAGGATACAGAGAAGGCAGTTCCTGAATGCTGCCTTTACGTCTGTAATGCAGTCTTTACTGCTAAGGGCAGTTCTCAGGAATCTCAGAGCCTGGAGACAAGGGAGAAAGTCTGGAGAAAGGAAGACTTTCCCTTGGTTGAGGAAGATCAGGATAGAGATCATTTAGGCAAACTGGACACCCACAAATCCATGGGCCCCAATGGGATGCACCCACAAGTGCTGAGGGAGCTGGTGGATGTCACTGCAAGGCCACACTCCACCACCTTGGAAAGGCCATGGAGAACGGGAGAGGTGCCTGAGGACTGGAAGAAAGCCAATGTCACTGCAGTCTCCAAAAGGGCAAGAAGGAGGATTCAGGAAACTACAAGTCAGTCAGCCTCACCTCCATCCCTGGAAAGGTGATGGGACAGCTCCTCCTGGATGTCATCTCTAAGGAAGTGGAGGAAAAGAAGGTGATCAGGAATAGCCAGCATGGATTCAGCAAGGAGGAATCCTGCTTAACCCATCTGACAGCCTTCTGTGGTGGGATGACTGGCTGGGTAGCTGAGGGGAGAGCAGTGGACATTGTGTACCTTGACTTTAGCAGGGCTTTTGACACCGTCTCTCACAACCTCCTCCTCATTGTACCTCTGTTTGTAGCCCCCCAAAGCACAGGACTTGGCCTTGCTTTTGGACCCCAAAAATGCAGGTCTCAGGAATGTACTTGGTGAATGTACTTTCCAAACAGGGATGAAGCCTCCATTGGCGGCTCCAGAAATGCAGTCCTTAGCCTCTGCATTTAGTCTCCACAGCAGCCAACCTCGGTTCCATTTTATCCCTGAGCCAGTAATGAGCTCTTGTGGCCAGGAAGGCTGATGGTATCCTGGGGTACTGCCAGCAGGTCAAGAGAGGTGATCCTGCCCTCTACTCAGCCCTGGTGAGGCCACATCTGGAGCCCTGTGTCCAGTTCTGGGCTCCTCAGTACAAGAATCAAAGAATCATAGATTCAGGAAAGTTGGAAGGGACCTGTGGAGATCATCTAGTCCGACCTTCCTGCTCAGCAGGGTCACCCAGGGGGATCTTACCAATGCCTACAAATATCTGAAGAGAGGGTGTCAGGGGGATGGGGCCAGACTTTTCAGTGGAGCCCAGTGACAGGACAAGAGGCAACAGGCACAAACTGAAACAGGATGTTCCAGCTGAACACAAGGAAAATCTTCTTTGCTCTGAGGGTGACAGAGCACAGGAACAGGTTGCCCAGAGAGGTTGTGGATTCTCCTTCACTGGAGATATTGAAAACCTGCCTGGACATGATCCTGCGCAACGTACTCTAGGTGACCCTGCCTGAGCAGGGGGTTGTGCTAGATGATCTCCAGAGGTCCCTTCCAACCTCAACCGTTCTGGGATTCTGTGAACACTGAAGCAGCGAGTGACGGGCACATAAATATTGAAGTGAGGGTTTTGGACCAGTGCACGAATATTGAACCAAGCGCATGAATATGAAGCAGTGACAAACGTACCAACATTGAAGTTGCGATGAGCAAAGAGCTTGTGAATGTTCAATGCAGTTGATTAATGAGCTTGTGTCCATGGCACCAAACTCACTGACTGGTTATGTAGTACTGAAAGTGCTGTACAGGTGCTGACGGATTAGTGAGTAGACGCTGAATCACTGTGACTCATTGAGCACTCGGTTGGTGTTGAGCAACTGGCTTATCAATATTCAATCAGTAATGACTCCCTGGTCAATGTGGATTCAATACCTATAAGCTAACTGGTTAATTAGTAGTGAAAATCTTGTGCAAACGCTGACTGATTAGTTTCTGTATGTTGAATCCCTGCTGGCTAACTGAACTAACTGAGCAAGTAGCTTATGAATATTGGATCGATACTGACTCACTCGTCAGTACTGATTCAGTACCTATAAGCTAACTGGTTAATTAGCGTTGAAACCATGGCCTAACAGCTGGATAAAGACTGGACCCAGAAGATGGTGCCCCCCCCCCCCTTCCCAAAAGCATGTTCGTGTCAGAAACTCTCTCAGACGTGAGGTTCAGCCTGGTGCTTGCCGTCTCCTGCCCTCAGGGCCCTTGCACACAGATCCCCACAGCAGTCGACCTCAGCTTCGTTTCACCCCTTAGCCAGCAATATGCCCTTGTGGCCAGGAAGGCCAGTGGTATCCTGGGGTGCACTAGGAAGAGTGTTGCCAGCAGGGCAAGGGAGGTGATCCTGCCCCTCTACTCAGCCCTGGGGAGGCCTCATCTCGAGTACTGTGTCCCGTTCTGGGCTCCCCAGGATAAGAGAGAGTTGGAGCTACTGGAGGGAGTCCAGCGTGGGGCTATGAAGATGATGAGGGGACTGGAGCACCTTTCCTAAGAGGAATGGCTGCGAGAGCCAGGCCTGTTCAGCCTGGAGAAAAGCCTGAGAGGGATGTTACCAACGCCTGCAGATATCTGAGGGGAGGGTGCCAAGGGGATGGGGCTGGACTTTTCAGTGGAGCCCAGTGACAGGACAGCAGGCAATGGGCACAAATCGAAACACAGGAAGCTCCAGTGAGATATGAGGAAAACTTCCTTTATTGAGACTCCTTTCAGGCTGGCTCGCACGGATGCAGCTTTATAGCTCTGCTGCCCCGGGCTGCCGGGTTCCCACGGCTGCTGCCCGCCGTGCACGGGGTGACCGATTGCACCGCTGCCTCTGCCGAGCTGCAATGACACCGATGCCGCGGGAAGGCACCATGGGCGACCGGCCGTGACACCCCAGCGCTCCGCGGCAGCACCCGGGTCTGTGCCAGCCCCCTCCCTGCATCCCGGCTGCCGCGGGCACTGCCGGTGCCTCCCAAGCCCGCGGGGTGGCCACTCGGCCGCCGGCACCTACCTCCCCACCGCGACGCCGGGTCCTGCCGCTGCGGCCTCTCGGCTGGCGCCGCATTCATCAGGAGGCCTGGCACGGGGATGTCATCGTCAGGGCCCGGCCCCGATGCCAACCCCGATTCCCCATTTCCGGCCCTGACCCGACCCGGGGATGCGGCCGGAGCAGCGCCGGAGCCCGGCGCTGCCTCTCACCCAGGATGCGGACGGCTGCCTCCTGCGGCGCCTGGCAGCTCCCCGTGCAGCAGCTCTGGGCCATGTGGCAGAGGCTCTCCAGCAGTGCGGGGCAGTCTCGGGCCTGGGGCAACGCAGGGGCAAGGGAGATCGTCTCGAGCTCCTGGCACCCCTCTGTGCCCCCGCACCCACCCAGGCGGCCCAGCGGTGCGGGAGCCATGGGGCAGGCGGCCATGCAGGGCCATGGCTGTGGCACAGAGCTCGCTCGCTCGCTTGCTCACTCACCAGGTGCCTGCAGAGCTCATCCTGCAGCTCGGCGGCGCTCAGCCCAGTGCTGGCGGCCACGCGACGTCGCACCCTTTCTGATGCCAGGAATGGGGCACACCGGTGCAGGGCCATCTTGCACGCCTGTGAGAGAGCACCGGCCTGGTCGCGGGGACACCGCGCGCCTGCCCGGGACCACGGCAGGCACCTGCCCCCTCGTGGCCCCGCTCCCCGCCGGGTGCCCCCCAGCACTTCCCAGGTCCTCAGTGACCCCAGGACCAAGCCCCCCCCCCGGCCCCAGTGCTCCTCCCCGTGGCTCTGCAGCATGCTCGAGGCTCTTACATCACGGACTGCCGGTGCCGGGTCCCCGAGGTGCAGCACCAAGCTGGGGAACGATGCCTCCACCTCCCTGCTGAAGAATGACCTCCTCCCTGAGGCAGAGGCAGAGGCGGCCAGGGCACCGTAGAGGGTGAAGGCTGAGCAGCGCAGGGCTTCTTCCTCCTGCAATGAAAAAGCCCGCCGGGCCGGCTGCTAGTGAGGCCATCGCATGCCAGGACCCAGCGGGGCGCTGCCCGTGGGGGATGCGCCCCCACGACAGCTCCTGCCCCGAACGAGAGCTAGCGGCTCCACTCACCGCTCCCCAGAAGGCCCGGCTGGACCTGGTGACCTCTTCAAAGGCCGAGCCAATGGCCCTGGCCACCAGCGGCCCCAGCACTTTCGCCAGCGCCAGCAGGCTCTCGGCTGCCACCTCCACGCTGGCCCCGTCCTCCAGGCCCCCGCATAGCACTGCCACCACGGCTGCCCCGTGCCTCTGCAGCTGCAGAGCGATGGGCGCATGAGCCACTCGCTGCTGCTGCCTCTTGCTGCAGCTCTGCGCCTCGGCGCCCAGGCCAGCGCTTCCCACAGCCAGCCCAGAGCAGACCCCAGCCCGGGAGCCCCCACCGGCACCCAGCAGCCCTCTGCCGCCTTGCTGGCACGGGAGCGAGGAGTGCCACCTCCACAGGGCCCCGTGACGGCCTCTGCTCCTCTCTCCGGCTCCTCGAGGGGCCCTGGGAGGCTCTCGAGCTCGGGCTGTGCTCAGAGCCCAGCAAAGTCAGCCTCACCTTCACCGGTGCTCCGCTTGCCGCATTGCCCAGGCCTCTCATTGCCATCTGCTGCACGGCGCTGACGGGGTCGCGTGCCCTCGCCGCAAAGGCCTCTAAGAGGGGCTTCAGCAGCTTTCTCTCCTCCACTAGCCGGTCCTTCATCAGCTGCAATCGAGCAACGGGGCCACTCGCATTGGCTGTGATTCATGCCGGGCGAGACAGGCATAGGAACCCCCCCCCAAACCCCTGCCCCACCGCTGCCTCACCTCAGCAAAGAAAGCTGTGGCCGTGAGCCGCAGGTTTGCTGAGCACGAGTCCAGCCAGGTGGAGAGGTTCTGCAGCAGGCGCGGTGGGACAAGCTCCGCGCGGAGCAGCACGCTGTGCACACAGCACCAGCAGGCTGGTGAGGCACCGGCATGCGGGCTGGCCGCGGGCCGTGACTCCCAACTTCTCCCACTGCGACGCGGACGCCGCTCTGCACCTCAGCAGAACTGCTGGGCGCACAGGAAGCCCCCGGCAGCCCTTTCCCCAGGTGCAGGCCCCGTGATGGGGCAGGACACCTGGGGGCTCTCACCTCGCCAGAAGACACACGCCAGCGCTGTGAGCCTGGGGCTCGGCCAGGGACGCCCATGCTCCCTGCTCCCGGAGCAGCCGAAGCCACCGCTCCTCCAGGCACTTGGAGAGCACCAGCTCCAGCACCTCCACAAACAGCCTGCAGAAAAACCCAAAGAAAGTGCCAGGCGCAGTAGTCTGAGGAAAGATTGCCCGTCAGCAGAGCCCCATGATGGCCCCCTGCTGCAACACGGGGCCTACGGGCAGCAACAGCCACACTGCGGCCATATCCCCAGGTGCTGCCCTGCAGTGACCAGTCCCCTCTCCCCACAGAGGCAGCCCAGCGCTAGCGGGACAGTCAGCCACAGATCGCCTGAGCAAAGCCCACAGGCACAGGCCAGCCTGCCCCCTGCCCCTGCCGCTCCTTACCTGCCTGACGTGTCGGAGCTTTCGGGCTCCCTGAGGGACGGTTCCATCTCCTCCCGCAGCGTCTCACTGACCTGCCCCAGGAGGCTGGGAAGCAGGTCAGGAAGCAGGTGCTGGACCAGCCCCTCGCTCTGCAGCACTGACACCATCTCACAGAGGGCGCGGATGATCTACAGAAAAATTCAGCCAGCAATCGCATGGTAAAACCAGGGCTTGTCCCACTGCCCACGTCCCCCTGATGGCTGGGGCAGCTCTTACTGTCTCCGCTTCTCACTGCAGCGACAGCCTTGCGGCCCAGCACTGGCAACTGTCCCAGTTCCCCACACCACTAACGCTGCCACTGTCCCAGCACAGCATCCGCGAGGCTCCACAGGTGCTCGCAAAGAGCACAAAACCCCCTCGCACTAAAGCACCGGTTGGAAAGCAGGTGCAAAGCAGCGCTAATGCCGCTGCAGCTGACCGTACCGTGTGAGGCTCCAGGGCAGCCTGGCTGCTGCCCAGCTCCCGAGCGCAGCACTCGCTCCCCTGGCTGCTGTCTCCGGCTGCCCTTAACTTTTCAGTTAAGCGCTCCAGGATTGGGTATCCCAGAGCGCTTCTCCCTAGGCTCCTCCACACTTCCACTGTGTTGCTGCAAGGGAACAGACACTCACCCGTGAGCCCGCATCCTCGGGAACCTGCAATGACCTCATGAGAGGCCAAACACTGGGTGTGACAGCAGAGGGGAGGGCAAGCGCAGAGACCTGTCCATGGGCAGACACCTCTGGAGGAGACTGTCAATCACCGGTTCCTGGTGGCAGCGGGCCAGGATGAACATCGCTCGCAGCACAAAGCACCTGCGGGTGCTCTGCTGGGTGCTCTGCAGGCAGGTGCAGAGGATGGTGACGAGTTCAGGTACCTGAAAGGAGGAAGGCGACAAAGAACAGCTCAGCACATCCTTGGGGGCCAACAGCCGAAAGCAGACAAGGGTGAGCACAAAGAATGCCTCTCCCACCTCCTCCTGGAATATTTGCTCTCCGCAGTCCCCCAGGAAGGTGAGTGCCCACCGCCCAGCAGCCCACGCGCGCACGGGCCTGGTGCACTGCAGGCTCTCCATGACAGTGTCCATGAAGTCTGCAGCCTGGCCTTGGGGGACATGCTTGCAAACCAGCTGGGGAGAAATCAGAAACACAAGCGATCTCGTCACAAGTGGCTCAGATGCAAAACGCACACCCTGACAGCAGCACTCTCACACACACGTGCAAGCGCACACACCATGACCCCCAGCCCACTTTTCGGGGGCTCATTACCTTTGCAATGTTGGTGGAGGTGGCCAGCAGAGAGTCGGGGGCGACAGCGTTGAGCCTCTCCCGCAGGTACCCGATCTCGTTAGTGCACGGCGCCACGTCCGTGGTCTCAGCTGGAGCCAGGAGAAGGGAGTCATGGTGGGGAGCCAACATGCGGCCCCGCAGGCAGCAAGGGGAGGACCCGAGGGAGGGCAGCGAAGGCCACGCGAAGGCAGGGTCCCCCAAGGTGGCACAGCAGGTTTGTGAGCTAGGTGAGGGGCCAGCCGTGGAGGGGGACAGTCCCTGGCGTAGGGACGACGTCCAGCCCTGAGACAGCAGCGGGGACCGCTCTGCCCGCTCTCCTCACCTCCGATTTGGAGCAGGTGGCCGAGGCAGGTGGCTGCCCGCCAGCGGGACGCAGCTGAGGCATCACAGGTCAGAGGCCCCAGTAGTCCCGCCAGGGAGCCGAACTGCTCGCAGGCGCGGCCTCGCTGTGGGAGCAAGAGGCAGGCGAAGAGGTCACCGGCAGCCCTGCGGCTGCTCGCCCTCTCCCAGCCGTGCTGCCCCCCAAGCCGTGGCCGAGCTGGGGGGGAACAAGGGGCCGCCCCACAGCCCCAGGGGACCCGAAATCCGGCACGCACCCCCCCCCACGCAGAGCTCCCTGTGCATGGGGTCCCCGCTCACCCCATGCTCGCGTTGCTCCTCATGAGCACCCAGCAGCTGAACGCACACCTGCAGGGCCCTCTCCCGCTCGCACTCCTCGGCTGAGGCGAGCCAGTGCCGCAGGACCTGGCACGGGCAGACATGTCTCACCGTGGGTGTCCTTCTGCCCTGCACCCCTCGCCGGCACCCTGCCTTCCTGGGCAGGGAGCCCCTTTCCCACAGGGACCTCCTCACTTCGGGGTCTCACTGCTGGCAGCACTGGCTTGTGCTGCGCCCCTCGCTCGCAGCTGCGTCTGGGGACTCTCACCTGTACCACGTCCTCGAAGCAGATGGGGGCCGGCTCTTCCCGCAGAAGGGTTCTCATGAGCTGGCCCAGCGCCCGCAGGGATGGCGCCTGCACACCCTGGCACCAGAAAGTGGGGTTGAGGCCGGGCACCCCATGGGAACGCCAGCACAGCCAGCGGCTGCTGCAGCGCGGGGCGCCCGGAGCTGGGCCCCACTGAGGGGCGGCCCAGAGGGGCCGGTGCCTACCGGTGCCACTGGAGCAGCCGCTGCCGCCTCCCCTCTCGCCTCCATCTGCTCTGGGTGACGGAGGCACACGACGCCCCGGCAGCACTGAGCCAGGAGGCTGCATTTTTCCTCCCTGCTCAGACGGGGCTTCAGCTTGCTGCCAGGAGAAACAAGTTAGAGAAGCCTGAGAGGAGGCTCACTCGCACTCTCCAGAGCGAGGCAAAGGACAACTGCCTTTGGCCCCATCGACAGCCCCAAATTCAACGTCTGCAGCCCCAGCCAGAGCCGCCAGCTGTGCTGCAACACGCAGCGACTGCCGCAGCCCCGGGATAGACCCTACCTCAACTGCTCCACAGCCATGAGGGCCCGGGGCTGCACTGGGGACTCCTGGGGCTCCTCCTGCATCACCTCCTGCAAGGCACAGGGAGACACGTGCAAGGTGGGCAGCGGGCAGGGGCACAGGAGAGCCCTCCTGCCCGCCCCGGCCAGGGGCTCTGCTGCCAGACCCTACAGGCACCGGCCCCGCAGGATGAGGTGGCTGCTCCCTGCCTCAGGACTCCCCACAAACCCCACTCACCCCACTGCAGAGCCTAAAACTCCCCAGGTGACAGCCCCAGCTCTGGGCACTCACCAGCAGCATCTGCAGAAGCTCCCGCTTGCAGCACAGCTCGAACCTGGGGCCGGCGTCTGCAGCCTGGATGGCAAGGCTGATCTCAGTTACGCTCTGCACCAGGGAGAGCTTCAGCTGCGCATCCTGATGCCAGGGGAGAAAAACAGGCTTTGAGCTTTGCCGAGGGCAGAAAGAGCAGCAGGGCCGGGGGGAATCTGCCTCCACATACAGCACAGGGAGGACGACACTGCAGAGAACGCTGGGGAGCCCCACAGACCCCAGCTCGGCACCTGTGCCCCAGCAAGGAGACCTCTCTGCCCTCCCAGGAATAAGCCTCCCAGGTGGAGGGAAGCAGCTGTCCTGGCCGGAAAGACCCCACAGTCCCTGCCCCAGGGCAGCAGGGCGAGCGCATGGGAAGGGCGAGGAGGCCCCCGTCTGGCTCTGCCCCACACCCTGAGCACCCACCTGGCAGCCCTCTCGGTAGAGCTGCAGGACGTTCCCCACGATGTCTCTCTCCACGTGGGTGAGCAGCTGCTCCCTGGGGGCGCGCAGCGCCATCCGGCCGTAGATCACCATGAGCGTCGCACGAGCAGCGCGGTTCCTCAGTGCGTGGCTCTGCTGCGGGTCGCCGGAGAAGAGCTGAGATGTCAGCCCGCAGCCCCGCTGTGCCCGGGGCTCTGTGCGCTCCTGCAGCAGGAGCTGCCCCGCGCCTGACCTCCCGGCAGCTCCCCACAGTGACACCCCGGACCTTTACCTTCCGGTGTTTCAAGGTCCCCGTGAATTGCTGCACTGAGGACAATGCCAGCTGGAAGTGGCTCTCGGCGCAGCGGGACACAACCGAAACGATTCCCTGCAACAGAGCAGAAATGGGGAGTTGCTCCAAGCCCACCCCCCAGGCCTGGCTAGCTCCATCGGCCAGGCAGGACCTTTCCCCAGGGAAACGGCTGCAAACAGTACACGAGTAAGGGCTGGAGCAGGGCACGCAGAGTCCCTCTGCTCCAGGGACACGCAGGGGACTCGCGGGAAAGCAGGGCGCCAGGAAGAAACCTCACCTGTGCCTCCCACAGCTCCAGGAAGTTGGTTGCTTCCAGATGTTGCAGGGTCTGCTCTCGCACGTGGCGCAGACACCCACAAGCTGCCAGGGCCGTGCCGAGAGCCTTGTAGAGGAACCGCTGCAAGAGGAGAGGCCGGGCCCCGGCCACGGTGAGCTGTGGCAGATCACCGCCGCCAGCCCTCGCCCCGGCCTGAGCCTCCCAGGCTCTGCCGCTGCAGCCCTCGGGGCGCGCCGCCGCCAGGGCACAGACCTTCTCCCAGGACAGGCGGGGAGAGCCACCCAGCTGCCGGCTCAGCTCCCGGCTCAGCTCCACGGTCCAGGCCTCGCTGGCGATGACCTCCAGCGACGCTCGCAGGAACTGGGGTGCAGCGGGAGGTGAAGCAAACACCCCCCCTGCCTCGGCCAGGGCCTTTGGCACAGCCAAGCGGCCCCGGAGACCGTCGGGGCAGAGCTCCCCCTCCCGACAGCCTGTCTGCCACCCGCCCCTCTGGCAGCCTGCCTCTGGCTCTTCCCCAGCCCCCAGCTTCCTGCACCACTTGTCCCGCCCCTGTCTGCCCCATGCAGCTGGGCCCCACAGGGACGCTGTACCTTCAGCAGGAGGCTGTCCCACTCGGCCCTGTCCAGGAAGCCGGCGGTTGTTCCTGCAAAGCCCATGGAAGCAAAACCCTCACCGTTACTCCAGCAAATGCGGCAGCAGAGCCCGGGCAGCTGCTTTGCAGCCCGAAGCCCCAAAGCCTCAGCCCAGTGGGCTGATGAGTGCTGGCAAACGTGGCACCGTTGCCTGCCAGGCTGGGGAGCTGCAGGCATTCTGCTGCGCCTTTGGCCCCCAGCCTCCGCCTCCCGCCCGCACTTTACCTGCCAGGTGCTGCAGCAGCAGGGGGATCTCTGTGGCCCAGCTCGCCCCCACGGCTCTGTGGATCGTGCCACAGAGCACCTGCAGCAGCTGCAGGGCTGCGGCTCCATGGCCACCGCCTGTGTGTGGAGCCACAGCTGCCACCACCTAGGCCGGGGTGGGAGAGAGAGACACACTGGTGCCTGCCCCTGGAGCCACGGCTGCCCCGCGGGCAGGCAGGCAGGGAGGGCAGCGCTGCCCTGGCCAGCAGCAGGCAGACGATGGCTTTGGCTGGGTGCTGCCGTCCCCTGGGAGCAGCCGGAGCCCCCCGATGGGCAGGGAGGCTCAGGCACCCTCTACCATGCTCCTGCCTCCTCCTCCCGGGGTGCCCAGCACCAGCTGCAGCACCATCTCTCCGGGCTCTCCCCTCACCCCGGCCACAGAAGCTCCTTCCCCGGGGGCCCCGGTACTCACCAGCAGACGAGCCAGCAGGGCTTGGGGAGCCGGCAGAGGGGCTGCAGGCACAAGGAAAGGCTGTGTTAGACGCCCAGCTCGCGCCACGTCCCACATCCCCGTGCAGGGCTGAACAGCACCCTGGTCGCGCCGCCTCCCCACCAGGCCTGAACAGCCGTGCTGAATGGCTGCTGGCTAAGCAGGCCTGGCATGGCAGGAACAAGCCCCCAGACCCCCGCGAGAGCTGGGCACAGCAGCCAGGGAAGCGGCTCGTGGGGCACAGCCATCATGCCCAGCAATGGGCACTGCTCTGCCCTGTGCTGCCCCAGCCCTCCTGCGTGGGGGGCTGGCAGGGGATGCAGGGACATGCACTGACCCCCCCCCAGCCGGCCTGGCACAGCACGCTGCGACTTTCTGCTCCCCACCTGGCTCTGTAGGCTTCAGGGCCTCGGGCGCTGCCTTCTCTTCCTCGCCCTCTGTTCTCTCTGCTCTCTCGGCCAGGGCACGCAGGCAGTGGCACAGCGGGACCAGCATGCCCGTATACTCAGCTGGCACCACATACTGCAGCAGCCTCGGCCACAGGAGCTGCGGGCAAGAAGCAGCCCGTTCGGCACGCTGCCATTTCCGCCTCTGCATCCCAGGTCCCCCGTCACTGCCACTTCTCTGGCCCCGGCCCAGCCCCTCGGCCTCGCTCCTTCCCAGCTTTTCTGGCTAAGCTGGGGTGCATGGGCCGAGGACAACTCACCTTGGCCACCGCTCCGGCAGATACGTCCAGTGAGCCCAGGACGTGGGTGCAGAGGCGCTGAACAGTCCTCTCTTCCCACACTTCCACCACCGAAAGTTTTCCTGTTGCCTGTGAGACCGAGGTGGGAAACACCCGTCAGTGCCCCTTGCCAGGCCCCACAGTGCACACCATGGGGAGGTGCCCCCACGGCGACCTCGGCCCTGGCGGCACAGGATGCAGGCCCGGTGCCGCGCTCTGCCCTTACCAGTCTGCCCGAGGCCCGGCTGAACTCGCCGAAGAGGTGCCCCACCACGTCCCACGCCGAGCAGCCCGGGGCGCTGGAGTGCAGCAGCTCCCCGAGGAAACGCAGCACTGCCTTCCTCACCTGCAGGCACGGCGAGGCTGCAGCCATGGCACCAAAGGGCCCAAAGCCCCAGGGAAACTGCCCTTGCCCCAGCCTGGCCCCCACCAGCTCACCTGGGCTGCAGGGTCGTGGCACACAGACTGCACCAGCTTGGTGAACAGGGGCAGCTTCTCTCTCACATCGGGGGCTGCAGGAGACAAGGAGAGGCAGGCGCTGAGGCTGAGCCCCCGTTTTCGCAGGGACTCAACACGGCTCCCCAGCTTTCCCCACACAAGCGGGACAGAAAAGGGGGCCAGGCTGCACATCAGAGGAAGCGGCAGCATTCCGGGGCGACGATGTTTCTCCAGCCCGGCTTACTGACCGTCACAGCGGACAAGAGCTTGCAGCATTTCCACGGCTGCCACGCGATCGACCTTGTTCCCGGTCCTGAGCTTATAGTACAGGAACACGATGGTCTCCTCCGGGCAAATTCGGGCTGCGGGGAAGAGATCACGCTCAGTATCAGTGACCAGCATCTTCCCACACAGGCAGGCCTGTGAGAGAGCTGCCAGGATGCAGCGGCGCGGCGCCGGTTCTTCTCTCCTCACCCTGCAGCACCATGCAGTGGCACAACTCTGCTCGGTGCCCTGGGCTGGGCGGCTCCATCTCATCGCAGAGCTGCGAGAACAAGGCACGTTTCAGGGAAAGCCACATCGGCGGGCAGAGGGATGGAAAAGCACCCATGCTGTCAGCGCTCATCTGGTGGGCAGCTCTGGACATGGACCCACGGCCAAAGCCCAGAGCTCTGGGCACATGCAGGGCTGCGCAGCAGCTCCAGGGCAGCAGTGTGATGTCAGGCCTTACCTGCTCGTGCACAGCCGCGATGACAGCCAGAATCTTGGCTCGGGGCACCTGGGCCTGAACATCCATCACGGCCCACAGGAAATAGCTGAGACTCTGCATGGGAGCAGGAGAAGGAGAGGGCAGCTGTCACCGCGAGCCCCAGGCCCCCAGTCCCTGTTCCTGCTCGAAGGGCCTTGGCTCCTCCCGGCACCCCGCAGCTCCCCGATGCCTCGCGGCACCTGCTTGGTCCCTGGCTGCGCCGTGCCCCGCAAGATGCCTCACCCTGGTCACCCCTGAGGGGTCCTGGACTTCTCGGTATTGGTGCAGCAGCCAGAGAAGCTGCTCCCAGGCATGTTGGTGGTGCTCCTCCGCGTGCAGCAGGACACCCATCATAACAGCCATCGCCCTCAGCATGGCCTGCTTGCCCTGTTGAGCGAGGCAGGGTGACATGCCACGTCGAGGCCACGGGTCCCTCCAGTGCTCGCCTGCCCCAGACACCAGTCGGCCCTTCCCGCATGGGGCTTTCCCTTCCCCGGCACCCCTGGCCACATGGGCTGGCTCGCCAGCACAGGGAGTGCTTCCTCCCAGCACCAAGCCCACCCCGCTGGCTGGCCCCAGCATTCAGGCCAGAGCAGCAGCACTCACCTCCTCCTCCTTGCAGCTCTGCCAGCTCCTGCCCGCGTAGCAGACAAGCGAGTAAACAGGAGCGCAGAGCTGGGCGGCCCCCAGGTGAGGGAAGTCGCATTTCTCCCGTTGGCGGAGGTATGCGCTGATCCCGCTGCACCACTGCTCCACAACTGCAGCACAGCAAGGGACACGGGGTGGTGACAAAGGCTCTGACCGGCGCGACACCTTGCTCAGCCCAGCCGTGGTGCCCTGAGAGCCTGGCGACGCACCCCCTCCCCTTCCCTATCCCCACCTCTGTCCCCATCCCTTCCCCTCCCCGCGGCCCTGCCGTGGCGCCAGCACTCACCGCCACAGACGGCGCACAGCATCCGGCTGCTCCCCGCTGTGCTCAGCACGCCGCGCAGGGCTGCCAGCGTCTTTCCCGCGAAGGGCACGCACTGCAGGGCTGTCGAGAGGGCAGGGGTGGGAGGCCTCAGTCACTAGAGACGCTGCAGCCTGGCGCAGGGCTGCACCGGGGCAGGGGGACGGGAGAGCTGCCACAGCCCCAGGGAAGCCCTGGTGCAGGGAGGCTCAAGCCAGGGCCCCATGTGCCGTACCATAGCGGATGGCCAGGTTGTGCAGAGTGTGGAGGACCAGCTCCACCGACATCTCCTCCAGGGCCTGGAGGTGGCCCTGCAGCACCGACACCACATCATGCAGGTGCCAGCGGGCCAGCGCCACCAGGACGTCACTCGCCGCCATCCTCACGGCGGCCGTCGTGTCCTAGAAGACAGCAGCCGGCGTGTGGCAGCAGCATGACCAGCTCAGCTGGCTCCTGCGCTCAGCCGCCGGGCAGGATGCACAACCCACAGCCCAGCTCCCACTGCCCCTTGTGCACACAACCCACAGCTGCCTCTCTGGGCAGCTCCAAGTCACCACCTCGAGCCCCGCCGGGCGCATGCTGAAGCCTCTGCCCGGGCTGGCTGGGCTGGGCGCCCGTGTCCGGGTTGCCTCTGTGAGAAGGAGCTCACCTGGGCCACGCGCAGGTCCTGGGCTGCCAGTGCTATGGCTCTGCCTGCGACAGAGCTCTGCAGGTCGCTCTCGTCGCCCCACAAGACGCTCTCCAGCTGGCGGTAGGCCTCTGCTCTGCCGCCCTGGGGACACACCGTGCACAACACCGTGGCACATGCTGCCCCATGGCAGCTCCGCCATGCTGACACCAGGCACCAGCACCCTGGCCCCAGGGACGCCGGGGCACCGCGGGAGCCCTCGAGACCCGTGCAGCCCCGTGGGATGCCCCCGCCTCACCTGAGCATCTTCCAACTGGTCCAGAAGAGAA